>NW_021703768.1:129596615-129646615 GCF_005190385.1 Monodon monoceros
CTCTCTCCCTCTCCCTCCCTCCCTCCCTCCCTCCCTCCCTCTCTCTCTCTCTCTCTCTCTCTCTCTCTCTCTCTCCCTCTCCCTCTCCCTCTCCCTCTCTCTCCCCGCCTCCCCGCTACATTCTGGCCTCTCTTATGTTCTGTTCCATTCCAAACTCCTGGACCCTGTTTGAATTTTCACCTTGCTGTCCCTTTGCCTGGAGAGTGCACCCCTCCCCTTCTCAGGCTAGTGGACTCATTCTCCACAACCCAGCTCAAATGTCACTTTCTCAGGAAAGTCTCTCCTGATCTCCTCCACTCCACTTGCTAGGACAATCCGTAGCTCTTACCTCAGAACTCGCATGTATTTTTCACATATTTCTGTTAATTCTCAGGACATTATCTGTGATTCTACAATTCTTCTCTTTTCCTCAACTAGAATGTAAGCTCCCTAAGAGCAGAGCCCAATTTTCACTCGTCTCTATATCTCTATTTCCAGCAGAGGGACCTGGTGCATGGCGGTCATTCTGTAATGTTCTATGTCTGTATATGGCACTCATGAAAGTCCAGCAGTGTCGTTAAGGTCCCCGATAAGAAAAGAGAAATATATGCAGGAGTGCCTTGATTGTGGCATGCCACACAGAGTGTGAGTAATCTAAAGCAGAAGCCAAAGGAATCCACACCACAGGACTCAAGTCAGTAGACCCTGTAGATAGTTACAGACACCAAGACCATGGAGAGCTCCCAGCAAGTGGGCCTAACTTGGCCCTGTAATCTGAATTTGCCAGGATCACTGTTGTACTTTTGGCAGACCAATGAAACTTAGCGGAGCACTATTTGCAAGCCACTGACATATACCATGTGAATTACTGTAGAAATTAT
Source organism: Monodon monoceros (assembly GCF_005190385.1). Taxonomy (NCBI): domain Eukaryota; kingdom Metazoa; phylum Chordata; class Mammalia; order Artiodactyla; family Monodontidae; genus Monodon; species Monodon monoceros. The sequence goes on from NW_021703768.1 coordinate 129,597,476, forward strand.
ATATCTTATCGTGTTCCCTAGACTGGCTACTGCCACTTCATTACAGGATAACGAGCAGACAACCATTTATTCATATGACACCGAATTATTCATTTTCTGTAAATGTCAATTAAAATTAAGTGATAATACAAATACACTTTACTCTGAGATAGAGCCATTCCTAGAATGAACAATCGAGTTAGGCTAATTAAATTCTGATCTAACTGCATCAGGAGAGTACGGCATTTAAATCAATCTACTCTGATAAAGGCCTCCATCATCTCTGTTGTACCAATCTCAGTTTTCACGGGTTTCAGTGTCTCAACTCAGACAATACCTGTATTAAGGGATCCATCAGAATCTGAAAAGGTGGACATTTTACAGCATTTCCCTTTGCCAGATCACCTCTCTCAGGGGAAATAAAGTGAATGAAGAAGACCTGAGTTACTTTTAAAGGTTCAAGAAGAGTTACTTCTCCTTAGCAAATGAAATATTTTTTTTAAAAACCTGATGATCCCATGATTACCTCAGTCTCCTTCACACTACCACAGTTCTTGGTCATTACGCCCCTTGGTTCACCCTCCCCAGGGAACAACTGGAGTTAAATTAGATCCATTTCCCTATAATTTTGTTGGTATTTTTTTAACAGTTGAATGAGAGAAGAAAAACAGTTGCCATTTAAGTCTTTTTTCCAACCATTAAGATCTTCCTTATCTTTGGTATTTTATATAAATTTGGCCCCAGATTTTCTTCCTGGTTCCATCCTAAGTTTGAAAAAATAAATATGCAAAGATTCTCTAGTAATGAATATCATTAGCCCTCAATGATGTATGTAACAAAGTGCTAGATAGCTGCAGGGAAGAACAATATTTATTCAATATTCAACAAATGTTTACTGAGGGCTCACTAAGTGCCTACAGAAGAATTAAGAGGCATGGTTCTCCTTTATAAAAGAGATAGGAGGAAAAGGGAGACCCTGCACTTATTGAAAATTTACCATGAGGTATACCGTGTTCTAGAATTTACATGTTATCTCACTTAATGAACTTCCAATTTAGCTAAGGAAAAATGAGGAAGGATGAAGATGATAATAGTAATAATGATAACATTTGTTTAATACCATGCACATGGCACTGTTAAGCACAGTAAAGCATGGCACTGTGCTTTTGCATGCATTATCTATTTAAATTCTTAATAACACTATGTTAATCTGTAACAACCCTATACCTAGGAGGTAGGTATAATTACCCCTGCTTTAGAAACAAACAACTGAGATTCAGACAGGTGAGGGAGCTTTCTTAGGTCACAAAGCTAATAAACTAGGGGTAGGGAGCCCAGATTTTAAGTCAGGTCTGACTAACTCCAAAGTGTGTCTCCTTAACTGTCCACTATACTGTCTCCTTTATAAGTCACTTAGAAATACCAAGATAGGCCATATTCCGACCTGAACTCCATAGAAAGGCATCTTTTGTCCCATTTAAGCTGAACTGTTTACTATTTCCACTCCTATCTGTGCCCTTTTCTGCTCCTTATTGGTGGTCACTCTTTGAGTTCTTGCTCTTCATGGTGGAGGAAGGGCCTGAACTTGGCATTGAAGAATGAACAGGATGTCAGTGGTGGGGGAAGGAAAAGTTGGCTCAAGTGAGGAGCGTGCCAAGCTCACAGTTCCAAAGAAGGAATAAATATGGCGTGTATGACCTAAAAGTGAAGCCAACGGGGATAATTTCTGGGATCGTGGGGTGGCGTGGAGAGAAGGTGAAGGGCCCAATCTGTTCTGGCTCCTGCCTGTGTCTCCAGCCTCAATTCAGAGCACTTCTCTCTCTCTCCCTCCCTCTCTCTGTTACAGCCCTACCAGCCTCCCTTTGGTTCCTGAAATGTACCATGCATTGCCTTGTTAGCTCAGGACATTTGCTTTGCAGTTCTACCTGCATGTTTCCCTCCCCTGCCCCACTTTCTCTGATGTTCACAGTAGGGATTAAGTAACATTACATTATTATACACTAAATGACCTTCACCCATGCTGGAATGTAAGCTTCACAATTCCTGTGTATGTAACTTCCTATCTACCAGCAGATGTCTGGCATCCAGCCCAGTGTCCGGCTAAAAGCACATGCTCAGATAGTATTTGTTGAATGAGGGGTTTCCCTCACCAAGGATTTCTCTAAGAACAGAGACTGCCCTAGTGTTTCACCTTAGTAATTGTGTAACTACCACATTATGAAAGAAGGAAGGGAGGGAGGGAGGGAGGGAGGGAGGAAGGGAGGAAGGGAGGAAGGAAGGAAGGAAGGAAGGAAGGAAGGAAGAAGGAAGAAGGAAGGAAGGAAGGAAGGAAGAAAAAGAAAGAAAGAAAAGAAAAAAAACAAAGAAAAGAAAGAAAGAAAAAAAGAAAGAAAAAGAAAGAAAGACGGAAAGAGGGGGAGGGAGGGAGGGAGGGAGGAAGGAAGGAAATTGCTAAGGTAAGGTAGTATCTACCTTCATAGTTGTATCTGCTTCCAAGGTCTCAACCAGGGTGGATAGGTTATCCCTATCTGTAGTGCAGGACAGGCTCAGTCTGCAACCCCAATCATTCCACCATGTTGTTATTTAAATGTACTGTTCCAGACCCTATGTTATGCATAAGGGAGGGATACAGTGCGGGTGAGGCACAGTCCTGCCCCCAAGGAATTCACAGTCTAGTGACCAAGCCACCGCAATGCAGTGTGATGTGCACTATGTCAGAGGAAGAGCAGGATGTTATGGGAGCACAGAGCAGTGACCTAAACCCAGATTAAAGGATAGGCCATGGAAGGCTTCCTAGAGGAAGCTAAATTCAGGCTAGGACTGGAAGAATGAGTAGACATTACTCAAGGAAAAAGTCAGGAAAAGAGTGTTTCAGGCAGGAAGGACAGCACATGCCTTGTAAGCTACTGTCAGGAACTTGGGTCTTTTTTATTTTTTGTGATAAGAACACTTAACACGAGATCTACTCTCTTAAGAAATTTTTGAGTGTACAATACGTTATTGTTGACTGTAGGTACAGTGTTCAACAGTAACTCCCCGGAGCTTACACATCTCACTTAACTGGAACTTCATGCCAGTTGATTAGTAACTCTCCATTTCCCCCTCCTCCCAGCCCCTGGCAACCACCACTGGGAATGTTAGAACAGGAAAATGATTTGATCTGATTTACATTTTTAAAGGATCTCTCTCTAACTCGCTGGTTCTCGGTCAGGGATGATTTTGCCCCCAAGGAGACATTTGGCAAGGTCTGGAGATATTTTTGGTGGGCAAAACTGGGAGAGGGGGCCACCGGAATCTAACGTCGCCAGTCTAAACACCCTGCAATGGACAGGACATCCTCCCACCACGAATAATTATCTGACCCCAAAATATCAATAGTTTGGGGGTTGAGAAACAAACCCTGCAAGCTGTTGTATGAAGAATATAATATTACAATATTACAGATTTAAAGAAGGGAGACCAGATAGGAGGATACTGTATTCGTTTAGGCAAGAAATGATGGGTTTGGAGTAGGGTGATAGTCGTGGAGTTGGTGGGAAGTGGTCTGACCCAGACTGTATTTTGAAGGTGGAACCAATGAGATTTCTGATGCATTGGAGACCGGGTGTGACGGATAGAGAGCGGTTAATGTTTCAAGTCTCAGTAACTGAAAGAATAGTGATGACATTTACTGAGAGAGGGAACATTTGTGGAGGAACAGGTGTGTAATGGAGAGAAATCAAGGGTTCAATTTGTAACATGTTAGGTCTGAGATGTTTGTTAAACGTCCAAGAGGAAATACAGAACAGGCTCATGACCCTGGAGGTGAGGGAGAAGGTCCAGACTAGACTTCAACATTTTCGGAATCATGAACATGCAGTCTGTAAAGCCATGGGACTGGACGAGGTTACCTTGGGGGTGAGCCTAGACAGTAAAGAGGAGAGTTCCAAGCCCTGGACCCTCGAGCATTTAGAGGTCATGAAGAGCCATGAAAAGGGACTAAGAAGGAGCAGCCAGTGAGAGAGAAGGAAAACCAAAAAAGTCTGGTGTCCTAGAAACCAAGTGAAGGGAGTATATGTCAAAGAGGATGGCGTAAACACCTATGTCAAAGGTTGCCAAGAGATCAAATAAGGAGGGAATAGGAAACTGGACCCTGGGCTGTGGCAAAAACTATGAGCTAATGGAACTCACTGTGTTTAGGAAAGTGGAACAGGCCTATAATGTAAAGGTTATTTGTTTAATTCTTTCTGCAAAAAGTCTGACCTCAAGCTTCTGTGTCTTCTAATCAGAAATGCATTTGTATATGCTGGTATGTTATGCCCCTCTGCAGTCGCTTCCGTGAGAGAAGAAGCAGTAAGCCAAGTGAAACCTTTGATTAAAATTTATATAGACTGAAGTTGGACAGAGAATCTGGGCAGAGGCAAGAACCTTTTTCATATCATCGAGATGTGATTAATCCATATGATAGTGATTTATGGTTCCAGTTTATCAAGAAGACAGACTCAGCCTCTAGCCTTGCGTATGACCTCTGGGGTTTGGGGATGGCTGAACCCAGAACTCATTTTAATGACATCTCCCTAGATTCAAAGAAGCTTCATTTATTTCTGGTGCTTTAACTTTGAGAGAGTGTCTCATCCTGATTATCTTTAATGGTGTAAAGTACAATTCCCTAGAGTAAGATCTGATCACACCTTTTGTGTTCTCTTAATTTTCCAGCCCCTTCACATCTCTGAATAAGAATTTCCCTGAGAAAACAGAATGGACCCTCTAAACCTACATCAATCAAACTCCATCTCTCACCCCCGCCCTTCCTCAGTTATTTGCAGAAAATATTCAACTAGGCAAGAACAAGGTACATACACAGCCCCTTGACCAGGTTTTGAACTAAGATAATAATCTTAGGGGTAGCCTTTTGGGTTAGGCTTGAGCAAGTATTGGAGATTATCAGAAAATGATCTTCTCTTTGGCTTTATCAGTAAAATATATAAGAGACCAAATTAATAAGCTCCAGGGTGTACTGGGTTGGGTTGGAAACCTCTGAAGTCTAGAGTAGGTCATTCTTCAATTGGACGGTAGGGGTGGTGACATATGGCAAACACACAACATGTGATCTTAATCATCATAACAATTACTACCACTTTTTAACCAGTATCTCCAAGCATTATCTCATTTAATCTTTATAATAACCCTTCGAGTTAGCAATTTTAACTATTACATTTTTACAGATAAAAATGTGAGGCTCAAAAAGATTACAGTAATTGCCCAAGATCACACCATTAATAAATGGCAAAGCTGGAGGTCAAACCCCAGTCTGGTTGCAAAACCCATTGGGTCAATTACTGTGTTATCCTTCCAAAGCAATACAGTAGAAAGAACCCTCAGCCTGAGGCCAGGGATTTGCCTTCTAAACCTAGCTTCAACATTAATTTGGAGGGTGACTTTGAGAAAAGTCATTTAATCTCTCTGAGCCTCAGCCTGGCTTTCCTCACCTGTAAAATAATCAGGACCACATTGATGATCCCCAAGGCACCTTCTAGCACGTCTGTCTCTGATTCTAACTCATGATATCAAAACTTTCTGTCCTCTCACGTGTAAGGAATGTTTTGATTTTTGAAGCACAGTCATCTGCTATTGTATTTGATCTTTACAACCACCATGAGGCAGGCAAGCATTATCCCCTCTCTTGTGTTTTATGTACAGATGGGGAAACAGACTGGAAATGAAGTAGGTACCTTTTCCATGGTTCTCACATCTGCTCCCCAGTCAACTGCTCTAATATACCAATTATCTCTCCCTCTTCGTTAGCTAAAGCATTTTTCTCCCCCCTGGGTTCCACCCCATTTCTCTTTCCCAGGAAGATTTTCAATACTAAATGTTAATTGTTAAGAAGCTAAAAGAAAATACACAGAGGTCCCCATCCCCACGAGGGTACAGGGGCTGAGAGACAGGAAGAGTAGTGAGTGTCAGTTCCAGATTCCCAGGAATAGTGCCTGAGTAACAGGGACTCCGGCTGAGCACCCATCCAGATAGATGAGAAAGAGGAAACAGTGGACATTTCTAAAGGTAGGGAAATGTAAAGACGTAGATGTCATTATCCAGGGTGGTGTGGTAGCTGGTTCTACAGCAGCAATTGCAGGAAAGATCCTACTGGAATATTTGCTCTTCCTAATGCCCCCCCGTGTCAGAGTACATTTCCATTCTCTTCTGAGATGCTCCAACCAGAATCCTGGGAGGTAAGGGTAGGGAGACAGGATAGCCTAGGGCTTAAGGGTAAACTGTGGACTCAGACTAGCTGTGTGTTACTGAGAAGACACCTAACCTCACCAAGCTTCAGTTTCTGCATGCCTATAATGGACCTAAATCTTCCTTCATAGCATGTAATGAGGAATAAATATAGACATCTTATAGAATGCCTGGCACAAAATAGTCACTCAAAAAAATGGAGCCCTCAGAAAACTAGTGAGCCCTCTCCTTCACCCTCTATGTCCAGTCAATCTTCCAGGAGAAATTCTACCTCTTAAATCTACTTAAATCTACTCACTGTTTCTCCACCCTTGCTGCTACCACATGGTCCAAGTACTCATCGACCCTGATCTGGCTCCTGCAATACTGTTTTCTCATCCCCATGCCTCCATTCTTGTTGCCACGTGGCTCCCAGTTCATTCTTCAGTCTACGTGGTAGAGTGATTTCACCAAACATGTGCATCGACTCATGCTACCTTCTGCTTTCCATCCATCGTTGCCTTTCTGCCACAGACTTTCTCCAGTACCCCAGGACCCTGCGTGGCCTCTTCCTCAGCCTCGTTTGCCATCACTCTGCACCCTCCCCACTAAGGTTTCTACTGTATCCCTCTGTCATTCCTCCACTGGGGGGGGGGGGGGCGGGGGGGAGAATTAACCCTTTCACTCCCACGTCTTTGATTCTTATTATTTTCTGTGCCCATAACGACCTTCCCTGCAACACAGCTTTCCCCGGTAAGCCAATTCTTTAGGTCTCTGCTTCAGGTCCTTCCCCTGGTAAGCCTGGAAAGGAAGTATCATCAGCACAAGACCCAGCACACAGAAGGGACTTGATAAATATCTGTTGAATAAGTAGCAAGAGTGACAGCATCAAAGCTGATTCAACATTAACTCCTTAAATCCCTACAGACTGAGGACAAACTGGGCTCCCAGTCTGGGCCAGGGTTGAGCTTCTAGGTTATGTCAGGACCCAGAGCTGTGAGACATACAATAATGCAGGCTCTTCCCTGACATTCCCACCGGGTCAAGAGCACACAGGCAGTCAATGACAAGTGATCTGCTCAGACCCTGGAGGCCAGACAGGTACCTAAGACACACGCCCGTCCTGTAGGCTTCCCTTCCTCACGTAAACACAACCGGTGAGACACAAGACATCCCTTATGGGAAGAAGTTTTATCACATCTCTGGAAAATTTTTTTCTTATCAGCCATAGCTTTGAAAGCTTACATTTTCACGACTGCTGATCAGAACTGTCAATTTAGTACAAATCACTGGAAGAAGTGGAATCTCTTGGAAAGAAACAGAGAGACTATGAAACTACTTTGGCAATTTTCAGAGTGACTTATGAGGTGTATTGTTGATGATCTTATTAATCTCTTTTTCAAATACATGCTGATAGAGAGCTAAATTCTCTATAATAAACTAGGAAAGCACATGCAAATCCCTATTAACACACTAGTTTGGGGAACACATGTCGGGGGATATAAGCAGAGAACAAATGGTTGCCATCTAAAGTGAATTTTGTTTTCAATTCTATGTTTAATCCAAGGAACATTTGTTGAGTGCCTAATACGTTAGGGACGACAAAGGAATCAAAGCTGAAGATCCTACCCCTGACCTCCAGTTGCTTGTGATCTAGTCGTGCAGAGGTAGAGGAGGACAACTCTAAAAACAGGTAGCACATGAGGCAGAGAGAGGAGGCCTGGAAGGAGAACATGAGAGCAGGGAGGGAGGAGAGCCTGTTCTCTGCTGCATCCTTGGCACAGGGTCAGGTACAGCACAGCATGCGACAGAACTGCAGCAGAGATGAAAGAAGGATGGAAGGGCAGTTGGGGCCTAATTCCAATCCTATCACTTAGAAAATATATGACCAATCACCGAGTCTCAAGCTCTTTATCTGTAAAATGGGAACTGTGATGAAAACTTCTTCTTGGGAAATGGTTCTGGGTAAGAACTCATGGTTGCCATGAATGCTGTCCAGTAGATATGCCCAGCTCTCTTCCTCTTGCGTACAGGGTAGGATTGCTCATCCCTTTCCATATTGATGCTAGGTGCTACCATTTTACTTCTTCTGGCCAATGAAATATGAACGGAAGTGGTATGTGCCACTACTGGGAAGAAACTTTAAGAGCCAGCGTGCAACTGGGGACATTCCAGATGACAGCTGCTATGTCAGTCTTGGCTCCAGAGGGAGGGTTGAGGGGAAAACAGCCCCCAATCAACCTGCCTTATACACGTGTGGCATGAGCAACAAATATACCTGAAAAGACAAAAAGTGTTGGCAATGATGTAGAAAAATTAGAAGGCTTATTCACTGCTGATGGGAATGCAAAATGGGTGTAGCCACCATGGAAAATCGTATGGAGGTTCCTCAAAAACTTAAACATAGAACTACCATATGATCCAGCAATCCGACTTCAGGGTATTTATCCAAAGGAACTGAAATCAAGATCTAGAAAGAGATATGTTCACTGCAGCAGTATTCACAATAGCCAAGATATGGAACAATCTAAATGTCCATCAATGGATGAATGAATACAGAAGATGTAGTATATACGCATAATGGAATATTATTCGACCTTAAAAAAGGAAATTCTGCCGTATGTGACAACACGGATGAACCTTTAAGATATTATGCTAAGTGAAATAAGCTAGCCACAGAAGGGCAAATGTTGCATAATCCCAACTATATGAGGAGTCTAAAAATAATCCAATACAAAGAATCAGAGTGCTGTAGTAGTTGTCAGGGAGTGGGTGGGGGAGGGGGGAATGGGGAGTTGCTAGTCAATGGGCATAAAGTTTCAGTTAAGCAAGACAAGTAGGTTCTAGAGATCCGTTTTACAACATTGCACCTATAGGTTACTGTATTGTATATTTACAAATTTGTTAGGAGGGTAGATCTCATATTGAGATAATAAAATAATAAAATAAAAATTTTATTCTTGCCATGATAAAATAAAATTCTTGCCATAATAAAATAAAATTTCACGAAAGAGAAATACACCTGTTGTTCAAAGAAAAGATTTGGGGATCTTTTGTGATCACAGCATAACACACCATAGCGTACAGAACTTAATAACGAGAGAAAACCCTTCATACAACCTAGGGTTTAAACAAACATAATAGCTAGCACAGGGACAAAAGAAAAGGTGCTGCATTGGAAGAGACTGCACCTGACTGAAGGGGTTGGGAAAATCTTGGAGAAAATGTCATCTGAGATGGATTTCGAAGTTGGAAAACATATCTGGGGTCATACGTAGAGAAGTAAGAAGAAGATAAGAGGTATGCACAAATGAAAGCACTCAGACTGGACAGGGAAGATGAGTGTGGCCAAGCAGTGAATGACTTATAAAAATAACAGCGAGAAAAAATAGCACGGATTAGGCACTTCCTACATGCCCGTATCTGTCCTACATGATATACATGTATTTATTCTTCACAGCATCCCTGTATTCATTTTCTATTGCTGCTGTAACAAAACTTAGCAGCTTAAAATAACACACATTTGTCATCTTACAGTTCTGTAGGTCAAAAGTCCAGTACAAGCCTCACTGGGCTAAAATAAAGGTGGCAGCTGGGCTCTGTTCCTTTCAGAGGGCTCTAAGGCAAAATCCATTTCCTTGTTCCATGAGGTTGTTGGCAATTTTAAATTCCTGTGGTTGTAGGACTCCGGTCCTTGCTGGCTTTCAGCTCAGGGCTCTTCCCAGCTTCCTCATTCCTTGGTTCATGGTCCTCTTTCCCTATCTTCAAAGCCAGAAATGGAGGATGAAGCCTCTTAAACACTTTAAATCTCTCCTAGCTATTCTCTGCCTCATCTCATCTCTGGTGAACTCTCCTCCTCTTTGAAGGACCAATGTGATTACACTGAGTCCACCTGGATAATCACCCTGCTTTAAGGTCCCTAACCTTAATTCTATCCGAAAAGTCTTTTTCACCATAGGATGGGACACATTCACAGGATCTAGGGATTGGGGCACAATGTGTTTGGGGGGCTGATTTTCTGCCAACCACATCCCATTTTGTAGGTGAGGAACTGAGGCTCAGTGAGGTTCGGAAACTTGTCCAAGGTCACCACCTAGTTCTTGGCAGAATGGTTTTTGATCCCAAGCAGGCTGACACTACTAGAGCCTTTACTCTTAACCACTGACTTCCATCAGAGAACATAAAGGGGAAAAGCAGAGGACTAGGCTAGAACAGACGTTGGGGTAGGGATTTATTGTAGCCATCCTCAAACGGCAGACAAGAGACAGATGATTTAAAGGAACCTGGTTTAAATGGATGGTTTAAATCACTGCATAGTGATTTCCAGTCATACTTCAGTTTTCTATTGCTGTGTAACAAATTACCACAAACTTATGGGTTTAAAACAATACCCATGTATTACCTTACAGTTCGGTCTAAATTTGTGATCGGTCTTTTACAATATTTTTAAAGAAACACGGTTTTATTATTATAACTTTAGGCAACAATTTGCTCTATGACCACCACTTTGCAGAGCGAAGATTCTGAGGAAACATGATTTTATGACTATGTAAGAGTTATGGATATATCCAAGATATCAGTTTCTCAAAAATGGGTGCTCCTAAAGTTTTGAAATCAGTTTGTGACCTCATAGAATAAGTGATTCCTCACACAACCATGATTCTGCTATTAATTAGCTTAAGAAATATTTTCTTCTATAGGTAGCTCAGAGGAAGGCATTACAAATGCCTACGTAGGAGTTTCAAGTTCACTCAACAAATGTTGAGGCTGTGTTGGGTTCTAGAGAATTATGAAGAAGTCTAAAATCCCATAATGATTTAATATTATATGATTTAATAATGATTTAATAATATAATGCAGTGCTAACAGTGCAAAAGAGCAGAAGAAGGAGTGGTACTGTGAAGGGGAAAACAGAAGAGTTCAAAGAAATGAGAAGTGAGGGGAGGAAGCAGCAGTCTGGAAGGCCTCTTGGAGGAGGTGACACTAGTAGCTGGACTTTTAATCGTTAAATGCAGAGTCCATGCCCTGGCTTCAGATGCTCTGCTTGATCTAGTCCTTTCCTCACTCTCCAGACTCATCCTATGGCTGCCAATAACCTTGAACACACGAAGCCTTTCCTGCCTTCAAACCTTTGCTCTTTCCATCTCCTCTGTCTAGAACGCTGCTCCATCAGGTTCTTCACACAATCTGGATCATTCTCAGCTCTCAGCTTAAATGTCACCTGCCCAGAGAGACTGTCCCTCACCTCCCTATCTACATCAGTCCCTTCCGTCCCTCCTCCTGACCCCCTGCTGCCCACCAAATTAGTGAGGAAAGATTAACAACAGTATCCAATGGCCGACAGGAGGAGGTATTGCTATTATCTCCGTTTTACAGATGAGTGAGCTGAAACTCAGAGAGACTAAGGCACTGTCCCAAGGTCACACAGTAAGAGAAGAAGTTAGGACTGGAGCCCAGGTTGGATGATCCCATAGTCCATAATTTTAACTACTATATTCTAGGTTTTCTATGTATTATAACTATTATAGGTATTCATTTAGAAAATCAGAAAAGAGAAGGAAGAAGGTAGGAGAAAAAGACAGCCCGTAATCCAGCCACCTGGCTGACTCTTGTAGTACTTCCAAACACTCATCTCCGCCAAAGTTGAGTTTTCAAATGTGGCCATACAGTATAGTCTGTTTTATAACCTGGTTTTTCACAACTGAAACAGCAATTGAAAACCTCTTGCCATGGCATCTTTCATTTCAGAATAGTAGTAGCTGTTTGTACCAGGTATCTCCTCTGGTCCAAGTGGCCAGTGAAGCATACTACAGCTCATCCTCACAACAATGCTTTTAGGTTGGTCCTGTTATTATCCCCGTTTCATAGACAGGTGAAACTGAGGCTCAGGAATATGAGATAACTTGCCTCAAATCACCGTTAATGAACAGAAGGGGTGGAACAGGAGGTCAGTACAGCTTCTGAACTCCTACTTCATAATTGTCTTCAATGTCTCAGAACTGAGTGTTCCTTTGATGAAATGATTGGGAGGGTTTGGGGTGAGGGAAGGAAGGGAGGCTGTTCCCTGCCTCCAGGGCTGCCCTGCCAGCTTGGTTGGGGATACGTGGGTGGGAGGGTCTGAGTCTGCAGGGAACTGGGTAGGGTGAAAAAATACCTGACAAATGAGGATTTTCAACTGGTTATTTTAAGTAAAATAACTCCTTGTAATATGCGCCGTGTGCTGGAGCAAACCAAATGTTAACTAAAGGAGAAGCACGCGCTGTGATTTTCTCTCCCATTTGCTAATGGGTCGGGGTCTATTTTTAAAAAGCCCACAGCATCCCACAATTAAATCTGCTGCCCACTCTAAGGACTTCAAGTGCCAGATAGGTTAGGCCACAGATGACCATTCAGGCCCTCACCTGGCCCACTGAGGCAGGGACCCAGGCCCCTAGAACCCATCTCACTTCTGAAAACAGCTGGTGGATCAGCAAAGAGTAGGAGCTCTCGGGAGGGCTCTGGATACAGGGAAAACATATGTTTGAGTATTATGGGCTGGCCAGCAGGCAGCTAGCTATAAAAAGAGTGGTTTCTTCTAAGAACTTACCCCAAAATATGTATGTGGAGGAAGTCCCATTTTTAATACAAGTGTGGTGCCACCATTCCTTTGTGTCTAGGAACTGTGGCTAAGTGGTGCTTGGGACCTGAAAAGGTCAACCTTGAGAGAGTTGGTGGTCCTGGTTCAAGCTGGACCCCCTTTCAGCACAATGAAATCACACCACTGGAATTCGATGGACCTGGGTTCACATACAAGCTCCATCACTTGCTTTGTGAGCTTAATTATTTCATCTCTCTGACCCTCAGATCCCTCATTTATCAGAATGGGGGTGGGATATGCCTACGTGGCCTGAAGGAAGTGATGGGGATTAGAAGAACGAATGTCAAGCATTTTATGCAGTATCCAGCTCCAAGCTGGTGCTCAGGGAACAGGGGCTGCTGAGTAGTTAATGTGCTTTGGGCACGTTCTTGTCCCATCTCCACACCATAGCACAAGCTGTTCCTGCTCCAGGAAATACCTTTCTTTCTATTTCAGAGTGCTCAAAGCCTGCCTGCCCTGCATATCCCAGGCAAATGGCTCCTCTTTCAGCCCACCTTTCCAGATTTTTCCCAGTTGGGCATGGCTTTCCCCACCTGTGCACTTTCGTAGCACTTAATCAGTGATTTCCCGTGCTGTTCACCCAGTCCAGGTATCACAGTTGCTTCTGTGTGGGTCACATTCATCACATTCACATGATTCTCTTAAGAAGAAACTTTTTTAAGTATTTCTCATCAGGCTTGGTAGGTGGTCAGTACTCAATAAACATTGTGTAATCATTCATTTAGTCAGCCTATGTCCAATGAGCACCTACTATGTGCCAGGCACTCTGCTAGGTGCCAGGGATATAGCAGTGAATGACAAAGACCCCTTCCCTCTCTGAACTTCCATTTTAGTGGAAGGAGACAGGTAATAATGAATAAACAAATCAATAAGTATATGATTATCTAAAGATCACATTAGACTTTGATAAATGTTATGAAAAAAAACAGGGTAAGATGAGAGAGATGGAGAACAGAGACAATACTTGAAGAGGTGTACCTGAGGAGATGATGTTTGAGCAGAAACCTGAAGGGTACATGGAGGGAGGTTTGGGACAATTTCAGGGAAGTAAGTTCCAGGCAGAGGGAACAATTGCAAGTGTCCTAAGGTGGGAAAGACTTTGGTGTGTTCTAGGAACTGCAACAAAGCCAATGAGGCTGCAGCAGAGCCATGGCAGTGAAGATGGTACCAGATGAGATTAAAGGTGAGCCAGATCAGGTGGACCTCAGCAAGGCATTTGGATTTTATTTTCTAAGTGTGACAGACTTTAAGTGGAGTGAGGAACAACGTGATCCTACTTACAGTTTTAAACGGTCCCTCTGCCTATTGTGTGGACGTGGGTTGTAAAAGGTCAAGAGAAGAAGCAAGGAAATGCGATGCTAATATCTAGTATCTAGAACGTTACCACTGACTATGGGGGATGATTGGATTTGATGGACTGGAGGTGAAGGTGAGGGAAAAAGATAAGTCAGCACTGTCGACCTGGCCTCTGGTTTGAACAGCAGTGGGGACAGTGGTGCCATTTCCTGAAATGAGGAAGATGGAGAAGACTAATTCCTGTTCAGGAGAAGGACTGGAGGTTGAAATTTAGGAGTTCTTAGCATCTGTGTATATAAAGGTCATGGGCTTGGAAGAGATCATCTATGGAAAGATGGTAGACAGGGATGGGAAGAGGGCTAAGGCCTGAGTTCTGCACACAACAATAACTTAAGACTTAAGCAGAAAGGAAGAACCAGCAAAGGACACTAAGCAGGACCAACCTGCAAAGTAGGTGGACACTGAGGAGAGTATGGCGCCTAGAAGCGAAGTGGAGTGCTTCCAGAAGAAATCATCATCATCTCTACCACCACCACCACCGTCATCATCATAGCAGCCGCAGCATCACTACAGGTGACATCTTGAGTCCTGCTGTATCTGTGCTAGATGCAAAACATGACCTGCTCATCAGAGTCTCACAGTTCATGACATGGAATTCAGTATCTCCATCTTCAGATATGGAGACTGAAGCTTAGAGAGTGGACCAAAGAATTAGTAAATTTTTAAAAATGAACGAACTGATCTTCATTCTTTTGCAAACTGTGCCCACGCTACACTCCCATAGCTTACCTAAATGGAAAATAATAGGAACATAAAACCATCCCTCTTTGAAACATAGCTCTGCAAATTCTACAACAGTGCACACTAGCTTACAGAGGGCCGGGCTTTCCTTGGAGCTTGTTGTCCAACCCCCAAGTTCCCCACCCTGAGACTCAGCACAGGAGTCCAGGGCCCGCCCCCTCCTGCGGGACTGGAACACAGTGACCAGCAGCTGGGCAATTAACATGCCTCACTCCTACTCTGCCAGGGAAGCGCTGAGTGATTTGCAGCTGGTGAAAGTGGAATGCTTTGCCACCCAGACACAGCATCTCGGATGAAGTGCCTCATCAGTGCAATCGTTGCGTCTGGCCGGAGCTATTTACCCCAGTCTGAGAACCTTGATGCCCGATACCAAGTGAGCCTCTCTCTCTGAACATGGCTCAGCTGAGTAACTAGTCAAGATGGACCTTTTTTTCTCCCCGTAATTTAGAGACGGACCATCTGAGCCTCTGCCTTCATGCCTCTGTTTCCATTACGTTTTAAAAATAGCCATTTGAAGCAGATGACCAAGGGAAACAGGTTGAGCTCAGTGGCCTCTCGAGCTCAGCTGAATGAAGGCACACAGGAGGTGCCCCTTCTGTCTCCCTCCTCTTGGGGATGACAGGACATGCTTTTGAAATAAAGAAGAAATGTCCATATCCAACCCCTTGCCAGAGATGTCATGGAGAGGAGATTGGTGAGATCAGAAACTGATTCCTGTTTAATAACTTTCCACTCCTTACACTGGCCCCGTGTATCTACTTTTCGGAAGGCCCCCGGCCATAGCACCTGCTCCCCGACCTCCAGCCAGGGCATTGCGCCAAACACTGTCTGCACATCTCCATCCTGGCAGAAGTGCTCTCTCTGCCAGGCACAGAGCTACATGCTTCACTGGTATTTTTTTTTTCTTTTTAATTATGAAGAATACCTTTAAGATGAGTACTAACACTCCATTTTGTAAAGAAACAAGCACCAAGAGTTTTAATGACTTGCCCAATGTCATACAACCAGTAAGTAATGAGGCAGGAGATGCTATCCTGTCGTGTGTGGCCCCTGAGCCCATTCTCTTAACCAATGCCTTCTCCCTTCTGCTTGAGGAAAGCACAAAAGTAACTGGCAAATGAATCATTCCAGTACTTTATCTGGGTGGTTGTGGGCAGGTACTAACAACTGGATGGGTGATAAAAAATGTCTAAGTCGTGTATTCACTTCGATCCAAGGTCTCTCAGACTCAGAGTAGGATTGAGGGAAGGAGTCATTAAATTACAGGCCACTGGCTACATCCAGCCTGCTGCCTGTTTTTGTGATGCAAGTTGTTTGGTACACGGCCACGTGCACGTGTGTATATCCTGTCTGTGGCTGCTTTCACACTACAACAGCAGAGACTATAAGGCCCGCAAAGCCTGAAATATTTACTACCCGGCCTTTTACAGAAAAAAAACAAAAAACAAAAGAATGCTGGCCCCTCGTCTAGAAAGACAAATCCAAGCTGTGAGATTAGAAGTATACGTTTAAAGGTCTGTGGTGAATCCGAATCCACAACCAGGAAAGGTAATGCTAACTATCAGAACCCAAAAGATGGTCCAAACAGACCTTTACTCTCTTCTACTGGCATCAAGTTATGCATTTAATGATATGCTTAGTGTCTCGTTAACCAAAGAAAAAAAAAACAGCCTTTGCCAGAAGAGAGCAGCATCTAGCGGCCAGCATCTGGCTCCGGAGGCCATGTCTGGATGCATTCACTCGGTGGATGTGGACCGGCATTTGAGCATTTCCCTCTCTCACTGCCTCTGCCCCCGTGGATCGCCAAATCCTATCACTTTGATGTCTTCACCTCTTTAGTCATCCTGCTTCTCCCAATTTCTGTGGGCTCTGTTTTAGTTCAACCCATCATCATCAATGTTAATAAATACCATAGATAATCACAGTGACATCTTAAATCATCACAACAACGTGGTTAGAATCCTAAGAGCAGAATGATCGTGGTGTAACGGGAATACAGAAGGGGCTGCTTGGTGCTCTGCTGGCAAAGGTGGGGAAGTTTACAGAGGAGGTGATATCCCACTCACCTTCTCCTTTTTATTTCTATCCATCTTGCTTCCTCCCACCCCTGCACCTGTTCTGCTTGGCAGTCTCCTACTCATACTTCAAAACCTAGCACAACTTTGTCCTCCTCCAGTAACTTTTCCCCACCCCTCTGCCAACAGAGTAACTAGCAAGCCCTTCTGTGTTCCCTTAGTGCTGCTTTCTTACTTGTCACATAATTAACATAATATTATAATGACTGTTTATGATATGGATATAACATGGTGATAATGGCTTTACTAAGTGATCGTTACGCTCCGTACACAGCACTTTACAGAGAATCAGGTGTCTGACCACCAAAGCCCATGTTTGCCCACCGCCTTCCCACTTTCTCCTTGGAAGGGAAAGGCTGTGGTGTATTCACTTTTATCTCCCCTGTGACCAACAGTACCTGCCATACAAGCAATGCTTGTAAAATGAATGAATAATCAGTATGGTGCATGCAATTCTAAAGATTGCTGTCTCTTGGTAATCCAAACACTAACCTAGCTACTCCTGTAAAGAGATTTTACAGATGTAGTTAAAGTCCCAAGCCAGCTGGCTTTCAGATTATCCAGGTGGACGTCATCCAATCTGATGAGCATTTTCTCCAGCTAGTGGAAGTCAGAGAAATTCAAAGAATGAGAGGGATTTGCCACCGTCTGTCTTGCTTGAAGGTGGCGGGGGCCCATGGTAAAGAATGCAGGTGGCTTCTGGGAGCCGAAGCCAGCACCTGGCTGACAGCCCACAAAGAAAAGAAGACCTCGTTCCCACAACCACAAGGAGATGAATTCTGCAAACAACCAGTGAGCCTGAAAGAAGACCCTGAGCTCCATATGAGAACCACAGCCCCAAACAACACCTGTATTTCAGCCTGGTGAGACCCTGAGCAGAGAATCTAGACACCCTCACCGAGACTTCTGACCTACAGAACTAGGAGGTAATGAATGAGTGCTGTTAGAAGTCACTAAACTTGTGGTGATTTGTTATTCAGCAATGAAAAACAAATGCAAACAGGTTTCTAATTCTGTGGAGATGTTGGTGGCTAAACGGCTTTGTGTGGATCCCAAAGGTTCCAGGGAGCATTACAAAAGGTGAGTATTCCTGGGCATATATCCAGACAAAACTCGAATCCAAAAAGATACGTGCACCTCTATGTTCAGAGCAGCATGATTCACAATAGCCAAGACATGGAAACAACCTAAATGTCCATCAACAGAGGAATGGATAAAGAAGATGTGGCACATATACACAATGGAATATTACTCAGCCATAAAAAGGAAGGAAATAATGCCATCTGCAGCAACATGGATGCAACTAGAGATGATCATACTAAGTGAAGTAAGTCAGGAAGAGAAAGACAACTGCCATATGATATCACTTATGTGCAGAATCTAAACTATGACACAAATGAACCTATCTATGAAATAGAAAAAGACTCACAGACATAGAGGATGGAGTTGTGGTTGCCAAGGGGGAGGGGGAGGGGGTTGGGGGAGGGATGGAGTGGGAGGTTGGGGTTAGCAGATGTAAGCTTTTATATATAGAACGGATAAACAACAAGGTCCTACTGTATAGCACAGTGAACTATACTCAGTATCCTGTGATAAACCATAATGGAAAAGAATATAAAAAAAGAATGGGGGCTTCCCTGGTGGCACAGTGGTTGAGAATCTGCCTGCCAATGCAGGGGACATGGGTTCGAGCCCTGGTCTGGGAAGATCCCACATGCCGCGAAGCAACTAGGTCCATGAGCCACAACTACTGAGCCTGCACGTCTGGAGCCTGTGCTCCGCAACAAGAGAGGCCGCGATAGTGAGAGGCCCACGCACCGTGATGAAGAGTGGCCCCCGCTTGCCACAACTAGAGAAAGCCCTCGCACAGAAACGAAGACCCAACACAGCCAAAAATAAATAAATAAAGATTTTTTTAAAAAAAGAATGTATATATATGTATAACTGAATCACTTTGCTGTACAGCAGAAATTAATACATTGTAAATCAACTATACCTCAATAAAAATCAATTGATCAATCAATCAAAATAGTCCCAAAGACAAAAAAAAAGAAAGGTGAGTGTTGGCTGTGATCCAACATCATGAACCGTCATGGGGTGAGGAAGTCCATGTCCATCTATGGACGAATCAGAAGTTGGTGAAAGGGGGAATGCTCTGCAGTGGCTGGAGTGCTGGACAGGAAATATGAAGTCCTGGGTCCTAATCCCAGCTCTGCCAGTGCCTCACTGTGTGACCATGGGCAAGTCCTTTTACATCTCTTACCTTCAGTTCTTGCATCTGCCACATGGGGGCATTCATCCCTCTCCCATCCACTTCACAGAGCTATGAATCAAGTTCAAGTATGATAAAGGTCCCACAAGCCACATAAATTGTGGCCCATTCTGGAGGAACATAAGGGTTTCCTTGATCACCTAGGGAGTTTGGGGAAGAGCTATGCCAAGTTATGAGACCAATAAAATTCAGGTGACTAGGCAGACCTTTAAGGGGTTCAGATTACAGCTGTGCCATCCCTACGGAGAAAAGTGATGCTTTGCCCTGTGACCCCCTGGGGGGATCATCATCATCATAAAAATAATGTCTTCTGTTTCAACAGCACTTTTCAAAGTACTTTCCCCTCCACCATTTTAGTTTCGATAGCTTGTACTTTCCCCTCTACCATTTTAGTTTCGATAGCTTGTATCCATTAAAGGAAAAGAATGGACTAAGAGTTTTTCTAGGTCTGAAAGTTTTGGTTTCTCACCATGAAGTAGGGTTAGTCTCACCCATTAAACAGAAGTGGAAGACTGAGGCCCAGCTAGACAGGCAGTTTACCAAGGCTGTGGGGCTGTAAGTGAAGGGCTGCCTCTGGGATGGAGCTGGGAAAATACAGAGTTCTTAGGTAGAGGCCCAGCTTTGCCTGTGCCAGGTCTGAACTGAAGGAGGGGGTTCACTCACACTCAAGTTCCATACTACAAATTGGATACAAATGAAGCATTGGAATCATGTCCCATTTTGAAGAGCCTATTCCCCAGCCCTCCAGTTATTCCACAATGACAGTTATTCTGCTGGCTGTGAAGCAGAAGAATTTTTCTTTGCTATCTTCATTAAGTAGGCAGGGATGTAGGGAATACCATGCAGGGTAAGCTCCTCTCAACATCCAGCAAATAAATACTAAAGAACAGGAAAAAGGACCCATAAGCCTGGACCTTTCTTGGGAGGCCTTTGAGCTTCAACAGATAGATCCCCAAGTTGGGATACTTCAGCTGGGTCTCTCGGTTCACGTAATGTTGCTATCCTGAACACACAGTTTGAAACCATGACTCCAGACATCCTGAACCACAGCAGGTTAGAATTCTCCTGGCCCTGAAATTTATTCCTGGGCTCTAGAAACTAATGTGAATGTAACCATCAGGTTCTAAAAGAGGTGGCATCTGTGCATTCGCTTGTTACTGAGGCTAACTCTGCGCTGGGTGCTAGAGCTCCAACATGGCACATCTCACAGTGCGTGTGGTCTAGGGGTTCACCTGACAGTCAGTCACACAAATAGATGTCAGACACCAGCTGCAATGTGAGCTGCACAGGGCTCTGAGAGTCATGTGCTTGAATGCTGAAAGAGTGATGACTAGGATGAGGTCTGAAGGACGAACAGGGTTGATGGATTGATCACGGGAGAGAGCAGCATGTGATAAGGGTGAGAGCCTTCTGAGTATAAAGGATCAAACAAATTCCAGAGTGACCAGAGTTACAGAATCCACGTTGTGGGACAGCACTGGAGAGCGGGCCAAGGAGTTGAATCTTATTCCAAGTGTAAGAGGAGGGCCTTGATGGGTTTTAAGCAACGAAGAAACAAGATGTAATCAACGTTTTCCAAAAGATCATGCAGGCTCCCTTGTCGAGAACTGATTCGGCAGAGGAGTGGGAGGATGGGGGGTAGGGGGGTTGAATGGAGGCAAGAAGTCCAGGTCAGATGCCACTGTGATCATCCAGATTTGGAAAAGCAGCAGCATCCTCACACGGGCCTGGACACTTGTGTCTGCTGTCTCTTAAGGTGAACAGAGCACTGGACTAGTTATCAGAAGACTGGTGCGATCTCGAGTATAACTGTGTATTAGTCCTGGGGCACTGGGAAAATGATTTTGCCTCTATGTACCACATCTTGCTTGACTTACCAATGGAAGCCATGCATCCTGATCTACTTATGTACGATTTCCAATCACACAGTCTCAGAGATGGGAGGAGTGTTAAGAGGAAGCAGTTGGTCTCTGGTCCCACGTGATGCTTGGCCTTTCCTCTGTCTGGCTTATTATTGTGTCCCCAGCGCTTAGTACCCTGGAGGACCAAGGGTAGGCACCAAGTACAACATCGCTATGAATAGTTTATCACTTGAACATCTTCAGAAATAGGGACACTCACTCTCATCCCCAGGATAGACACTGTTGTACTACCCTGCCCATCAAAAATATCTTCCTCCTATTTAGATAGCATCCGTTTCCTGCAACTTCTGCCAAATGCGCCTCACTCAGGTCACAAGACACAAGCCTCACATCAGACCTTCAGTGAACATATCTCTCCAAGCCTTTTCTTCCTGTAGAGTCTCCCCTCTTCCTGAAGCTGTTCTTCAAAGGACATCGTTTTGTTGCACTCTCCTGTTCTCATTCCTTTGAACAAGTCTCCTCTTATTTCCCCCTTCCTGTGAAGCATCTAGGAACAGTGTTTTCTATATAGCAAGCAATAACAAGTATTCGTTGGATTTCTTGGGGTGAGCATTGTCTGCCTGAAGTGAAAAGGAGTCTCTCAGAAACCGAAACAAAGTAGGACAGACAGGAACATGGGAATAACACACAGAGGGCTGACAAAGTCTCAACAATCAAGCAAGCCGGCAGGCCTGGGTGTTGCTCCCAAGTCAGTAGGATCTGGGACTCTTGAGTTTCCTTATCCATAAAACTCACGGTTTGGATTGGTGATTGCTCTCGATGTCAAGCATGAGGTTCTAGTTAGGCGTTGTCACCTCTGAGCTTGAGGCTGTCGGAGCACATGTTATAAAGGGCTTAAGGGCACAGCAGCTCCAGGATGACACTTCCTTAATAAACTGAGCAGCATGGAAGGAGTAATGGAATGCAAATAACTTTACCACTATCTCATTGAGTATGGCCCGATGCCATGTCTAGCCACCACATAAAATCACCCCATATAATATCTACATCATTGGTAACATCTTTGGGAAGCCCCGGACTTGAAGTCTCCTAGCCAAATCCAAACAATCACAGTGGAACTCTTGGCTGGTCACGTTTCTCTTCACAGTTTTGGGCATGAGAGAGAACAGGACCCAAAAATCAAGGATAAGTTTCTTGTCTCACATATGATTGTCATATTTGCCATTTTGATCCAGATCAGACTGTCCTTTGTCTTTTATTTCAGCCAAATTCTCTTTCTCTTTGATAAGGAGGAGAACCGTGCCTGCACTCAACAGTGACATTCCCCAAGGTGGCTGGATGGAGTGCTAGTGTCGTCTTTATTTCCAAAATGTTCTCCCTTCCCTTCCTTCTAATCCATCATTTTGGCGGCCTTTGCCAGCCAGGAGGGCAGTGGCGAGAAGGCAGTCTGGAAACATTTCTGGACATAATCAAATGTGTGCAACATCTGTGTAGATGCATTGCGTTTATATATGTACGCACATGCATTTGGCATATATGCAACTGCTTGTAACAGGACGTTTATACACGTTTGTGATTTTTGCGGGCAAATGTTGACATATCTGTGTCTTTGCTGGCATGTGTCTCGTGTCTCGATGTGTATGTATGTGTGAGAGTGAGCGTGAAGATGTACCTGCAGGGCAGTCTCACCCATGAAGGATGGCAACCCCACAGGTCCTTATCCACAGTAAGGAAGGAAAATGCACAGGAGACTCTGACGTTTGGATTCTCACACCCTGCTGACAGAAGAGAAGGGTGCAAGAGGGCTTGACAGCTCTGCTGATGGGCTGGGGCTGGCCCTCGGCCCCTCCCCACAGTCTTCTGTAATTGATTCTGTGCTTCTGACACCTCTTCCCTTTGGGCTGCAGGTCCCTGTCCGGCCGCATCGTTGGCGGCGTCTGGTGGTTCTTCACCTTGATCATCATCTCCTCCTACACAGCCAACCTGGCCGCCTTCCTGACCGTGGAGAGGATGGTATCTCCCATTGAGAGTGCCGAGGACCTAGCGAAGCAGACAGAAATCGCTTACGGGACCCTAGAAGCGGGATCCACGAAGGAGTTCTTCAGGGTAGGGACATCCCTTGTCCCAGGGCACTTCCACAAAAGGGAACCACTACTGTCAGTAAAATGTCCTTCTCACTAGCATGAGATTATAGGCGGCTGCTTAACTGAGCGTAAGTCAGGGAAACTGAGACATTTCTCAGCTTTCGTGGAAACTTCAAAGCTCTTGCATTGAATTAGACCCTTTATGTATACCAGTCTGTGCCAAGTTCTCCGAGGGTTGCAAAGGATATGACATATAATTCCCTTCCTGCTCCTATAAGCACCTTCAGCCTTATTAGTAATTGATTAGGAACAGCGAGGAACAAGGTCCCAACCTGATGCCCTTTGTGTCCCCTCCTTGGAGACTTTGATGAATAAGGAGATGTTATATGGGAAATAATGACTGGAATAGGCGGTCTATTAAATAGTGCCAGGAGATACAGAAAATGTGAAGTGGGAGTGGAGGTGGTGGAGAAGTCTTGTGGCTAGAGGCAAAATGAGGAAAATAATGTCAACCTCCAAGAGTCATTATGAGATGAAAAGAGATGGACATCTAAAATACAAGGAAACAAAGAACAATGAATGGGGGCTCCATTTCCCATTAGGGCTTCGGAGGGTGTAGGCAATTGAGAGCCATCCTGAAGGAGGGGTAGGGAGGGATTATGGCCACAAAGGATAGACCTGTAAACATCTCTAGACATCATGAAACCAAGTTAGATCAGGGTACGCTAATTACATTCTAGGCAAAAGGAACAACTTGAACAAATGCTCCAAAGCAAGAAAACCTGTAGTTCCCTGGACTTTGGAAATGTTTAGCACAGGGAGTTACCATATATTAATCAAATAAAAATAATAAACAATTGCTACCACTTCCTCAGCACATACTATGAACTGGGCCCTGTGCTAAGAAGCACACAGGATTCATGACTTATTTCATCCTCTCATCAGAGGCGAGTTGGGGATTTGTTATCCCCATTTTACAAAGGAAGCTCAGAGAGGTAAAAATAACTGCCCAAGGTCACACAGCCAATAAGGAGGAGGAGGAGAATACAGAGCTAGCCTCTGCATCGCCTCGGGCAAGAGGGTGGGGATCCTATGCGGACCCACTGGGTTCTCACTGCAACTTCATGGAGCAAACCCCAGACTCTGAGTGAACCCACAGGGTGCTGTGCACAGCCTCTTGATCGTGGGCTCTGCGTTCTGTATGACAGGCAGAAGAGGGACCAAAGTCCTAACCATGGCTGATGGAGGTTCCAAGACTAAAATCATTCATTTTCAACATATTGGAGCAAGAAGGTAACTTAGGGGTCACCTGGTCAGAGTCGTCATTTTAGAAAGAAACATGACTTGCTTAGGCTAACCCAACCAATTAGTAGAAAAAGCACTTGTAATCTTGTTACAATTCTCTGACATCTTTAGCCTGTAACCAGAGTATGAAGGAGATGCCTGATATTTGTCCATAAAGCCAGTTCTATGCCCCAGGCCCTGCTGATGCAGTCGGGGAACCACCCAATCTGTCCACTCATTATATACCCATGATCTCCACCCCGGTACATTCGCATGTTACAGCCCCCGAAGCCCCTTCCCATCCATGGTCTCCTTTATGTTTCACCTGTGACCTAAGGCAGAACAGGGGTTGTGTGTCCACGTTGCAGGCAAGAATTTGAGATGCAGGGAATTCATGATGCAAGTGTCGAGGAGGGGTACAAAATCTGAATTTCCTCATTCCGACCCAAATATTCTTGCACTGAACCACACTGTCCTAATGGATGGTGTCATTAATAATTTTTTTTTTAAAGATCGCTCAAGTTACTAGATAGGCCCATAGACAAATCCAGTCTAACGCTCCAGTCTTGTAGTTGCAGAAAGTGAGGTCCAAAGAAGAAAATGTGCATGTCCTAGCTAATTCAGAGGCACAGCTAAGACTTAAGACTTCCACGTTCTGTTAATAACTATGGAATTACACATATTACTATCTCTTGTCCAGAGCACTGTGCTAGGCATTTAGAACCAAGGCAGTGCATATTCGACAAGCTCTGTGCCCTAGCCAGGCTTACTTCATTAGACTAGGCAAATAGGTTGTATCAACAGTTCACTCTGATTGGTCAAGAGTGCTTGCCTGGAGTTCTATGTTAAGAGGGATTCTGAGGTCACATCGGGCTCAGTATGAAAGAATCCTTTAATTGCTATCAATGTCTGCCATGTATATAGGAAGGGAAACTGGTACCAAGCCAAACATGTATTGGGCATTTCTACCCTAAAGTCCAACCAGAAGAAAAGTCATAATTATTAGTAGTAATTGCACCACTTACGGAACACCTACTACGTGCCAGGCATTGGGGTATGCCCTTTACCACTTTAAAGTGTTCTATCCTCATATAATCTCCATGGCGACACTGTGTAGTGAGTACATATTATCGCCATTGTCAGGAGAGAAATACTGAGGCTCAGAAAGGTTATGTTACTTGCCCAGAGTCCTGCAGCCAGTAAAACATAAAGCATAAAACGAGGGAGACAGCTAGTTGTAGTGTAAAGGTACTAGGGGTGCAATCAGGAGATGAGGTTTTACTCCTCCTGGCTCTGCCACTAACAAGCTACCTGACTTGGACAGTTCATTGCCACATTGTAGGCCTCGGTTTCTTCACGTGTAAAAAAAAAAAAAAAAAAAAAAAGAGTGCTGCTGACCCGATGTGTCCTGTGAGCCCTTCCATCTCTGTGACGCTGACCTTGAGAATTATCCCACCAGGACCTTGGTGGGTGGGGAGACAAGGTCACCTACCACCCCCATAAGGCAGAAGGAGGGAACAGGGCAACAAGAATTCTACTTCTGAACAGTCTGGCTTTTCGTGCCCGTGACAGCCCAGAGCTTCTCGGCAGCCCCAACCCAGAGTCACTTCATCCTCCACCGACAGTTTAATTAAGATGTGTGAAGGGCTGTGGGAGCTGCGGGTGAGGAGAGAGGTCCAAGAACAAATACCCCAAGCCTGTTTCCAATCCTCCCTGCCACTCGCATTGCCTTCGCATTCCTGGAGATGACATTTTCCTGATAGTTCTACTCTAAGCGACTGTGAGCGCAGCCTCGGCATTGGGGGCACTGGGGTGAGGCTGAGAGGACATATTAATTTTCTGCATACTGTGGCCCAGAGCGCTCTGCAGCTCTGCCTGTCAGCAGCCCAGTGTTCCCCCGCTGTGAGCATCCTGCCAGGTCACATTGCATCTTGCAATTGCCCTGCTGCGTGTCTTGCTGGTTTTGTGCCTGGAAGATGATCCGCAAATCTGGTCACAGCTGAATTTATCTATTTTCCTGTTTCCTGTGAGAGAATATTCAATACGTTGTAGATGCTACGATTGCTCTCGGATATTTCTTTTCCTAACTTTGATAATCCTCCCTCCCTTTTCTCCTTTCTTTTTTTTTTTTTTCCTCACCTGGACACTGTTGCTTGAATGATAAATATTCACGTAAAGAACCAAATATTTCAAGCTAGCAAGGAACGTAAAGGTTACCATGTCCAAACTCCTTATAGAACAAATGAGGAAAGTTAGCAATAGAACCAAGACTACCACCCAGGGTTCCTCACCCCCAGGCCAGTGTCCTTCCCAGATTGTAAACCATCTAGTGAAACAAATCATCTCATTTATCTAATTATAGACTATCTTACAATTCACTCTAGGGAACGCTTCCCTGACATTCTCAGTAACGATCTCCATTCATTTTTCCTTGAGACCTAGAGTTTTTCTGGGTCCAAATATCTTTATTGGCTCAAGCAACAAGCTAACTGCATATCAATATTTTACCAATGCTTGTTGATATCAAGAAAATAAACCTGATATTGTGTGCAAAGAATAATGACATATTGCATGTATAATGATAATTTTATACTAAAGAAATCTGTAATCTATATATCAACCACTAGATTACATAGGTGGCCTAACTCTAGTAGTAACTGTCTTTAAAAAAATAGTCCCTTACATGAGTTTAACACTTGTCCATTTACAAAGCATTTTCAAATGCCAGATACCAGTAGCCCTAAAATACATCTACCTGTTGGGGAAAGGATGCTTTTTAGGAAGAGCATCACATGTGAGAGGGTGGATTTGTGGTCCTAGACCATGGGCCCTAACTAAGAACCTACTAGATAGATGCAAGGTTAGACTCTGTGCAGGACCCAAAGAAGGGAAGACGTCCCCTACCCTCAGGTAGTGTTCACAAACTTGAGACCTAAGCCCAAGTGTGAATGGCTCTCAATCCTAAAAGTCTAGCTTGGACATGCAGTGAGTGCCTGGACAATGTGTCCTAGAGGAACATCAATCCTCACAATATTCCTTCTAAAGTGAGGGCCACACAGACCATACAGATGAATCACCTAGGGAACTTCTGAAAAAGATTTATTCTAGGCTCCATCCAACACCTGCTGAATCAGAATCTCTAGGTTTAGAGCCAGGGGGTCTGCATATTTGCAGTCTCCATACATGATTCTGGTGCCCACTAGAGTTTGAGAACTACTGTCCTCGGAACCGAGATAGTCTCAGAATGCACAGGATTTGTTCTGATCTGTGAGATGCTGAGTAGGATATGGCTGGAGAGAACCAACATATCCAGGGGAGTGAACAAATGAGGCAAAGTCACAAAGGAAGGAAGGCCCAAAATGAGTTCAGGAGGAAATGAGGAAAGCAGCTTGGCTGGAGGTAGAGGTTTTTGAAATGTAAGCAGAATACAGTATTAAGTCCCAAGTTATTAACTTTATCAGACAACAATTTGCATTCTGAGGGCCAGTCTTGCAATACGGGATGACTGGAACTTGGCACCTATGATCTATTAGAAATTCTTTAGTGTTGTCCTTTAACGATGAAAGCAGACTCCACCTATATTGTCAGCTCTCCACTTCTTCAGGGCTTTGTGAATGTGACCTTATTGAACAACAAATAGGTCCTATGATGTCTTGAAAAGTCAGAGCCCCAGTTTCTTAACTCTCCCCATATTTAAGAGGGCTACAACTATTCAGCAGTAATTAAAAGATTCTGAGTTCTCCTATTCATTCTGTATTTGCAAGATATTTGTACTTTGAAGCCTACTGGTACTAATTAGAGCCTCTTATTTTGCAATCACCGATAATTTGTTTCTTCCTGAGCTAATCTCGCTCATGAATGTGTGATCAAGCCACACTTGGCTCTTCATTATTGTGTGTGGGCCGACCTCCATGCCACCATGCACAGCCAGCGCTTAATTCCAGCTTCATTCCTGTCCCCTGCCAGAGGTCTAAAATCGCCGTGTTTGAGAAGATGTGGACGTACATGAAGTCAGCAGAACCATCCGTGTTTGTGCGGACCACGGAGGAGGGGATGATCCGAGTAAGGAAATCCAAAGGCAAATACGCCTACCTTCTAGAGTCCACCATGAATGAGTATATTGAGCAGCGGAAACCCTGTGACACCATGAAAGTGGGAGGTAACTTGGATTCCAAAGGCTATGGCATTGCGACGCCCAAGGGGTCCGCCCTAAGGTAAGTAGCCAAGATCTGCTTCCTTGGTACTCCCTCTCCCCTCCCTACCTCAGAAAGGAAGCTGCTGTGCCTGCCACATGGCTCCAGGGCCACAGTGGGAGCTGTCAAGAGGTCTCTTCTTAGACACCTGTGGGCCTGGGAGATTCCAGCCACCCAAGATCTTCAGCCCTGAGGTTGGAACTTGACCCGGGGGCCTCAGCTTGCTCTGATTGTCGCTGCCCATGTGTCCCCTTCCCACGCCTCGCCTTACCCCTCCAAGTGGTAAACACTGATGAACCTTGTGTTTCTGTTGTGTGATCTGTAACACACCATCCTTTACCAGACACCTCCACATCCAACTAGGCCACGAACAGGGCTCTCGAGCAACCTGGATTCTTTGACAGAAGGTGGTTTGTAATGTTTGCCTCCAAAGAAGCAAGTACATGGTCCAAATGAAAAATCAAGTCATTTGAGTCCTGAGATTCTAGCTGTGGAAATCAAAACAGCACCAAGCGAGTGGTAGCACCCATTCTTTCCTAGATGCTGATATCTTTAGCAAGAAACAGGTATTTAAGTAAAAAAGCAAAGTGGACTTTATTTTCACATAAAGAAGCTCTGGTATACATTCCAAACAGCTAAGGCAGAGTCCTGTAAAACTAAAGTCAAAACACCTAGATTTAACTCTGGGGTTTACTACTGACTGTCTTACAAAAGGTGAGACATATCATCTTCCGACCTTCAGTATCCTCATCTATAAAGAGAGCATAACCATCTCATCCTTTCCTAGGTCCAAAGTGGTTTTAAGTTCAAATGGAATAATCTATATAGAAGGTAAACGAAAGCAATAGTGTAAAGTCACCTGTAAGACATTGTGTCAATTACAGAGTGATTAAATCACTTTAGGGAAGGGTAGCATTCAAGGAAAGGTGAGACTGTTTTAAAAGGCTGTAAAAAGATGGAGAGAGGCTCCTAACCCATTTTGACATGACATCCAGAGCCACCTCTGCCTCCACTTCATTCATTTATTCCAATAATATTGATCCCTACAACATTCTAGGCACTAGGCTAGGAGCTGGAGCTACAGTTTGGGGGTAAGACATACATAGTCCGGGTCCCATGGAACTACATTCTTGCAGGGAAGAAAGGCATTAAACAGATGGTTATTGTTTAATGGTTCATGACAATTATGATAGTCTACAAAAGGGGACCTAGAGGACACCTACTTCCAGCAATTTGGCAGAATAAAACCCCCACTATTAAACACCTAGATATGCTGGAGAAAGATACAACAAATACACTTTTAAATGCAAGTTAAGAAATCTCTAGGTCAAAAAGGGAAAAGGAAACCAAAACCATAGTAAATAGCATGAACTAATTATTCCGGGTCTGCCCTAAGCAAGGCAAAGTTATAAATTATGTGACAACATACATGAGCAAGAATCAGAAGTACAAGTAAAAACATAAAAGTAATCAAAAATACTTTTAAAAGAAAAAGACACTATCATAAAAGATAAGACGTATTTGGAAAAGTATCAATTAGGACTCACAGAAGTGAAAAAAAAATGTAGTCATTAATATAGAATCTCAATTTTAAAAGAGTTAAACAGCAAATCAGACAGAGTTGAAGAGAAAATTAGTGCACTGGAAAAAAATAGGAGAAGATTCCCTAGAATATCACACAGAGAGATAAAAAGATAGAAAATATACCAAAGAGGCTAAGAGACATGAGACAGAAAAAAATGACAGGTGCGTCTTCTTTAAGTTCCATATGGAGACAAGAGAGGATGAAGCAGAGGTAATATATGAAGGGAATTTTCCAAAATTTATGGATAACATGAATACTCAGATTCAAAAATTATGAGTCCCAAGCAGGATAAACAGATGAAAGTCAGCAGCTGATTCAACTGAAACTGCAGAACAATAAAGACACAGAGAAGATCTCAAATACACGCAGAGATAACAAGGTCCAACTGGTGTGCAGGGTAGGTAGGATGTGGCTGAGAAGACTTTTCCAAGGATGCTTTTTTTCCCAAGCTGAAATATGACAGATTAACAGGAGTTAACTAAGTATAGTGAGGGGAGAGGAAGAGAAGAACAGTCCAGGCAGAGGGAACAGAACGTGCAGAGACTCTAAGGCAAGAAATCATGGTACAGTTGATAAACTAAAAGAAGCTAAGTACTCCTGGAGCACGGGTAATAAAGAGGAGAAAAAGTTAAGCTACGATTGGAGAATAATGAAATGCAGACAGATTTTGTAAAGGATTTTTGTCCTTATTTGAAGAACAATGAAAATACATTGAAGAATTGTAAGCAACTGTCCAAATATCAGAAAATAACGATATCTGTAGGAGTGTAAAAATAATTGTATGTGACCTAATAAAGGGAAACCAAATGGCCCAGTATTTATTAATCATGCATTTTTGTCTGCAAGAACTTAAAAATCTCTTTGTACAAGTTTAGGCAAAGTTCAAAGGGGATTCAGAGGATAGTGCTTGGCAAGAAAAGAAACTTTTAGGTACTTATAGAACATCACCCTAGAAAGGCCCAAAGTAGAGAATGAGTTCTTATAGGTCCAGGAACACCAATGCTGCTGCAGTATTACAATTAATGAAGGCTTTATGGGTCAGGGACATCATTTGATCTAAATATTTGGATGCAAAGTTGAAAACAAAAAAAAAAGGGTACAGAAGGTGACACGATTTGCCCACTCAATACATTACTTCTACCACCCTACCCTATCCATGGGTGCCTGGAACATGGTGACAAACTCAGTAATGTGAACGTAAATCTCCGGTCATCTGGGACTCAAATTACTTCCCACTACAATAAAAGCTACCATTGAGTGACTGCCTACCACATGCCACACGCTGTGCTATGTGCAGTGTTTCATATTATCCTCTTAATTTCCCTATGAAGTACCATTATCCCCATTTTACAGATGAGGAAACGGTGGCACAGAATTAAGTTACTTGACCAGGTGGACACAGCTAATAAAGGAGCCAGATTTCAAGCCCAGTCAGTCTGACTCCAGAGCCCGTGGATGTACTTACTCTCTGGGCTGGGCATTATGACTGACAACACTGTGAAAGGCAGGAGACTGAACTTATGCCAGGTTCCCAGCACCTATTTAACTGGGCAAACAATCACCGTCAACTCAAAAATTTTAAATGCAGAATTTTGGAGCCCAGGGCATCCACTCACCACTCTGAAGGCAAAAGGTGATAGTGAATGCTCACTTTAATGCCCTTCTTCTTTAATGCACCATTTCTTTGAGCAGTAACACTGCCTTTATGGGTTTTGCATGCCCCAAGATTCTTTCTGGCATAAATATTGAAAATAGTTCAACTCTATAATAAATAAATACCTAATTCTATTGCTTACATCTCTATGAGACATAACACGTCATTTACTCATTTTGAGAAAGAAAGAGAAAGGGAAAGAGACATGAAAAGGAACATCTTCCAGATAAGATCACAGATGGTTGATGTGCAAGTCAAGAATACCTAAATGGGGCTTCCCTGGTGGCGCAGTGGTTGGGAGTCCGCCTGCCGATGCAGGGGACACAGGTTCATGCCCCGGTCCGGGAAGATCCCACTTGCCGCGGAGCAGCTGGGCCCGTGAGCCATGGCCTCTGAGCCTGTGCTCCGCAACGGGAGGGGCCACAACAGTGAGAGGCCCGCGTACCGCAAAAAAAAAAAGAATACCTAAATGGAGCCCACATGGCCCCAGCTCTCTCCCAGTGCTCCTTTCTCTCCATTGGCAACCTTTATGAGAGCCATGGGGCTCCCTGACTCGAAAACAGAAGAGCAACGCTCATCCTAAGAGAGCCTTGGGTTTCTGGCCTGGGAAAGTCCCTCTTCGCCTACTTCTCATCTCAGCAATAAAAGGAGTCATTCTAGCAACCAGCAGTGTAGCGGTCCCATGAAACATATCATTGCAAAATGGTTACAGAAAATATGAGTAACCACACATGCACGCCCACAGTCCAGCCCGGCTTCCTTCAGGTCTCTGTCTCACATGCCCCAGATGATGCTGACTCCCCAAGTCATGGTCAAACACCAAAGAGTCATGGCAGGCCAAATGCCACAGACACATGTGCCTGATGCAACAATCTTAGATTCACTGATCTGATCCCAGCAAACCATTCTGCATGACAGAGGTGGAAAATGAGGAGAAGAGTGAAGGAGTAGGACATGATACCTCTGTTCCCCAATGAAAAGGGGCTTAAGTGTGCTTAAAGAGGATACGGCAGAGGAAATCAATGTTGTCTTCAGATTATTTAGAATTGTAGAAAATACCTTTTCAAAGACTGTCTAGTCATTCACAAAGTTGCAGACTCTTTAGGAGTGTTTTACACTACAGACCTTGCAAACTTCTCTTCTGCCCTGTGAAAGGTGGAGCTTTGGCTGCCCTCACAAGGCAGATGTGCTCCAGACTTAGGGCCAGTGCCCACAGCCAGAAAGGACCTCCCTGGCAGTCCCCTGCACCACTCTCCATAAAGCCAGACCTGACCACACCTGTGGGGCATTCGCTCCCTTCCAGCCTGCCTGGAAAAAGGTCCAGGTTCCTCCAAGGCAGATCACCCAGCTCTGCCCCAGAAGGTCAGAGAGCCGATATCTAAGGCCCAAATGTTCCTCTAAAACTTGCCAAGTCTACTTGGCAGAGGCCAGGCTTGTCCCTACAGAGCATTAAAAGGCTGTGGCAGTGACAGAATGGCATTTGTCTCTCCTGCTCTGGAAACAAATACTCAGGAAGCAAGGTGGTTCCGTGCTTGATTTTCCATTTGGACAGGTGGTGTTTCTTTGAAACAGATGCTGTTTGTTGGCCGTCACTGCATGCTTGGGATTGGGTGAGGGGCTGGATTTTGTTTCGGAAGCCCTGAGGTTGTGGATAAAGACCTACGCAGCCAATGCCGGTCACTAGGGAAAGGGAATAGGTAAATCTACTAATTGTGATCTATTGGCCCTTCTGTTGCTAACTCAATGTATCTGCTGGTCTGAACTGACATCTCTTTTCTTTATTATGATAAAGACTCCCTTCAGTTAGAGACGACGTATTCAAATTTCCTAACTAAGGGAGCATGACCCCTGTTTTACCCATTCAAGAAGGAATCCACACCAGGTGGGCCTGAGTTAAAATCTCAACTAATGACTCTCCTTCACAAACCGTCTATCGGGAGTTTAATGGATTTGCTAAGAGTTATACCCTAATCGGGACATTGGTCAAAGTCTGGTCTTTAACTGTGACTGTGGTTCCGCGGCGTCTTCTCTGGTCCCTGTGATCATGACGTGTTTGTGTTCTGTCACGTGTCTTATCCATGCCAGACGTGTGAGCCAAGGTGACAGGAGGAGCACAGTGCAGCCTTCTCCTACAGCTTAGTGGGTGCAGGTCTAAGACCCACTCCCTGGGCTTTGCATGCAGCTTCACAGATTCCTTTCCAAATATGTATCTTCTCCACACAAAGGACTGTGTGCTGCACTTCAGGGGGCAGTGGTGAGAGGGAAGCGATCCCAGCCCCTCAATGATGCACAGTCAAGCACAGCTCATGAGCAGTATTACACAGATACCCACTGTTCTGCTCAATGCCCTAAGAGATCCGGGAACACTCAAGAGGACAGTCCACATCTGAATGGGAGGATTTCCAAAAGTTTCGAGGCCAAGGTGACATCCAAGTTAGGCCCTGAAGAAACTGTGATAGATGAGAAGGACGGACAGGGAACTCCAGATGGAGGGGACAGAATAACAACAAACACAGCAGTGGGAAATCATAGGGCCTGTTTTCAGGAACAAGAATCCACTTTAACTAGAGAATGCATTAATAAGCAAGAGCGACTGGCTGTGGTCACAGTGCAAAGGATTTCAAAAGTCGCTCTATTTTTTATCTGATGTCAGTAGAGGTCATGGAAGACCACTGATGGAGGGACCACGATCAGACAGACTCCCGAAGATGATGCTGGCAGTGGTTTGCGACGAGAACCAGAGAGGAGGCTCACAGGCAGGAAGGTCATTTAGAAAGCCATTGTGGTCATTTTGGTAGGCGATAATGAATGTGGTTACAGATCATAATGAGATGGGGACAGATGGAAGAAGCGGCTCTATGTCTGTCATCAGTCATAGCCTTTATTTTAAGACTTGGCAGTTTGGGAAAGAACTCTGTTATGAGAGCTTTCTGGGACTTCTGTGTTCCTGCTTCAGGACTACCCAGGTACAAAGTGATTCAGGCAAGGACAGAAAATGGGCAGATGTGTCCCCCCCTCAGCTTCACCTCTGGGGCACCTAGAAGATTGAGGAAGGCATCTCTGGGAGGGGTACAGAATTCCTGGCACACAAGCAAGAACGATAGAGGCTGCCAATTACCTCTACCTTCCTCCTACTGCACTGTTATCTTGTCTATACCTATTTTATTTTTTAATCGGACATAAGCTCAAGATTGCTCATCAACAGTTTAGTTTCGATCGCATTCCTACTGAATAGATTTTTCTCCCTTCACACAACCCTAGGCTGGAAAATATCTCCTAAGAACCACTCGTCTGTATTGGCGTCTGGCTAAAAAAGAAGAGGGAGGTCAAGGCCATGACTTAGGAAGAAATGTCACAAGGTTTTACGGGGAGCGGTCTCACTTCCAGGGGTTGAGGGTCTCCTAGCTGCCCACCTCCACACTGGGACCATGTGACATGATTGTATCTTCAAGGCCATTGAGAAGGGTTTTCCACTTTTAGGGAATCACCCTGACCCAGAATGTAACTGGGAAACAAATAAGCAAGTGACGTCTTGGTGGTGTTGAATCTATTGCCATAAAAGAACAATATCCCAATTTTAGGATGCATTAAAATCTTCTACGGAAGCTGGTTGAAAATGCCCCTTTCTAGACTCTGATTCCTGAGATTCCTGATTCTGCAGGTCCAGGTAGGGCCCAGAAATGTGCAATTTCCACAAGTCCCCTCAGTGATTCTGTTAGAGGTAGACAGCAGTCCACTTTGGGAGGCAAGGTTAGATGTCAGGGAAGAGAGATGTACGTGTTTTCTGAGGAAGCAGTGGCTTGGGAAGAAAAGGAAGATTAATATAATGGGAGAATGACAGGGAAACTGCATTGAACAGTGTCAAAATCATGATCCTTGGAGTCAAACTGCCTCAATTCAAGGTCAAGGGCCATTAATTTACCAGCAGTTTGACCTAGCTTCGTGAGACACTATAACGTTATGAGCCTCTGTTTTCTCTTCTGTAAAATTGGAGTCATGACAATTCACTGCAGTTGCTCTGAGTTTTGATGAAATAACATAAAGTGCTTGTCACAGAGGGTACTCATTAATGTTAATTCTCTACCCCTATCCTCTTCCCATTAGACCTACCAGAAAGTCACTTTTGAGCCAAATAACTTGTTTTTTCTTCTTTGTGAAACTGTGTTCATGAGAAGTACACATGAGCCCCACCCTCAGCCCCCTACACTGGCTGCATTAGAAATAAAATGTCTCTCTGAGAACAACTTGTGATCCACACCCACAGAGAACACATTAAAAAAAAAAAAAAAACCTGATATTTCTTTCTCTCCCTCCCTCCCACCCTATTCCCATAGTATGGTATTGGTGCAGGGCCCACTGCTGAGAATAAATGCAGTATGTCCCAGGGAAATGACAGTCCCTTTCAATTGGTCCTTGCCTCCTGATGGGTAGCCAGGGATGCTTGTTGTCATGGTAACCCCCTGAACTCTGTGACCCAGGTCGGGCCTGATCAGAGACAAAGGTCTCCAAGCAGAAAGGCTGGATTCGCCTGTATCCTCAGAAGAGCTGGAGAGAAAGGAAGAGAGGGAGGGAATCAGGGGATAAAAAGGGAGAGAGAAAAAAAGAAGGGAGGGACAAAGAGGCAATCAGAAAGTGTGTGTGTGTACGTGTGTGTATGTGTGTGTTTGAAAAGAGACTGGAGGTTTGCCAGAGGAGGGCTGCATCAATACAGAAGCTTCTAGGGTCAGGACACGTGGGATGGCTCAGAGAGAGTACCAAGAAAGCCTGCTAGGAGACTGGCGCAGCAACCCAGCGCACAAGCCCGGGCGGGGGATGGGGGCGTGATTTAGCCTTTTAGTGATGCTAAGACCTATTGTTAACATTTCTCAAGCACTGACTCATCCCAGGCACTTCTCTGAAGTATGTGATGCTCACTAGCTTATGTAATCCTAACAACGACCCTGGGAAGGTAATATTGCTTTCATCTTAATTGTACAATTCAGGAAACTGAGGCAGAGAGAGGTTACGGAACTTGCCCAGGGTCACCTGGTGTGGAAACTGGAGAGCTGGATTTTCAATCCAGCCAGCCTGACCCCAGGTTGGGATCTTCCCAACCGTGTGAGGCAAGCGTGGACGTAAGGAGGGAAACTATCAGGAAGGGATGATTATTTGGAGGAAAAAGATCATTTATCCTCCCCCCAACACCTACACGCAACTTAGTCCCACCCAATCAATATACAAATAAGAAAAGTGAGGCTCCATGAAGGGAGGTGCCTACACTGCCTGAATCTCTAGGGAATCCTTCCTCCCTTCTGCACTCTTTGCATGGGGGAGGCACACAGTGCAAGGGGCAGGGTCACATCACAGGCTGACATCATTACCCCCTGCCTAACAGCAGAAAGGGGCACACTCGTTGCTTGTTAAGCTTCCCTATCTGCCCATGACAGACTGAAACAAAAACACCCCTAAAGCATTTTATGCTTCCAGAAACTCTGCAGAGCTTTTGATGGAGTTCAACAATGAAAAGCAGACCACTTTAGCCTGACTTTACCATAAGTGTACGGGCGGGGGGGCGGGGGGGGAGGAGTTGTGTATTCATTTCATACCTGCTGTGTACCTACTGTGACGTATGAAATGAATACATATGAAACGAATGCATTCAGCACCCTAGCGATGTCCAATCAGTCATCCCTCTCTCATTTTTTGACTTAGGCATTATCATTTTCCTTCACAGACGAGGAAGCTAAGATTCAGAGATTTTGCCCAGGTTCTCAAAGTGACTTGTGGGACAGGGCTTAACTACACACCCTGATTCCCAAACCCTCCTTTCTTCCACACCTCCACCTCCGTGCTAACAGAGGCATCCTCCCCTGCCTCTGTCAACTTGTAAGGTGGCATCCTGAAAACACCAGGGGAAATGAGACACCAGGTCCATTTGCACTCCACAGCCAAAGCACTCCTTCCTGAAGCACTGGGCTAGGCTGGAGCTCCACGGTGCAAGATTTATTTTGGAGGATCCTGGCGGCATCCCAAAGACAGACGCGCACTTACTCCTGTTAGGGCTCCGTTTTTACCATGCCTGGTGGAGAAGCTCGTAAATGGCAGAGCAACACGTTAAGGAGAGACAGGAGGAATGTGGAGAGAGCAAGGTGACAAGGATGGATCTGGGGAGATGAACCCCACGGGAATTGAATGGCCTGGACCGCGAGAACAGCAGCCCAGCGCGGGCTGTGATTTGCCTGCCCAAGCACTGCGTTCTCCCGCTGATACACAAATTATATGTTGCTTTCAGAGGCTGATGCTGTTAAAAGTGGCACCTCTTTTCTCTCTGTCTCAACCTCCCCCCCCTCCCCCCACCTCTCTCCCCTGAGCAACTTTTTTCCAGACTTGCCCAGCCTTTTGCCTTTTCTCAGAAGGCAGCTGCTGTTACGCAAAGGCAGACCAGGACAGGGAAGGTCTGGATACCTGTCCCAGCTCTGTCGCTCAGGGCTTGTGGGTGCGGGAAACAATGTGCTTTGTGTGGATCAGACCCTGTTCAAACCTTGTCTCCCATATTTACAACCCGTGTGATCTTGGGAAAGTAGCAATAAGCAGTGTGGACCACTGACTGATCATTGGGGCCCTGAACTTAGGGCTGAGTATGAATCACGGGCTGCCAGTTAATGACAAAAGGCGCTCAGGCACTTCACCTCCCAAAGCCTTGACTTTCCCAAATATAACAACTGAAGGTAGCACTAACATAAACTTCGGCGGTTGTTAAATGGGATTATATGAATGTGCCACAGTGCCTGGCACATACTAAAGTGACTAAGAAGTGTTGAGTGTCATTATTTAATCCCTCTGAGGCTTAGTTTTCTCATCTTCCAAATGGGGATCCTAAAACAGGCTCCGCAGGATTGTCTTGAGAATAAATAAAATCACTTAGGAAGAGCTCATGGTGCATCGGGAGTTCTTGGATGTTAATCCCCTTTGCTCGTCAACTTCCCCCTCAACTTGCTGCTTCCCCTCAACACTCACCATCTATTCAATTAGTTTGGGGATCCATCCAAATAAGTGCTGAGTGCCTTCTCTGGGCCAGACCTCTCTTGGCTTCTTTTCATTGCAGTAGGGCAGAAATTGCAGGATACCAGGGAACAGAAATGTTCAAATGTATAGCTTTATTCCCTTTACACTCGGTACCACAAACGTTCAGCTAATAGCCACATTGCTTCCATCCATTTGTCCGGAAGTAGAAAGAAAAGGGTAGGGGTAGTCCTGAGTTGAGCGCTTGCACGGAAATTCTGGGCCACCTGTTTCAGGAATGTTTTATGAGTGGCCCTGTGGGCTGGGATCATGGCTGGATCATCATATCTAATCAGCATCTCTCTATGGAGAGTAAGGGACAAAGGCCCAGGTGAATCCCTAAGCAAAGGAGCCACTTCCTCCCAACTAGATGGAGGTAGTAAGCCAGCAGTTCTCAAACAAAAGAAAGTCAGGCAGGGAAATTTACATATATTATTCATCCCTCCTCAGCACAGACATCTAGCAGAAGAAGAGCATAATGGCCTCTTAATCATATTCCCTATTCCCATGGGAATGAAATTTATTCCTCTGGAAGAACATTAAAAAAAAAAAAACTACATTCCCACCAACAGTGCAAGAGGGTTCCCTTTTCTCCACACCCTCTCCAGCATTTATTGCTTGTAGATATTTTGATGATGGCCATTCTGACCGGTGTGAGGTGATACGTCATTGTAGTTTTGATTTGCATTTCTCTAATGATTAGTGATGCTGAGCATCCTTTCGTGTGTTTGTTGGCAATCTGTATATCTTCTTTGGAGAAATGTCTATTTAGCTCTTCTGCCCATTTTTGGATTGGGTTGTTTGCTTTTTTCTTATTGAGCTGCAGGAGCTGCTTGTAAATCTTGGAGATTAATCCTTTGTCAGTTGCTTCATTTGCAAATATTTTCTCCCATTCTGAGGGTCGTCTTTTGGTCCTGTTTATGGTTTCCTTTGCTGTGCAAAAGCTTTGAAGTTTCATTAGGTCCCATTTGTTTATTTTTGTTTTTATTTCCATTTCTCTAGGAGGTGGGTCAAAAAGGATGTTGCTGTGATTTATGTCATAGAGTGTTCTGCCTATGTTTTCCTCTAAGAGTTTGATAATGTCTGGCCTTACATTTGGGTCTTTAATCCATTTAGAGTTTATTTTTGTGTATGGTGTTAGGGAGTGTTCTAATTTCATTCTTTTACATGTAGCTGTCCAGTTTTCCCAGCACCACTTATTGAAGAGGCTGTCTTTTCTCCACTGTATATTCTTGCCTCCCTACCATACAACCCAGCAATCCCACTACTGGGCATATACCCTGAGAAAACCATAATTCAAAAAGCGTCATGTACCAAAATGTTCATTGCAGCTCTATTTACAATAGCCAGGACATGGAAGCAACCTAAGTGTCCATCAACAGATGAATGGATAAAGAAGATGTGGCACATATATACAACGGAATATTACTCAGCCATAAAGAGAAATGAAATTGAGTTATATGTATTGTATGCAGTGAGGTGGATGGACCTAGAGTCTGTCATACAGAGTGAAGTTAAGTCAGAAAGAGAAAAATACCGTATGCTAACACATATATATGGCATCTAAAAAGAAAAAAAATATGTCATGAAGAACCTAGGGGCAAGACAGGAACAAAGACGCAGACCTACTAGAGAACAGACTTGAGGATACGGGGAGGGGGAAGGGTAAGCTGGGACGAAGTGAGAGAGCGGCATGGACATATGTACACCACCAAATGTAAAACAGATAGCTCGTGGGAAGCAGCCGCATAGCACAGGGTGGTCAGCTCGGTGCTTTGTGACCACCTAGAGGGGTAGGATAGGGAGGGTGGGAGGGAGGGAGGCACAAGAAGGAAGAGATATGGGGACATATGTATATGTATAACTGATTCACTTTGTTATAAAGCAGAAACTAACACACCATTATAAAGCAATTATACTCCCATAAAGATGTTAAAAAAAAAATCATAGTACTAGTCAAGCCAGTCTCCTTGAGTCCCATAAACACTACTTTTCCTCACTCCAGTCTCTTTCCTCTTACTGCTTTTTATTTCTCCCCACCTATAATTCAAGGTACAGTTCAGTAAAGCAAGGGCCAACTGTCCCACAGAGCCTAAGAAAAAATTTACCTTGTAGGAAACTCCTATTGATTGCATATCACATGGACTGATTTCTACCCAGCCAACTTCCATGTATACTGTGACTTTATGAGCAGGTTATCAAGTCAGTTGATGTGTTTGCTCTGCCTACTTCAGAGAACCAGGAAATACTAGTCCTGTTGCATAGACCATATAATACAAATTAAATCAACCAACTCTTAAAGGGACTTAATAGTGCCTTTCGCTGTTACCAGTGATTATCCTAGGAGCAGCGTGAAAGTATATGACCGTGATCATGCAGCTGAACTCTACCAACATCCCCCGTATAGTATCCTCAAAGCACTAAAGTAAGTACTTTTAAGGAAAGCAAAGAGGCAGAAATCATGACATTGGCACTCCCAAGATTAGATCCCAAAATCTAATGCAGAGACTGCAGCTTACATGCCCCCGGGGGCCAGGAAAAGAAAATGAATGAAATGGACCAGGGGAAACCCGTATGTGGTTTCTTCATTTTCAACAGAGGCATGAGGAAACAAAACCACAGTTTAGGGT
Source organism: Monodon monoceros (assembly GCF_005190385.1). Taxonomy (NCBI): domain Eukaryota; kingdom Metazoa; phylum Chordata; class Mammalia; order Artiodactyla; family Monodontidae; genus Monodon; species Monodon monoceros. Next base: position 129,639,070 of record NW_021703768.1, read on the forward strand.
AAATAATAATTATAGTTAATATTTATTGAGCACTTGCTATATATGGCAAGACCCTCTAAATTCGCATATGCATTCCCTAATTCATGTAATCCCCTCACAAAAACCCAATGACGTAGGTATTATTAAGAACCTCATTTTAGGGCTTCCCTGGTGGCACAGTGGTTGAGAGTCCGCCTGCCGATGCAGGGGACACAGGTTCGTGCCCCGGTCTGGGAAGATCCCACATGCCGCGGAGCGGCTGGGCCCGTGAGCCATGGCCGCTGCGCCTGCGGGTCCAGAGCCTGTGCTCCGCGACGGAAGAGGCCACAACACTGAGAGGCCCGCGTACTGCAACAACAACAACAAAAAAAGAACCTCATTTTACAGATAAACAATCAGTGGCACAGAGACGTTAAGTAAATTATCAAAGGTCACACATCTAGCAGATGGCCAAACCAGAATTTGAACCTAGGCAGTCCAGCTTCAGAGCCTGTGCTCTTATCCATTACACTACGCTGTAGATGGAGAAGTGACGGTCTCTGGGGTATCCTAGGACATGGTGGGGACTTAGTGAACGAAAGAGTATATGCCTATCTAGAGGGGACGGCCTCCACTCAGTTCTGGTCTAATACTGCCATATGGGAATATTGCCAGATCGTCTCACTTTTCAAAAGAAACTAGTAATCGTGATTTTTGTGTGAACTACTGAAATTTCTGAGTGCTGTCCCAGTTAAGGGAGAAGGAAAGAAAGGAGATACAACCCAGTAACAACTAACACTAATCCAAAGAAGAGAGGAAGTACCATAAAGACAGACAGATAGATGGACAGATAGATCCACTGACTGAACAATCAATAGGTAAGGCAACGTGGGAAAACCATGCAGGTAGGGGTTAATACCTTGCCCTTTCCCAGGGTGGAAGTTCTAGCAAGGCCTCTAGCACGAAGCAGCAGTCCCTGAACAGGGCCTTGAACTAGTGGGGAGAATATCTACGAGCAAGATGGGGAGAAAAGTATTTCAGGTAAAAGACACAGCAAGCATACAGTACAAGAGTGAAAGAGATGGTAATTCATGCATTCTTTTTCCATCTGTGTTATCACTGTTTTTCTGCAAGGGAATCATTTTCTCATAGAAAATCTCTCATGGAATCCCATTATACAAGATACTTAGGCATAGAGCTGCTAAAGGAAGAGATGAGGGGCTGGAGGTGGAAGTGGAAGAGAGCGAGCGAGCGAGAGAGCGCTGGAGACAGGTTCAGGCCCGGGGTGGGGACATGGGAGATCAGAGCGTGCCTTTCTTCCCCAGGAGCCATTCTCTATAACTGGAGGAGATCATTCTCCTACATTATGACCTTTATGTATTTTGAAGTCCACAAGTAAATAATAGTCCTGCTGGTCTGCCCAACATTCTTTTCACATTGACATCTGTCTTCCGCTGGCCAGTCCTTAGAACGAGCCCAGCTTTTCTTCTTTTCACTGAACCAGAGGTGGCCAAGATGAGGCCAGTGGCTGGCTCTCATCCTGAATGGTGTTTCCACTCCCTCTGTTAATGGTGGGAAGACTTTCATTCATTCCCTCCGTTATCTGTTGGCAAGCATCTCCGAGGTGTCTTGACACAGAGCCATGTGCCTGCTGCTGGCAGATGGTCCTACGTTACGAGACCAGATGTGGTTTACTGTGAGCTGCCACGAACTGGTGATACCTGCGTCTCACATTATGGGGTGGGCTGGGGATCAAACGTGCCTCCGAAATGCTTTCTGTCTGTAGAAACCCTGGCTGGAGGGGCCAGACCTCAGGTCCCCATCTGGATCTCTGTGCTGCATCAGGTAATCTTAGCCACAGGACCCTAAAGAAAGTGACAGGGCCAGAAACACATATCACACATGTAAAACTAGTATGCAGTTTCTGGAGGTTCAAGAAACATGCGGTATAACATATATCTTACAAATTTAAAACCACTCCTTCATTCAGCAAACATGTATCAAACAGCTACTGTGTTAGCTATCATGCTGGGAGCAGGGCCCCTACCACTAAAGAGATCTCAGTCTAGCTGGAGGAGTAAATGATGGATAATGAAGTCATGAGTCTGCTGTATTTGGATGGCAAGTACAGCAGGAAAGAAAGGAAGGCTAGATCCGTTCTGCCTGGGCCATTACAGGAAGCATTGCAGAGAACAACATACATTAGCAGCTTGAAAGATGAATAGGTTCCACAGCGGCAAAGTGTGCTAGGCAGAACACGTACCAACCCACAGGGGTATGGCTTTCACGGCACGTCCAGTCCAGCCACTTGAATTTGTCTAGAATTAATCTCAAAGCACTTTCACATCTGTCACCTCATTTGATTCTCACAGTACAGGCAGCTGGGGCAAGAGAATTATTCCCATTTTACAAGTGGAAAACTCAGGTACCGTTGTTAGGGTGACCAGCTGTCCTGGTTTGCCCAGCACTGAGCAGGTTCCCACGATGTGGGACTTTCAGTGCTAAAACCAGGAAAGTCCCAGGCCAACAGGGACTAGGTATAGTTACAGGACTTGTCAGATAACTTGATCACAGATGACTAAGGGACTCAAATCAGGCCTTCGGACTCTTTCCTCCAACCCCAAGTGGAGAGAGAAGAGAGTGTGCTATATGTGTTTTTGCTTTTTTTTTTCTTTTAAACCAATTCCTTCGTGTTGTTTTGTAGAGTTAGAAAACAAAGACAAAACCTCTGTGTTCTGACTGACTCACTGCCTGACCAACATTCCTGCTCCTAAGATCACAGAACTGTCTGTCCCTTGGGTACACTCAAGAGGGGAAACCACCTGGAATGGCCAGCTGTGAAGGCAACTCTGACCCTTAAGGAGACCTGAGGATGTCTGCATTTTAATGGAGGCTCCTGATATAACCCCATTAACTCTTTACTTCCTTCCACTTGGAAGGTCATTGTTAACCTCTCCCACTTCACCCACCACCCCAAGCTACTGGACCGGAAGAGTCCTACGGACCCTTCGCTTTTTGCCCAGTGATGGTGTTTGCCTTAGATGGTCCACGCTGACGATGTCACAGACTGGACTATGGACAGAAGGGGCCTTAGAGACCACTGTCCAAAAGGGAGACGATTAAGAGAGTGCCGTCCAGACCCAGGTCTCCAAACACCCAGTCCTATCCTAGACTCAACCACGCATCCCCACCTGCCCCAGGCATGGCAGGTCAAGCAAGCTTCGTTTCTTGCCAAAGCTCTGGCCTCTCACTCCCAGCAAAACAAACCTGGTTTGATCTCATCAAAGGAACAGAAACAACCAGAGAAGGTTTCTCCCCAAAACCCTCAGCAGAAGTGGTGTCCTCCTCCTCCTCTGCAGGCCGTGGCCGTACGAAGGGAAAAGTGTACGGGAGAAAGGAGGTGGCTGGGGCTTCTGCACAGAGAGAGCACCCTGGGCCTTGGAAGCCCCCAGCCCCATGGAAGGAAGAGTTAGAATGACCATACTCGCTTGCATATTGACCTTTATCCAGTGCACGGAAATTCCCACTCTTCATGGCTCCCCCTAAACGTCTTCAAATCTCACTCATCAGTACTACACCCCCCCTTCCTGAGGGCAGATGCAGAGCCCCCTGAAGCCTCTTCTCCTGGGAGCCCAGTGGTTCCCAGCCTAGAGAGATCACAAACCATCAATGCCCAAAAAGGAAATGGGGGTGGCGTGGGACGCTTGACAGTTTTTTATCTCACCAAGGAAAGATACGAAAAGAAACAAAACAAAAAATTACCGTCTCTCCTCAACATCATTTAGGAAGAGGAGAAATGTGTTAATGTTAACACTAAAAAAGAAGAAAGCAAGTCATCAGTTGCACGCAAAGGACTGTAGTTTCAATGGAAAACTTCGGCTCTCTGGAAACTGACTATGCAACCCTCCCTTTCCTCATTCTCCCAGCGATTAGTAAAGACTTCATCACAGATTGGCGCGGCTCATTGGACCAGCCTCCTGGGACCCACTGACTGAATCCCAACTTTGCCTCTCGTGCATGAATTCCCTCCATGTTTTTCCTGACAAGGAGTCGTCCCACCAACAATGTCTTACCTAATTGATACTTTTCAAATAACAATTTCCAGAGAGCTCTAACAGCTCCAGAGCTGGCCAGCCTACTGAGCAGCAATCTGTGTCCCTGTGGCTTTGCCTCCCTGATCTAATACTGCCCTCCAGCATCTCAGAGAATAAATCTAATTCCTCCTCCACTGACAACCAATCCCAAGTTTCCGAGAGAGCCCTGTTTACTCTGCAGTGACCTATCAACTCCATTATCCCTGGATCCAGGGTTACAACTTTTGATGTTGTCTGTTTCTCTTACATGAGTCATGACACTGGGTAATTAATTGATGCCTATTGACTTAGTACCAGGTGCTTAGTATAGAAGGGCTGCTGGTCTGAGGCTCCTCCCTGCTTAAACGCCTTCCATATCTCCCTGGCCCACAGGTAAAACGTTGACTTCTTAGTATAGAATTCAAGGATGTTCACAGGTGGGACTCAGCAGTTGTAACCTCATCTCCCAGAAATACCCCTCATCGTGACCACACTCCCCAGGCCCTGTAATTCCTATCTCAGGGCTTCTGATATCCCTTTTCCCTTGGCACAGAGGACTCCCTGAAGGTTTTCTCACTTCCACCCACTATCAGAACTAACCTCTCTCTCTTTTCTGGTACTTCCATACCCCTTGCTGTAAAATCAGATTTAGCATTCCATGGACTATTGAGAAGCTTTTCCGCCTCCCACACTAGACTGTACATTCCTTGAAAGATGAGGTTTATAACTTCATTCCTACTAATTACTTAGCACAGTACTTGACACTTAATTGGCCCTCATAAATATTTGGGGAGCTGACCCAAAGTCATCGACTCTTTACTCCAAAGGCTTTATAATCAAGTGAAAGGCTAAGGCTAATAATACACATGAAACAATGGTGGGCAAAGCAATGAATTGATTGCTAGGTGCCAGGGAATTTTAAAGGAAAGGTCAAGGAGAAATCAAGTGCTCAAGGAAAACATGAGGAGCATTGTAGGGCAACCAGATATTAAGAAAGAATTAAGGAGAACAGGAAGATGCACGTGCATAGCAGCAGGAGGAAACACAGTGGTTGAAGGAGAGCAGGATGCCTAGAAGCCTAGTCTGATTAAAACTGAAGCTTCCTTGGGACTTCCCTGGCGGTCCAGTGGTTAAGATTCCAGCTTCCCCTGCAGGGCGCGCAGGTTCAATCTCTGGTTGGGGAACTAAGATCCTGCGTGCCACAAGGCGCAGTCAAAAAAACAAAACAGAACAAAACATCTGAAGCGCCCTTTGGAGGAGGAGAAGTCAAGCATATCAGTGCAGGCTGAGCATCAACTCCAAGGGCTGTTTCATACAACACTGCTAAGATGCTTGAATTCAAGGTTCTGAGGGCAAGAGTGGAAGTGTGGACAACTGCTTTAGAACTGAGGGCCCGAATTCAATCTTTAGCTTTTCATAAGTTGAGGCCAGTTAAAATCATCTGAAATATCTCCCCTGGCTGTTTTCGCTTTTTCCAAACTTTAAAATCCCTGCAAGTATATGATAATATACTTCTTCACAGTGGCAAAGTTGAATACATTGAACCTTAATGAGTACAAAGTCATCCTAAAGAATATATTTCCAGAATTCCAACTTCTCTCTCCCCAAGATTTCCAAAGATAATTCATTGATTCAAAGGCTCCCCTGGACCCATCAGCTCCTGTGGCTGAGGGTCAGGGCTCAGGAAGTTGAGCGTGTCTTCTGCTCACTGGCCCTCTTGGGGAGCGAATGTCATGCACGTCACCATGTCCGCGATTACAGGCCTAGCTGCATTCCCTGACGACCCAAGACCATCATCACCCTTATACTGAGCATCTGTCTAAATCTGGGAATTTTCAGATGACTCTGACTCTGCCGAGTTAGGACCATACCTGATTCTGTTTTATTTGTTTATGTTTCTTTGTTTCTTTGTTTTTCTCGATTCCAAGCACAGGATTTGGCATAAGAAAAGTTCAGCTAGAGATCTGGTTACTCAAACAAGTAAATGTCATAACTAACATCAATATTTGAGCCCTTTATAAATGCCTTGCTAAGGTTCTTGCAGTTCTGTTTTTTTATTCAAATTACAGAAGAAAATAAGGACAATGTTTCTAAATTCATTCTGAAATGTCGTCCTTACTGTTTCTTTGACTCTTCCAGTGTCATCCATTCAATTAGAGGGAGGTGATGCTAGATGGTGGTTGCTCTCTTTAAACATTTTTATTTAGCAAAGTTAACATTTAACACACATCTGTGTTAGTTCTTCCACCTGCACTATATTTTTTTCCTCATGCATGAAATCTAGATGTCTGGAAACTACTGCTAGTCTGGAGCATGGCCTCTGCTATCCAGGACCCTGGATTTTGCACATATCTCGGTTCTTATCCTATTAAGTTCTTGGCTTTTATTTTCCTGTAATAGTTTTAGAAGGGACTATTTTACAATCAGATTTATGCCTCTTTAACTTCTATTTTGAACATGTTGTGCATAACCTTTTCTTGAGGATACTGTCATTATCGGTTTTCAACGGCATTGGTTTACAATATGGTGGATCTTCTGGAAAACACATATTATAGGACAGTTTGCCAGAACCAGAACCCAAGTGATCATCATTCTAGGACCATCATTTTTGTCGGAAGAAAGGAAGGAATGGAGGGAGGGAGGGAGGGAGGGAGGGAGGAAGGAAAAAAAGGAAAGGAAAAAAGAGTCAAATTGTAAATTAGCATCTTATGAAACAGCCTCTGAGAAGGTTTTCCTCCTTTGCTGCCTTTGCTCTGCTGTGGCCTTGGACAATACAGATCCTTGGGTGTCACTGCTGTGGGCAAAATAAAAGTTTTAGAAATGACTGGGCGAGTGTGGGGCCTGACCGAGCACTGGAGGGGGCTTGTCAGTGCATACAGCACCCCAGCTCTGGAAAGCTGGTTACATGCATGGACTTGAGTCACACAGAGCTGGGTTAGAACCGTAGGCGAGTTATGTATTTGTCTGTGGAATGGAAAGTGCAATAGGAATGGAAAGTGCAACCAAATAGGATTCAATAAAATAATGCATGCAAAGCACTTAATACAATGCCTGGCCCATAATAAGCCCTCAATAAAACAAATACAATGATCACCCCATGACCCTGTGCATTTTCTTTGCACACTTCCTGGTCCTTTTCCATTATGTTCCAGATAGGTAAGTTTGCCAGACAGCTGAGTTAGAAACACGTAAGCTGATACTGCATTTAATTTTTGTCCATTCATTCATTCATTTGGGGGGAAATAAAGTATTTCTTTCTCAATCTCTTACACAGAATGGGGCACTTGTACTAAATGTTGTCAGGAGAGAGACCTCAAAACACAGGAACCATTATCTGTGTTCCAGGGAACCAACAGTCTATTTGAGGAGACCCAGCTCACAGCAAAAATGAGAATTAAGGACATGGTAACACCAATCTTTATTCTCTCTTTCACTTGTTCCCTGCACCCTCTCTTCCTACGCCCAGTTTCCTTTGTCCCTGTACCGACACCCACCTCCACTTTGAGTCTTTCTAC
>NW_021703768.1:129651615-129660969 GCF_005190385.1 Monodon monoceros
AGAGGCCTCCGCCAGCAGTTGGGTTCCCTTCCACCACCCACATGGACTCCTTGAGCTCTCTGTTGCAGTTTGGTTTCAAGTCAGGAGGTTCTGCGGTGCACTGTACAGGAGCCGGTCCCTGAGCACACGCTGCTGAGAAGAGCTGCCCCCACGGCCCTCACTTTCGCAGAATTTGCCTTGCCAATTATTAGTACAATGGGCCAATTCTCATCCTGTGTTGCTCTTGGGGAAATTATGCAGGCTGGGGAACTGGCCTAGATTGGAAATGGAACAGCAGAAGCTGCCAATTAACATGAGTTCTTTTTTCGCATCCCCTAAAGAGGTTAGTCTCTAGGGAGAACTTATAAAAGACATGATCCCAGGCCCTCTAGGAACTCCTTAGCTGCCTCGCATCTCTGGGGGTTGGGACGAATGTCAAAAGTCACTTGGTCTAACTCTCTGTCCAGTGCTTGAATCCCTTAGATGAACTCGTCAGCTACTTCCTGAATGCATCCATGTTTGAGGAACTCACCACTCTCCGTAGCAGGGCATTCCACATTTGGACAGCTCTACTGATTTGAAAGGTCTTCCTTTAATTCAATCAAATCCACCTTCCCATCACTCCTCCACTTTGGTCCTCGCTTGTGAGTGAGCTTGGCCAACCACTGAGTCTCCACTCCCAGGAAATAACCAACCACTCAGGAAAATGGCACCTAAGCCAAAACTATAAGGTTTGGAAAAGCACAAGAGAAAGCCTACTGGAGCAGAAAGGCTAATAGGTAGAAGAAGGGTTGGACTATTCTCATGGCCCTGAAAGGCAAAGTCAGGTTACAGATTCAGCATGGGATGGATTGCAAGAGCCCCTAAAACTTCAGCTGTACACACATCAGAAAATCTGTGGAAGGCAGAGGAAAACAGAAGCTGCAGCCTTTACTTCTTCAGGGTTCAAACTCTCACACCAGGAAGAAAAGAAGGAACGGAAGCATTTGGAGAAAGCTGAAGCTTGGTCCAGATTTAGTAGACCTCACGTGATGGGCAACACCAGTCTCCATAGGAGGGACTGGTCTTATGGCCAAAGACCTTGGCTTCTCCTTAGAACTTCCTACTTACGCCATTAAAAAGCATCAAGTCTCTCTGCCTCAGACCTGGCTCAACCCTGCCCATGAAGATTTAAGCCATCTCTGCATTCTTGGAAGGGATGTTAGCTCAGAAACACAGAGGGAGTCTGGGACAGTCCCCCATTATGTGGGAAGAGCAAGGAAAAATATGAAAAAGAAAAAAATCTCTCTTGCACATGGGGAAGGTGACAAAACAAGACAATAGGTTAAGGGGAACAGATGAAGGGAGGGGCCTCGTCACCATAACAACAAGCCCAACAATTCTGAAAGATGGGATTTTTGTTTTTCTTTGCACCTGTCATTCTTCTCAGTACTGTCACTCTCCCCACTCCTGGCAGAAGATAAGTTGTGAGTTTTTCACACCCACCAACAAGTTGCCTGGCTCTGGGGAGTGCAGCTGCTAAGGGAGGGGAAGAGAATGGGGTCTCCCAGAGGGTGCTCAGGGAGACTAGGATTCTGTCTTTCGCCTCCCTGGTCAAAGCTGGGAAGCATGTAGCTTCCTCATGAAACATGAACATGGCTGTTTGTACACAAATGTGTCAGAAAGTCCCCTCTTATATGGATACAGAGGAAGTCCCCTCTGGTCCTTAAATAAAAGGAATTTTTGTTCCTGCCCCAGGATACCCATCGTATTCCAACAGAGGTAGTCGAAGAGAGTCATTAACGGCAGCTCAATGGAAGGCTATGGCCTTGGGCTTCCAGGAGGGTGGGAGGGAGATGCAAGAGGGAGGGGATATGGGGGTATATGTATACGTATAGCTGATTCACTTTGTTATACAGCAGAAGCTAACACAACATTGTAAAGCAATTATACTCCAATAAAGATGTTTTAAAAAAAAAAGAAGCCAACGGCGCACATAAGGGAAATTAGAAACCTTGCCTAAATGTAAACTCCTCAACTATGTGAGCTAAGAGGACACGAAGATCAGCCCTTCATTCTAATCCTATCAAATTATGCCAAATTTAGACAGTAGGGCTTCATCTAAGTTTGCTTTCTGACACTGGTGGTGATAGGGCCCAGGTGCTCCCTTGATTCTAGAGGTCTTCCCAGGACTGTGTGAACATAAAGAAGGATCAGTAGCACTGTGTCCTGCAAGAGGTGGCAGTGCCCATACCATCTGGCTGCGCTCTTTGTGTGGCATATGTCCCCTCACCAACATACACTGCCATCCCCATGGACCAGAGAGACCTCCTTCAGAAGTGAGGGATGCTCTCCACCTCCAGACACAATCAAATTCTCAGTCATTGGACCTTCCTCCTTCTGCAGATACATAGAATATGCCTCCTACTCTCACTTCCCTATGAAGATCTGACCATACTTCCTTCCAAGATATATTAGAAATGGACATTCCACCTTTTACATTCAGGGAGGCAGATGGCCTCTTAAGGTTTTTTGAAGACAGTAACAAAAAAAAAGATGCCCACCACTCCCTTATCCTTGAAGACAATCCACAACCAAAGTGAACTTGAAAAGACCATGAGGAAGGAAACAGAAACCACTTTGGGGACCAGGAGGCAAGATGCACTTCAGCTACTGAAAGGCTGATCAGCTGGTAAAGTCAGTGGGACTCAAGCCTTTCCTCCCGGCCTTCTTGTCTACCACCTTCCCCCAGGCCTGCTCCCCATCCATTCTCTCTGAGCTTCACTGTCAACCACTCTTCTCTAAGGCGTGAGCTGATAAGATGTTAACATGCCTCCCCACCACACAGAAGAGTTTTATAGGAACTTCTATAAACCGTAAGTCCTCCAAGAACTCTAAAGACTTACTTTCCAGCAGAATTACAGAACTCCCAAACAACGAAGAGGGAGACATTTTGAGCATTCTGAAAAATCAGGCCAAGTGGGAATTTATTTGTTCAGCCAACTCTTGAACCAAGCACCCAACTCATTTTTGCACATTTCCTTTATCAGGCCGTGATACCAGAGGAGGAGAAATTCTACCCCTTTGAATAATCATTTCCACTGCTTCCAAAGCCAGACTATGCCTTGCCAAGCGTAACCCATATTCAAGAACCATCTGTTTTAGCAATACAGGAAGCCACCAGAGGGGTATGCTTTAGATAATCCTACAGCTCTGCTGGCCCAGGCTGCTTCTGGGGAGGGAAGGGATGCTGCTATCTGCCAGCTGCAGTCCCCAAGCTTAGCCCTGCTGAATCCTGTACAATGCACCGAGTAGAACTAGGGCAGAGGCCACTGACTTGGTCAATTACTGGCCCCTTTCCCCACGCCCAGATTCCAATAGGCAGATGTCAGAGGAGTCCCTAGGACATGACATTTCACCTTTTGCGTGGCTCGCCTACAACCCCACCTGAAAAAGAACACATGGAGAGATGTAAAAGCTTTATCCCACCCAGTGCCACCAACCAACCTCCCAACCATGCCATGTGCCTGTGCCAGCTGAGGCGTGCATTTCGTTTTGATTTGATGAGAAATTTGTACCTGAGCAAACAATATAAACAAAGGTGTTCGAGCCACTGTGACATCTGGGGATGAGTATGCTTCTAAGATTTAAAGATGTTCTCTTGCCTGTGTCAAGAGTTTGATTGATCCCCCTCTCCCCAAGCCATGACCTTCTCCCATGACCAGCAGTTTTGTCTGGTTGTTCTCACCACCTGGGGAGATGTTGTCCCTCAGTCCCCCACTTTTGAACCCCACTAGAGGTGACAGAACTCAGGGATGGTCTCACTAACCGATGACCTTTCTCAGGCTCCACGAAATGAGCTCTGTCCACCTCCTACTGAACATGGACACTTGTCCCCAGGACCCTAGGAATTAAGTACCCTGTTCCATGACCCTATTCATCCAGAACCAGTGCGAGATCTTTTAGCCCAGGCAACAGAGCTTTCTAAATTCAGCTACCCGAGTCTGCCTACACTGTTTTTCAGCAAGCACCTCAACGAGAAAAATGACTCCAATTAAGCGTAATTATTAGGATTTAACAGAGCCATTTTTCTATTTAGTGCCTTTTTTCTATTACAAGCCCCACAGTTTTCTTTCTCCCTCAATTGGGACTCAGCACAGTAAGTTAAAGGTATACATTTGTTGATCTTTATTATACATACAATAACTGTCTTATTAAATTGAATTCAAATGCACATCTAGGAGGAAGTTCATTTTAAGTACCAACTCGCAGAAAAACACTCACAGGCATAAACAATAAGCAAGGCCAATGCGTTGCTGAGCAGCCACGGGGTTGGGGGGCAGGAACTGAGCTGAAAAGGAAGGGACACAGTTTCCTGAAAGAATGGAGTAAGCGCAAGCGTGCAGATCTTGGTAGAAGCCGCCCTGACTTCTTGTGTCATTTCCCACCCTCAAACGTGCACTGGGGAGGAGGGGAAATCTAACTATACATTAAATGTAAATAGGGATGCTTGAAAATTGTTATACACACATATGCTCGCACATGCATACATTTTTTCCTGGGAAATGTTTAACACACTGTCAATAAATACAAAGCCTTTCCAACTATTGTGAATGTTAAAGAGGGTGATGGGGTTGAGTGTATGTGTGTTAAAATGCTGTTTCTTGGATGGTCTCTAGCCCCTTGGCTCACTTGACTCTCCCCCCACCCCCTCCTCTTCCTAGGACAAGACAAGCGCTCTGAGCCTCAGCAATGTGGCCGGCGTGTTCTACATCCTGATCGGAGGACTTGGACTAGCCATGCTGGTTGCCTTAATCGAGTTCTGCTACAAATCGCGTAGCGAATCCAAGCGGATGAAGGTGGCATCGTCTTCCCAGGCCTTTTTCCTAACTTGTTCTGTGATATAGCTGGGTTTTCTGGGAGTCCTTTTACTAAAAAGGGTGGGGAGTGGCAGGAGGTTGAGGTCAACCCGAGGCATGGGATGACAGGAAGCTGTTTTGAGGAAGGTGACAGGGAAAGACACAGCGGTGAGAGAAGAAAGAAGATGGCACGTGTCAGGGTAAACATAAGGCCTGAGAAAACAAATGCATCAGCCAGAGATGGGGGGCTGAGATGAAAAGTTAGCGGTTAGGTGGGCATTCAAGATAGTGTGAGGCAAGAGTGATTGCTACAAAGGTAGATTCTCCCTGAGGTCACGTTAACTGAAGTGTAGCTCCCAAGATGGGGTGGGGTGGGGGCGGGTTGGTATCCTCCCTCTACAAGGTGGATGATCTTGCCATGCTCGGTGAGGGAGGTCTTTTCTTAGCCACCATATGGTAAGGTGGACTTTGGCAAAGAGGATCATGCCCCCAGAATGGTAAGCACATTAATTAGCTGACCCCAAACTACATCAAATATAGCTGAAGGCAACTAACTGGAAAAGAGAAGAATTATGGACAATGTAAGAGCTGTCTGTAAAAACATGAAGATTTTTCAGGGGGGAAAGAAAACATATTAGTTCTGTGGGGTCCCAAAGTATACAACAAGAACTAAGGACTAAAAGCTATGGAGAACAGATATGAACACAGTAAGTGAGATCTACTTTTCTTTCAGAGCTACCTACCCCAAAATGGGATGGATTATCCCAATAAGCAGCCAGCAGCTCATCACTGGAGGTACACACAGAGGCTGAGTAATTCTTGACAAGGCTATAGATTCAAGTATCCAAAGGGAGTTTGGATTACATGGCCTTGAAGTCCCCTCACACGTCATCACTTAGTTTCAGTAAGAAAATATTTTTGGAAGGAAGTGTTCTTCATGTGAGCAACACACAAGCAAGACACCATGAGGAGGAAGAGAGCACTAAGACGCAATCTGTAACCTTCAGCATTTTTAACAAAGAGTGACACAGAACAACTACCCAGGGAACCAAACTGTGACATAGGGAGGAAGGCCTATAGGGATATCCGGGAGGGAGGAAATAGAGGAGGCTTCTCGGAAGAACCAGAAATTAAGAGGAAGGACAAGTGGGATTCAAACCAACAGAAGTGGAAAGAAGCACAGTCATTCTGAACAATGAACCCTAGGCTGTTACCTTCACTTGACTAGACTAAGAGGACTCATCGGTAGGATTTGCTCTCCTAGAATCTCATGCTTTCCACCCATGCGCCTTTATGCAGGTCAATCCCTCTCCCTGTCTTCTGTCCCATAGGACCCATTTAAAAGGCAACTTCCCAAGATATAATAACAAGGAATAATTAAGGGATGGTAATGTGATGGTATTCAGCCAGGGAACCTAGGAGCACCTCCATCCTACCCTTGACCAGGTCATTCAAATCCAGGTCCTCTCAGAAAGGACAAAGCACAGCAAAAGCATGGGCCTCAGATCCTAAACGCAGTGTAGACCTCCAAGGAGCTTGGCTGGACACAGCAAAGTCTCCTAGAACCTAAAAAGCTTTCTTTGCCTACTCCATCCAAAACATAAGCCTAAAGACTCTCCTATCTTACCCTCCAAAGTGAGGAAAGTTTACTCCAGAGGCAGCAAGGGGAACAGGAGACGAACTGGGTGAGCACAACTTTTACAACCCTCCAAAACCTTCCCCATGGGCCATGACACAAACCAGTGTTGCAGGATTGGCCCAGTACACATCGTAGGAACTCCCCTAGGACATACTGCAGTGTAGGGTCTAAAGCAAGGCTCTGGAGACTGAATGTCTGACAACAAATCTTGCCTGTTCCTCATGTTAACTGTGTCATCTTGAACAAGTTTCAGTAGCTCTCTGATCCTCCTTTCCTATAAAATGGAGCTAGTGGTAGTATAGACCTGATAAAACTGTTGTGGTTTGTATGAAAAAATTGATATAAAGGGCTCTGCAAAATGCTTGGGCCATAGTAAGCCCTCAATAAATAATAATAACTAGAATTTATAATAATAATATATTATTATTAGTGGCCAGCTACAGCTTCCTTAAGACTTCCCTTTTATAGCCCCTACTTATATGTCCTAGGCTTTTTTAAGCTACAGAGATTGTCAGTTCCTTAAGGTAAGAAGGTGTGTCTGATTTCTCTTTGGACATCCCACATACATAGGGTATTAGTAAAAATTAACATGGAATTGTATCTAGAGAAAATCTCTTGGAGGATGAAGTGAGGCATTGGAAGGAGCTGCTGTTAGGTTAAACAAACACAACCATCAAAACCGCCCAGCCTGGAAGCACACACAACACCATCCAAAGTGCTTTTGTTCCCATCTGTTTGTACTCCCAAGATCTGATGAGACCAGGCATCCCCAAGCAGAAAAGCTGGACTTCCGGCCCTTACTATGGGATGACCATGTCCCATTATAATAGTCAGTGCCAGGTGGTGGTACCAGGGTGGCTAATGACTAAGATCCTCTCTTAAACCTGTACAATGTTGACCTTCACTGCTGAAGTCACAACATTCAGGTAAAGACAAGAACCCTTCTAAGAGGCCACTGAATCACGTCACAACTTCTGGGAGACATTCTCACCCTTCCCTTTCCAAAGAAAATATCGAATTTCTCAGGAGCCAACATCAGGATCTCTTGGAATCATTAATGCAAGGTCTTTCATCACAATCTTCTATAGTTGATTCCATTGGTTGGCATAACTTCTGTCCAACTCACCAAGGCTCCTAATAGAATTATTAATCTTCCACCTGCAGAAAAGATGCCTCTACGGTCCTTATTAGTTAACCCAACCCTTAATTTTCAAAGCTCCATCAACTTCTCTCTTAGCCAAAGGAGATAAGTGATCACATTCTGCTTGACTCTCAGACTTTCCAGGTTTGCAGTTCTCGTTATTATTCTGTACTTTGCCTTCTCCAAAGGCAGATTAACTCTTTCCAGAAGTGCAGCCTCCAGCCTCACACAGTGGACCACAATGACAGTGTCCAGGGCCTTTGGCAAGAATCTTCCCTCTTGTTTCTTTCCTTAGTCACAGTATGTGGCCAACTCTTAAGACCTGGAGCCCCTAAACCTAGTTCATGATCAGCCTCCTACTTCTCAAGAGTGTATAAGGAGCCCTCCCCCACTCTGCATGAAAAAGAGAAGAAAGAGGAAGAGGGGGTGGAAAAGAGAAAGAAGGGAAGGAAGGTGAGAGAAGAAAGGAAGGAATAAAGGAAAGATATCTTTTCAGTAACTTCCATGTTCAAAGCACTTTATATATACTTTCATTAACCCTGTTCTTGCAATTCAACAGATGAAGAAATATGGGTTCAGAGAAGCTAAGTAGTTTTTCCAACAAGGTCACATAAGCTCGGAGCTGGAAGAACAGGAATTAGACCTCCAGCACAGCCCCTGCAAAGCCTGGGCTCTTGGTACCAGCCAAGCTACTTCTCATAAATTTCTCTCTCCTCCCCAACCACATGGCAACAGATAATTTTTATCACCTACTACCTCCCGTCAAAACCCCGCCCACAGTGCAGAGACAAATAAGATGCAGCCCTTATCCTTAGGTTTGCCCGATCTAGCTGTTGAGGCCATCCATGGGATATGATCCTTTGCTTGTGCATTATTGAGACCCTTTCCCCTTCGATGTCACATGAGCAGGACACAGAACAAGTGTCACAGGGATGGATGGTGGGAGGGCACCCTGCAGGCAGTCCTTCCACAGAGACATATGGAGCACCACTGCCTGCTAGGCATTGCTCAGCGCTGGGGATACAGTCAGGAACAAACCAGGCACAACTTCTGATTTCAGGAAGCTGAGAATTTAATTGGAAGAGAGAAACAAGCAAATACGTATATGTTCAATGAGTGTTAGAAGAAAAAGGTCCATGCTCTCAAGTCCTAATCGGGGAATGGAGTGTGGGGCAGGACAGACAGGCTTCCCTGAGAAACTGATGTTTAACAGACTTGAAACAGGAAAAGAATTAACCAGGGGAAGATAACTGCTACCAAAGGATGCCCAAGTATCACAGAGCCAAAGACCAGAACTCTTGCCCAGAAATGAGTGGAAAGCCAGGGAGACTGGGCACAGGAAGACTGAGGGAAAAGGAGAGCATGGGAGAGTTGGGGACTCAGAGAGGGACTTCAGGCGACCACAACATTTCAGTATAATTGAAACTGTCATACAGTAGCAGAAATATAAAACCCAATACATACTCCAAATTGAATAAAGTCTCAGATGTCCTGTCCCTCCCCTCTGCCCAGGAAAACAGACAGGAACCTGAGCCCTTAGTTGATATTAAGGACAACCAGGGTATTTATTATTCACCACCTTGCTCCCCCAAAGAAATAATCCCCAGCCACTCCCACCCCCAGGAGAGCCTACTGACTTTTCATAATTGTAGTGGCTGTGCTGACACAGGCTGTGTGGAAACCACACATTGAGGCTTTGCACATTTCCCTGCAATTAACGCACAGCTGAGTGACGTGGGCAGGCGGGGGGGGGGGGG
>NW_021703768.1:129661069-129945338 GCF_005190385.1 Monodon monoceros
GGTGCGAAACACGGGGGGGGGGAACCCCCAGCTGGGTGTTTCTCCTCTTCCCCCCGAAAAACCCGCGGGGGGGGGGGGGGGGGGGGGGGGGGGGGGGGGGGGGGGCAACCTCCACAGCAGGCGGTCCCTCTGGCTCTCAGCACGCACTCTAGGATGAGGTCATCACCCAGGGCTGAGCTTTTATTAGGCTGTTCTATGACGTGCAGAGGCTGGACAGACTTTTCTTAGAAAAGCAAGTAGCTGAGAAGTTAGGACGTAATCACTGTTGGAGAAATGAGTCTCTGAAGCACCAACTTGGGGGACTTTGAGGTTGGACTTTTCACTCACCCTTTTCTCCCTGAGTGTCAGTTTCAAAAACAACTTATAAGGATGAACTTAAAGAATGGCTGGTATGTCAAGGATGGACAGGAGAGAACCTCAGTTCCTAGAGGCAAGGGGAGAAATGACATCAGCTTACGACTGGTTAGCTACGGGGGGGAGAAGGACACACAGTCAGGAGGTCATCCACTTTGACCCTAGGTCACAGATAACTGTAACTTGAAGCAAGTCAGTAACAAGTCCTCAGTTTCTCTATAAAGTGAAATCAACTCCATCAGTGTATTTCCACCTTGCTTGTGTATTAAAATCACCTGGGGAGTTTTTAAAACTCCAGATGTCCAGGCCACACACCATACCTATTAAGTCAGCATCCCTGGGGTAGGTCTCAGGCATCAGTGCTTTTCTTCCCCAGAACTCCCCAGATGATACCAACATGTGGCCAAGTTTGAGAACTAGTGAAATAGTCATTTTTAGCAGTGCTTCCCACGCCAAAGTTTTGATTCTATTCCTCCCTTCTCCTGAGATTAGAAAGAAAACCAGTAAGTAGGTAATCCCCACCATCAATGTCAGTATGGAGTCAGTGACCTCTGAGAATCCTTCACCTTCCTTGAAAACAAATTCTCAATGACATGAACTTGGAGGGTTTTAGCTCTCAGATTTTGATAGGCACCAATAGATTATGACACCAGCCTTCTCCTTTAAGGTGAATTTGTCAAGTACCACCAACTTCCATGGAATATTACGGAAATAGGTGAGACCTTTCGAGAAACAAAGCCCAGGGTGATCTGTATGAACTTTAAACTTTTTTTTTAATTAAAGGGGTGTGGCAAAGGAAAATCAGAAGATAGACATTCCAAGCTAATCCATAGAAGGTTCCACACTGCCCACACACAAAAATAAAAAGTTATTTTCTTTTCAACATTTTAAAAGTGAGAATAAGTAACCATGGATTCATCATGTTTTCTTTTCACATTTCCCCCATAGAGCATCACAGTGGTGTTTATGTGACCCTGACTTAGAAGAATGCTATCCAGGTCACACTTCCTCTTCAGTGAAGGACAACCAGGCAGAATGTAAATAAATCACATCCAGGAGTCTGAAGAGGAGACAGAACCCATGTGGGTGGAGCATCATATGGGGCAGATCTGTCTGAATCATAGATTTTTTAAAAGAAAGAATATTTTAAAACACTGTCAGAACTGCCAGTAATAAGAGGATCCTCCCAGCATAGTATAGCAGAAAGAGTAACAATTGGGTCAAAACTGCCCTGTTTACATCTGTGAGGCCACAGCAGGTTGACTGATTTCTCTGATCACTAGAATCATGCCAATGTGCAAAAGAGGAAGCCATCAACTTTTTGAGAATGGCCCTATGTTGGAAGTGATAGGAAGAGGGTTTAAATGTCAGGTCATGAAGTTTCTTTCTCGAAAGGATCTTGGAACAGAACACTTCCTCTTGTCTAATAGGATATGCTTCTAATTACAGACTGCGGTCTTGAGCATTCTCTCTGACTCATCTGATCCTGGGGTGATCACTGGAGTTCTTTTCACATCGAGAATTCCAACATTGTAGAAGTCACAAGCTTTCACAAATCAGTAGCACTGATCTGATGTGTCGGTTTAGAAGTACAGGTTACATGTGCTGACGGGAAGCAGATGACGTGCAGATATCGAGCTCTGGAATTCATTCTCACTTTCTTTAGCACATGCTTCTTTCCAATTACATTATGCTGCCTGTATTGTTCAAACAAGTCCGACACTCCCTTAACACATACTGCTAGAGGTAGGATAGCATTTTTCTCTGATCAGAGGTAGTTTTAAATTTTCAGCTAACAGTGATGCACCCTCAATTTTCTGTTAACATCTCAACTCATTTTTCATGCAGTATAGTACCATTCTTGCTAATAAAATCAGTAGGTGCATAGATAATTACATTTTGACAAACATGGAGATTTAAAAGGTCTAGAGAGATAAGGAAACAAGCACAAGGTCACACAACTAGCTGATGTCAGAACCAGGGCTAAAACCCAAGTTTCCTAAACCCCATTTCTAGAGTCTTCTACTTGGTCGTGTTGCTATGTTTATTATCATCAATACTACCATGGATCTGTTGTACCTTTAGAAATCACAGAATATAAGAACAGGAAAGGATCTTAGAGATCACCCAATCCAGCACACCTTACTAAACCAAGAGCACGTGAGGTCCAGAGAGGGGATCAGACTTGTCCAGAACCACAAAACAGTTTTGCGGGTTCGAGGGAAGTCAAGACTAGCATTACACATTTGGAAAAAAGTTGGACGGGGAGGAGAGTGGGGTGACATTTTAAGTCCAGTGTTGACTCATTCTCCTTGCCAATCACTGCCAAGGACCTGGGGAAGAACCCCCGGTCCTCCTGAAAAGGGTTTCTGTTTGATCCCACAGCAATCCATCAACGAAGCCATACGGACATCGACACTCCCCCGAAACAGTGGGGCAGGAGCCAGTGGTGGCGGTAGTGGAGAGAACGGCCGGGTGGTCAGCCATGACTTCCCCAAGTCCATGCAATCGATCCCCTGCATGAGCCACAGTTCAGGGATGCCCTTGGGAGCCACCGGATTGTAACTGGAGCAGACGGAGACCCCTTGGGGAGTATGCCCAGGCTCCCCCAGTTCCATCCCAAACCCTTCAGTGCCAAAAACAACAAAATGAAATGCCACCGCCACCAACCACCATGACCACAAGGAGGATGATTCAACAGATTTTCCTGAAGAATTGAGAAAACATTTTGCGGCCCCTTTTCCTTTTCTGATGTTCTTTCACCCTTTTCCTTTTGCTAAGTGAGGATGACAAATAACACTGTACTGCAATAAGAGGAGAATAACCCTGTTACATAGAGCCTGTGTCTCTGAACGTGGAGTCACTGGCGCACTAATGAGGAAGCTGTCCTGTTTTCTTTGAATTTGGTTATTCATGCGTCTTAGTGTGTGCACTATATATTTTTTCGTATTAATATCCACGGTTTGCAGGTTCTGTTAGGCCCCTTCCTTTTCCTTCTTACTCCCAACTCCCTACCCATCCCACTTTAGTTTAGTTTTTAGTTTAGTTTTCAGGTTGGAGATTCAAGATTCGTTCCACCTGACAAGCAAGCAAAAGGAAAAAAGCAATTTTCAAACGAATTCATCATGGGAGCTCTCCAGATCCCCCTCCACACCTCGGCCCCAAGCCGTGGGTGGAGACCGATGCTGTTGCAGGAGTGGGCTGCCTCCCACACACAGGGCACTGCCTAGGCACTGATTTAGTTGAGAACACGTATGAAGCAACTCAGACCCAGGGTGGCGGAGAAGGTAAAGGCAGGTGTGCAGTCAGAAGAGGACTCGTGAAGTCACTGCCAGAGGCTCAGATAAAGCTTCTTTGAATGTGTAACAGCCATCTCATAGGCCTTAGGTGGAACAGTGTGCTTCTTCACAGAGTCAAGCTCAGCCATGAGGACTGTGTCCTTCTGCTACGCTCAAGCCCTAAAGGCACTCTGGTGGCTGAAGGGCAACTGGCCTCCTGAACCACGTAGAGCCTTGAGAAGAGCTGACATCCAGGGAGATAGCACCCCTGATTCTCACCTGTCATTTGCTTGACATCTGAGCAGGAACCCCATTGTAGAATAGACCCTCTCTTCAGAGCATCTGATGTGGGGGGGAAATGTTATACAAGCTAAATGCAAAAGAAAGCTGATGGAAGAACTTTGGAAGAGGAAGCTTCATCAAAGCCCACAAGCAACAGAACCTTCCACGGTGTGCCCTGTCCTACGACTGAGAGACCAAGTATGAAACTTAGAGTTTTGGTGAGCTAGGAAACTTGAGTTTTTATGTCCATATAAAAGTGGTGTTTTAGCAGGTAGCCAGGTGACCTCCTGTCATCTTCAGAAAGTAAAATGCCCCAGGCTGAATGATTTGAAGGAGGATAGGGAGATGGAATACATTGATAATAACACTGGGGGACCTTAAGATTCCTGACCCCAACTTCTCACCCAAGGAGGCCAACCTTCCCCCTGGCTAAGAAAGAATGAGGACGTTGTATTCCAATGACCAGAATCAACAGGCCCATGTTTGTGACTACAACCTGAATGAAAACAAGATTGGAGAAGTGACAGGGTTTATGGAGAGAAATCCAGGCTGACTACAACTATGGTTGGGGTCTTGGGGAGGTGTGTCCAGGCACATAGCTATCTTGGAGATCCCAACTCTCATTCTTGGTGCAATCGGCTTCCAGCTCTCCAGCAGCCACTCTCCTAGGTGCATGATTCAGTGCGTGCCATGTGTCATCAGCTCTCATTGATCACCATATTCTGGCTTTTTCCCTTACTCCCTACTTCTATCCAGTCTCTCTGCTACGGGTTATCATTAGCAATTGACAAACTAAAGGTTTTGAAGCCTACCTACAAGTGCAGGCAGCATGACTGGCTTCATCTGTGGATTCTCTCTGTGGACACCCACCATCTGTATGTCTCTTCCATCCTCCTTTCATCAGCCATAGCAAAGAACCATCAAACTCTTTGCCCTTTCAACTCAAGTGTTGTTGTTCAGTCTCTCACGTGTCAATGTGGGCATGGTACGTGAAGCAGGACCCTCAAGATGGATTGTCACTTTTTGCTACTGCCAGCTGGTGTCCTCCCCATCCCTTGACCTCTCACCAGATCCTTCCCAACCCTTAACCTACCACTGCAGAATCTGATATGAGCCACCATTAGGGAGTCTGCGTTTTGGAGGAGTTGGAAATAACCCTCTACCATCAACTTGCTTCAAAGACCTTTTGCCTTTGGCCTGGTAAGATGCCTCTTCAGCCAGTGAGCTCGCCAGTAACATGATCTGATGCGAAGAGACCACCAGTGCTAGAAATGAGGGTCTATGCTATGTGGGGGTCCAAGACTCCAGCAGAAGATGTTTTTCATCGATGGAGGGGTGATGGGGAAAACAAAAGTAAGAAAAAAGTTAACTTGTATTATGTATTTTTACTACACTTTTCTTAAAAATAGAGCAATGGGAAAACTCTGAAAGAGACTGACACTTTTCTCAACAGGAATCCATACTTAACAGTTCTGGCTTTCATTAAATTTTGCTCTTTGGTACCTGGGCCTTTTATTTAACATCTCTATTTGTTTTAACTCTCTTGGCAGATGTGTGAAAGGATTTTTGCTTGATCAAACACTAAATATTTTTCTTGGTTCCTGTTTTTCTTTCAAATAACCAGGTTTTTTTTTCTTTTGGTATTTGCATAAAATGAAAATATCACCAAGAATTAAATCACTGTGGATCCATTATCTACTTTTCATATTTGTCCATTCCATTTTTGTGCCATTTCTGAAGCCAGAGCTCTAAACTGTTATTTTCTTCTTGCTAAGCCTAAGTTCAGTGCATTTTTAATGGTGACCAGTACTCCTGACTCACAAACAGCTCTTCAAACAAGTCATTTCAGATGAACTAGATCATTGTGAGTTATTCATCCAAGTAAGATAACAGCAACAAAAAGACAGAATGGTATTGGTTTTCAAGGGCCATGGTTCCAATTGCATAAGGAACAGGGTTCGACTTGCAGTGGTCACGGTACCCCTAGGGAACTGGATGGCTCACAGGGGATGTCTTCCAGACATCCCCAAGTTGGAGTCCAGGTATATTTGTGATGTGCAGGTCACAACCAAAACCAAATCTAGACCAGCCTTATAAATAGATAATCTTGGCCCTCAGACCACATGACCCCCCCTTCCTGCCTGAAATCTATTCTTCCACTCATTTGTTGACACTTAAATACCAGTGATTAAGAACGGCTTCAAGTGCTTTCTTTCCCAGAGGACTCTGCACATTAGCAGGGGTCAGAGGTCTCAAATAACAGTGGCATTTCAGGCAGCGACTGCCACGGTTTAAAAGGGCTGGGGGAAGGGAAAGACGCTAGCAGACTTGTGTGAAGCTCCGGTCACTGTTCAGACCCACCTGCAGTCACCTCCAGCATCTAGGGTGCTTCTGAATGAAGAAGCCCTTAGCACCAGCTGCCACGTGGAGAAAACTGATCTCTGTCACCTTACCATCAAATAGTTGGGATAATGATAATGGCTACAAGAGCACAGGTTACCATGCACTGAGCACTTACTATGTTAAGCACACTTCATATCTTCTATATCATGACAGTGGCCTGCTAAGAAATGAGGAATCTCACACTTAAAGGGATATCACAACCTCCTCACAGTCTTGTAAGTAACAGAGCCGAGATTCTGCCTGGAATCCAAAGGCTTTACGTTGCTCATCTCCCTGTTAACCAGGTTATGATATGTGGTGGACAGGAAAATCACGAGCAAACAGTTCTCTGCCTTTCTGTAATACCAGAGCAACCGAAAATAGAATGGTTCAAGCTACACCTGCCACAGCTTTGGGAAAGCCGATCTATCCTCTTGGGGCATGAGTGATCACTAATCCAGACAGGATTAACCCAAAAGGAGAAGGGGAGGAAGAGTCACTTTGGGCTCCTTTAAAATAGATCCAGGCTAAAGAGCAGGAAGCAGGTTGGAAAGGGGACTGAAAAGCAGATCCCCTGCAAAATAGTTGGGTCAGCCTGGAGAAGGATCCTCATGGCTGTTCCGGGAAGTGGAGCTAGCTTTCTGTGCGGACAAGACCAGGATCAGTTCTGGGACTAAACAAGGAGTTCTCAATGCTCAAAGTATCCCCATGGTAGGATTAGGCTGCCCCTGGAGTCAGAACAAACCCCGGTTGAGGAGATGCCACTGGTGTGAAAGTTGAAATATATAGGCTCTAATGTTCCTTACTTTATCTTTGCACCTTTTACAGCCCTGTTCATGTTATCTGCTGAGTAACACTCTGATACACGCTAAAAGGGGGTCAACAAGGCCCTACGCAAGTGGGCATGAATATCACTAAAATAGTGTCAAAAATCAACTTGTCCTCATCGAGAGACAAGATGGGAAGTTCCTTCCTTACCAAATGCTAATGTTCCCTCTAGGAAAGCACATCTACGGAGGTCCATTCCTATCCTACACTACAGATAAGAAAACTGAGGTTCTTGAGTAAGAAGCCACTTTCTTTGCTCCTATCAGATGACTAGAATAACATTTTCTCCCTTGGGATCATGGAGATTTGACTGCCATCTGGTAACTTGGGTTCTAGTGTGAGTCTGGCCACTGACAAATAACCCTAATATAGTGCTTTATAATTTTCAAACAAGTTTTGTTTCTTGAAGTTTCCAGATCACACCCTGAGCAGAGAAGTAATGTACTAGAGTGGAAAGTGGAAAGGCCAGTAGATGAGATCAGGATTCACAATACCTGGCTTCTCCTCCTCCTGCCTTTTCAACCTAGGATAAGAAAATTAACTACCTGAGCCTCATCTTCCTATCAAAGATATGGGACATCTGGTGTCAAAATAGGCAGTGACTCTTGACCCTAACTGCACACTGGAGTCACGTAGGGAACTTTAAACAAAATCACCAATGCCCAAGATGCATCTCCAAATACACAACCGTGCATGCACGGTTGTCATCCTTTCATTGCTGTTGTTTTGTTTTGAACTTTCAGGTGATTAAAATGCGCAGCCAGGATTGAGAACCACTACAATCAGGCCACCCTGGGGATAAAAAAATGCTCATCATGAAAACTGTGAAAATTTCAAAGCATCATATTAGGGTTGTCTGTGGCCAGACTAACACCAGAACCCAGGTTACCCGATAGCAGTCAAATCTCCAGGAGAGAAAATACCATTATATTCATCTGATACAAGGGAAGGCTAGGATACAGTCCTCAACTTGGGCTCTGAATGCTCCTTTTTACCCTTTAGGCATGTCTGTAATAATAACATTCTGCTGGGGGAAGAAAGAGACACAGGATGTTAAGAGATAAGATATAATCATCAGAGGAGCATCCTCAGGAAAGAGGGGGAGAGGAAACCACTCTGTCAAATGAATCAGCTTTCAACACAGCCAGTTATTTTCCAAACTGGAAAACTACTTGGCTGTTTCCATTATAGACACCAAATTCCACTACCTGCATTTTTAACATTGTCCACTGGAAAGCACTGCCTATCAGCCCTATCTTCCACGGGCACTGAGTCCTGCTGGCAACAACTCTCCTTCTCCTCAATAGTATGCTTGCCATTTTTATAGCACTACATACAAGGGAGGAGGGAACCAGCATTTACTTAGATTAACTGCATACCAGCTAAGATTTTAGAGCTTTACAAACATCTCATTTAGTCCTCAACACAATTCTGTGAGGTGGGAATTTATCACCCCTCCTTTGCATGTGAGGAAATGGAAGCTCAGAGTGGTTCAGAACCCAAGGTCATGCAGCCAACCAATGACTTGATCTCCATTCTAATCCCAGTTTGTCTCTCTCCAAAGTCACTACCTTTTCACTTTACTTGACTGTCTCTTAAGGAGATTTCACCATGCTAAGGAAAAACACTGGACTAAGATAGAAAAGATACAAAGTCTATGGCCTCCATCACTGCCAATCTGTGGTTCGATCTTGGGCAACTCATTTCCCTCCTCTAGGCCTCAGTGACTTTGTTTGTGAAATGAGAGAAGGGGGATGAATCTAACTGACCTCAAAGATCCCTGGGTATAGCCTTAGGTCAGTGGTTCTCAACCAGATGCAATGTCAGGCCCCCTGGGACATTTGGCAATGTCTGGAGATATTTTTGGTTACCATAACTGGGGGTAGATGTTGCTACTGGAATTTAGTGGGTAGAGGCCCAGGGATGCTGCTGAACATCCGACAACACACAGGGAAGCCTCCCACAACAAAGAATTTTCCAGCCCAAAATGTCAACAGTGCTGTGGTTGAGAAACTCTGTCTTCTGTAATTATAGCATCTCAGTAGCATGTCAGGATAGGGATGATAGTGAGACAAGCCTGAATAGAAAAAGATCAAGGATTCTAAGTCAGGTGAACCATCAGAGAAGATGAACAGTTACATCAATTTAGACAAGGAAGAAACTGATTTTTAGGGAAGCAGGCTGAGGCCAGAGGAGAAACAGGCTGAGGCCAGAGGAGATTAGCCCACAGTGTAAATCGAGACAGGGCCGAGAAGCCAAGGCTGGTGAGTCCATCAGGCATCTAGACAGAGCTGACAGTTGTGACTGAGGAGAGAGCAGAGGTCTCTGCCTGCAGAAGTGGCTCACACTCTGGCCAGTCTGTTTTTACAAGCGACTCTACAGCCAGGACCAGTTGAGGGACCTACAGGTGAGCCTTATCTATTCCCCCAAAGCTTAATTTTTAATCCCAGAATATACATTCTTGCTTCTAACAAACACAGGCAACAAGCACCCATGTCCACAGGTAGATGTCAGATGTCATGGGGACTACAGAAGCAAATAAGAGATAGTCCGGAAAGTTGATAGAAAGGAAAAATAAGACTCATAAACACAATTAAGTATAACATGAGGTCGAAGGTAGATGGATAAAAAGGCAAAGTGCCTTTCCAGCTTCTAGAAAGGGAACTCTGAAGGCTATCTCTTCCCACCTAGATGATGCATTCATAAGACCAGGGACCTTGTCTGCCTCAGCACAATGCCTGGTACATAAGTGATCCTCAATCAACATTTGTTGAATGACTTGATGAATGGGAGATGTATAGCTGAAATGCTCTTTGGGGAAATCAGGGAAGGAGGTGATGCCGTGTGTGTGTTGCCTTGAGTGCCTGTAGACCTTACACAGCCATAGAGAAAAGAGAAGACCTTCAAAGAAGGGGAAACAGAACAAGCCAGGGCATGAAGGCAGGATTAGGCAGGGCCTGTTTGGGAAAAAGGGCAAGTTCCTAATGCAGCTGGTACCACACAGCCAGGGCAAGCAAAGAGAAGGCTGGACTGCACACGGGGAGCTGTTACTTAACTCATCCTGAAGTAGGGAATTGAAGTTTTCTGGTCTGGGAAAGAAATTCACTCAGGTATCAGGTATTGAGTTCAGCAAGAAACATATTTTAGTCATCTACTATATGCCAGGCACAGTGTAGGCATTTCACGCCACACCTCTCACTTAATCTCCACGGCAGGAAGCCTGTGAGGCAGAATGACCACCCCAATTCCATACCTGAGCCAACTGAGGCCCAGAGGCAGGAGGAGAAATTCAGCCACCTAGAATTCCGGTAATTCCTACAACACAGGAACAAATCATAGGAAGCCATCTGTCCTCATGACAGAGTCCAATAAAAAGCCCCAGAAGGACACTACCAGAAGGAAAGAGACCCACCACCCATGGGTGGCATTTGCTTGACTACGCATGCAGCCACCAGAGAAGGAGCCAGTGACTTCTAGGGCACCAAGAGGGATCGTGCCACCAAAGACACTGTGATGAGAGGGGTTCTGGGCCCTGTCTGTACTCAGTAAAAGGGAACGATGATGGATTCATAAAGCAAGTCATGAACACAAGATGAGGAAGGACAGCTGCTTTGCAACATGTTCACCATTCCTGCCTCAGCAAAACATTCTCCTCAATTCTTAAAGGACTGTAGGGTTTTTGACCCATGGGAAATGTTGACAATAGTATCTTATATGCATCACATGGCAGGGGATCCTTGGCTGTAGGTAAGGATTCTATATATGTGTGTTTGGACTATTGTCACAGTAAGGCTGCTATTACCAACAAAGCAAACAGGACACAAAATCAGTCCATAAACACCAAGATACAGGAGCCACGTGGTACAATAATTAGTGGTGGTTTGTTGAACATCTGCTCTGGGCTGAGCATTTTACATGCACTGTCTGATTTCATGCTCACATGTCCTTGGGGGAGAGAGACTTGCATTTCCATTGGATGAGTGTTTTACATAAATTAATGAGAGTCAGAACAGTTAATAAGAGTTGGTAGGGACCTTAGAAACCATCGAATCATTATTGTATCCAACCATATTTTATAAATAAGTAAACTTGAGGCCCTGGAGAGTGACTTGCCCAGGGCCAAATAAGTTCCTGGTTAGACCAAGACTACCTAGAAGCTAGCTGTCCTGGCTCAAAGTCCAGGGTACTTTGCATGCAGCAAAGAGATCTTCTCACGTTCAAACAACCCTACAACTCAATGTCTGGCTTTTTTTTCTAGCCCTGTAGGTAGGGCTAGTTAAGCGTATCTGGATAAAGTGGACCATGATCTGAGGAAGGTGGGGGGTTTTTTGTTTTGGGGTTGTTTTTTGCTTTTTGTCTGTTTGTTTGGTTTAAGGCAGCTAAAATTATAATCAAGACTAGTCTCAAATCTAAATAAAGCAGGCAAATACCTAGATGGCGGGACTTCAGGATTGTGATAAAAATCTCCCCCAACCAAAAACATTTCCTTGGTGTTTACTGTGTTCCCAAAATTCCTTATCCAGGACAAAGCCCTTTATTCCACAAAGTTAAGTTTCTTTGCAAGTGCTCTTGGTAGGCAAAAATATCTGGCAAATTCAAACTGTGCTTAAATGCCTGTTACAAGGTTTTTTCTTAATAGTACCTTTCAATAGGAATAGCAAAGAGGCACTTGAAGGACAGGACAGGCACAGGGAGGCGAGCAAAGAATTCCCAATGGAAAGCTAAAGGTTACTGAAGGCAGGAAGAGAAAATCAAGTATCGCGTATTAACGCATATATGTGGAATCTAGAACAATGGTACAGATGAACTGGTTTGCAGGGCAGAAATAGAGACAGAGATGTAGAGAACAAATGTATGGACACTAAGGGGGAAAATGGGGTGGGGGTGAATTGGGAGATTGGGATCAAAAAATGTTTTTAATTAAAAAAGTTTTTTAAACGGTTACTGAAGGCAAATTTCATGTTTTTACATTTAGAAAGCCCTTGTTTTAATGCAGTTATCCAAAAAAGCAATCATGAAGAGACAGCAGAAATTGATCATTCAGTGCAAAAGCCTGAGCTTGGATGTACATGGCGTTTGAAGTGGAAATTTAAGCAGTTATCTAAACAATTCTGGGAGGAAAAAATGATTTTTTTCATTTAATTATATTAAAAAATAAAATAGCCATTAGCCCTTTCTTCATCTTGCCTTGCAACTATGATCATAAAAAACAATCATTTTGGTTTTTCTTTCAAAAAAATGGGTTGTGACCTAGAGGTTCTGTCTTCACACACAGACTCACTTAGGAAGAAAAGAAAGAAGCTGTTAATTTAATTTGATGGAGCGATCAGCCTAATGAACTGCTTAGAAACCATTTAGCAATGATATAAAAACTAACTTCTCAGCCATGGGAAAACCATCAGAAAGAAACCAGTGTAATACTGAAAGTAAAACACCTGTGGGTTTCGGCAACCTGGCATCCCTTCCTTTGGGGAACTGCTCCTGTTACCCTGTAATCATGTGGTCCTGGTCATGCTGCCAGTCTTAGTACCCTGCCCTTCCCCACATTCCTGGACCAGGCAATTATAGTCCCTTTTTTGCCTCAGCCACAATGATTGGACTAGACATGATCTCATGACCCAAGTCTGGCCAATTAAAATCCTTCCCTGGGACATTTTTAATCTGCAGTTTGAATGAGCAGCGGGCCTACATTTTGAGTCCAAGCTAAAACTATCCAAGGGCTATCTTCTGAATCATAGAGATTGAGACTCCTCTGCAGGAGAAGAGAAAAAAGCCAACTCAGACAAGCCAAGATGCAGGCTGGAGGGAAAGAGTTCTGTCGGCCTTTGAGCCCCCGAACCCAGGTGTTCCAGAGGCTAGCCCTTACCAGGACTTCTCAGTGGTGGGAGTTAATCAATGGTCTCTTTTGCCTAAGCTATTTTGAGTTATATTTCCATCTCTGACAACAAGAGGAATTCTGATTCATCTATCAGTGACCAGCTAGGAACCACATAATAACTAATTAAGGAAGTCAGTAACTGAGCTCAAACCAGTTGTTTCTATGGTAGCAACTGGCTTCAGACAGGTTTGACTGGATCCAAATTTTTCCTGTCCAAACCCATTTGCTGGCACCAATGTCACCATCCTGGATTCTATGCGCCTCCATTTTGTTCTCTGCTGTCAGGGAAAAGTAGACCATCCGGCTAACCTGTCTTCTGGGGGATGCTGTGATGGTTCACTCACAAATAAGGGGAAGTTCTCTGAAAAGATCTGGTGTTAAGGAAGCAATAAAGCCTCAAATGGGTTCCTTTCTGCCCATAAAATTCTATTTTCTTCACCCTTTGGGGAAGGGCATATTAGCAGAGGGTCTCTCTCTACTTTCTCTCCCCCCACTCCTCTGTCTCTGTCTCTACCCGGCTCTCTCTTTGAATTCTTTCAGAGAGAGAAGGGGAGCTTTTATTGTTCATGTTTATTTCTGTTCTGCAGCAGAGACTGGACACCTACCGTTGGCTATCAACTTTGCCTTAAATGTGTTGCCTTTGATGCAAAGAAACAGGCCAAATGCTTAAATTCCGTGAGGATTTGAGGGCGATTGCAGAGATAAATGAGCGTATATAAAGAGAAAATGATAGAGGCAAACTGTACTGATACACAGGCCAGCAAGGCCAGGCAGCAGCTGAATGCTTTCGGAAGTCCCTGAAAAATCTCTTCCCACTCTGTTGGCTTACACACACACAAAATTCCACTCACTCTGTATGAACCTTTTCCTTAAAGTGATGGTTGTTCTGGAATAACAATCTTTCACGTTGGCACAGAATTCTGCAGCCACAAAGCTCTTTCATAGCTATGGTCTGTCTTGATCCACAGCAATGTCCTGAAATGTGGGCAGAGTAGAGATAATTATACCCATTTTCTAAACTACAACCCAAGACTTCGGAAGGTCAAGAGACTTGTCCAGGTTCACAGAAGAAGCAAAAGTGGGTCAGCGGGGACTGGCACATGAACCCCTGACTCATCATTTCTGTCCTCTGTCAAATGATAACCCCAGACAGCTGCTGGTGATGGGATACCCCTACCGTGGAGGGAAAAAGCAAAAGCATGCATCAGCTAACTTGAGGATGTGTTTGGCCCGGGGCTGGCCCTACAAACAAAAGGATGAAAAGAAGAAAACTGATATTGTCTTGCAGGCAGAGCCAGACTGGGGTGGTCTGACAGATATTTCTGTTGCCATCACCAGAAATTTAAGGAAGTGGCGAAGATTCTGCTTGCCACCAGAATGCCTCAAGGGGAGGCCTCCAGATGGTTGCAATGAATGCCTTCTAGGAGTGAACCAAGAGCCTTTTGAATTCCTCTCTGGGACAGGCAACCAGAGACGGTGCTGCCATCTTCCCTAATAGCACAGCCTCTGTCCTCTATATAGTGATGAAAAATATTTAAAGACATTCGATCAGAAGAGTGTCGGCTTCTCAGTCATATAACTTTCTAGAAGCCAGCCCCTGTCTGACGGCGTTACATATACTCTCTCTTTCCATGCCCATGAAAGTGGTCAGAGAGGCAGCCACAAAGCCTGCCTCTGTTTTCACTTGGCCAGCATCACAGAACTGCCAGTTGGTGGAGCCAGTTTGCATTTCAGAGTTGTCTGGCTCCAAACTTGCCTTTATCCAAGCCTGGCAGAAAGATAAATGCTCAATCTTTATTAAGAACCCAGAATCATAACCTTGTAAACTGGCTCATGTTTCCTCATTTGGAGATGGGGATTTACAATGAAAATCAGTTCTTTATCATGCCCTCTTTTCTCTCATACCCACTAAAGAAAGGATTGCTGCAGGGCCACACACATGGCCTGATTCCAGCCTCAAAATAACACTGTGAGGGGCACAGGGCAAGCACTCATATCCCCATTTTACAGATGAGCAAACAGAGGCTCAGAGGGATTTAATGGGTGGCCCAAAGTCAAACCAGAACATTTAACTACAACTCCAGAAATCTTTCCACTCCACTACCTCACCAAGCCTAGCACATGTTTAATACTCCATGAATTAATGAATTAAAAATGGATGACTCAATTCAAGGACTGCATCTCAGAAGGACTGTGCTTTCAAATTCTCAACATGCAGTCTGCCTGTCTCCTTGCCACAGAAAACCAAGACTCATTAAATGGTCAAATCTGCAGAAGCCCCTCCTCCAGTGGACCCCCCAAGGCAGGCGGCAGCAGTGCCATTGCCTTTCGACTCGGCATTCCCCATCCCCACAGAGCGCCACCATCCCACCCGCAGGTGTGATTCCATTTGCTCTCTTCCCATCTGTCTTACCACTTGCTCCCTTCCACTGGCCGGCACTCTGCCAATGCCTACACTTCCCATCCCCCTCCCCCACCTTGACACTGGCACACAGAGCCATCTCTGCCCATCCCTCTCCCAGTCCGGCACAGCAAGAGCAAAGTGGCAAGAAGCATACGTGGAAAAGAAACGAAATTGAGTTATTTGTAGTGAGGTGGATGGACCTAGGGTCTGTCCTACAGAGCAAAGGAAGTCAGAAAGATAAAAACAAATACCGTATGCTAACACACATATATGGAATCTAAAAAAAAAAAAAAATCGTTCTGAAGAACCTAAGGGCAGGACAGGAATAAAGACGCAGATGTAGAGAATAGACTTGAGGATATGGGGAGGTGGAAGGGTAAGCTGGGACACGAAGTGAGAGAGGGGCATGGACATACATACACTACCAAATGTAAAATAGATAGCTAGTGGGAAGCAGCCGCATAGCACAGGGAGATCAGCTCGGTGCTTTGTGCCCACCTAGAGGGGTGGGATAGGGAGGGTGGCAGGGAGACACAAGAGGGAGGAGATATGGGGATATATGTATACGTATAGCTGATTCACTTTGTGATACAGCAGCAACTAACACACCATTGTAAAGCAATTATACTCCAATAAAGATGTTAAAAAAAAAAGAAGCGTCTGTGGAATTCAAGTCAGAAGGCTGCAGGCAGACCAGATTGGCAGCCGCAGTCCCACAGAAATGACATCCCTACCGTGCTAATCTCATTACGAAGGTGCAGCCGTGCCCGTGCCAAGGAGCAGAAGGTGCAGAGAGAGCACGGATGTCTAGGACTCATAGGATTATCACTTTCTACCTGTCGAGTTAACCATACACAATTTCCCAGATTCCTGGACTCTCATAAAGCCAGCTAGAGAGCTGGGCGGAATGGTCACCATCTAACACATGCCTCTTGCGTGCATGCTTCCAGGAGCGTGGAAACTCACCACCTCCTCCAAGTAGCTGTATCCACACTCAGCCTGCTCTGACTTTAAAAATGCAGTATATGAACTAGAGACGGTCCCTAGGCACTGGTTCTTGGTTTGCCCTCCCAAGTGTCCCCCCTCTTCCCAGAGATGTGAAAGTAGTTCTCACCTCCTCCTATACTGTACCCATCTGGGTAAACATGGCCATGGTCTCAATAATATATCGTGTGATACAGTCTCCTTACTCTCCAGGGTCATGTGAAGGATCAACTAAGGCTATATATGGGTCTATGTATGCATATATGCATATACGTGCATTTTGCAAAATGCAGTGGGCTACACCAGTTGTAAGGGAGCATGACTATTACTTCCATGGTTTGCATCCCTCCTCTGCATTCTAGTGATGCCCTAACTCATCACTCTACCCCTAAAGTGTAGCCCAAGACAGCTCAGTATCACTAACTCCCTCAGCCTCAGGATGAAAAGGAAGATACTAGCTCAGATTTCATGAGCACAACGTTAAATAAACATTTTCATCATTACCCACTTGATCCTAACAAGAACCTGGGCTGTAAGAGACTGAGAGTGTCCTATTATAAATGAGGAAACTGAGGCCAAGAGAAAGTAAGTCATCTGGCCAAGACTGAAAGTTATAAAGGGCAGAATCAAAATTAGGGTCCACGTCTGTGGGACCCCAGAGCCTAACCATCTAACCATGAGGCTAGCAGGTTTCAGAAGTTATCCGATGTCACAAGCCATCGTTCTGTTCTGTTCATTCATTAGGAGTTGAGAACTTTGAAAAAGGTTCCTATCCCCAAGGAGGAAGTGGTCTGGGGACCACTGGGGAGGGCAGCAGGTGGTCCGGGGTACCTCTGTCACTGTCATCCTGTGGCCCAGATGTTTTTTGGAGGGAGGAAAAATTGGTCATCAGTGAAAGTACGAAGACCTGGCCTCCACTCTCAACAGAGACCCAGCTCTTCTCCAAGACCACTGAAGGAGTTAATTCTGGGGAAGAGGAGTCCACAGAATCTCAAAATCTCAAAACATAAGCTCTGGAAGGGATCTTCATGTTTGGGGACGAGCTGAAAGCAAGGATGGCATGGTAGCTAAGAGTCAGGAATATGGGGTGTTGTGCTCAAATCCTGGCAGTTGGATAACATCGGGCAATTAGTTAATCTCTCCAAGCCTCTGTGCTCTCATCCTTAAAATGGGGATAAAGATGCCTTCCACAAAGGCTTCACTAAACCACCTCAAGCATGTTAAGCACTTTGCACAATACTGGGCACAATCTAGTCCTCACAGATAATAAATGTTAGTTACGACGACCAGGGAGAAGAAGTTAAGCAACTTCCGTGCAGCTTTTGGTTCTCTAAGTGTCATTTTCATTTTGAATTAGAGAAAGAAGAAACATTTTCCAAACCTTGTCATCATTTTGCTTTTCCTCAGTTGGCTCTCATGCAAAAAAACAAAGACAAACACACCTCTTATCTCTTGTTTTGTCCAAATCTCTGTTTCACAAATAAGGAACTGCGTCCCATAGGAGGAACAGGACTTGTCCAGTTGCCACAGAACAAGTGAGTGGCACAGAGTGTAGAACTCCCACAGTCTTCCCTGACATTGGTTTCTGAGGCCCAAGATCCTTGAGGGGAATTAGGAGAGGAAAGGGAGGTGGGAAATCTGCCACCCTGTGACCATTGAGGCCATCTGAGCTGATAACATGGGCTGCTTCTGCATCTGACAGAATGCCCCAAAGAGGGGATTCAGGGTGCTGAACTGCTCTCTCTCCTCCTGGGCCTCTCAGACTGGCATTAAGGAAGTTAGCATCAAATCCCCAAAGGGTGTAAATAAGCTGTGCTTAGAATCAAAACCTAAAATGAGTGATTTTGTGGCAAAGCCAGGACTAAAATTGAGATCTCCTAAATATTTCGCTCAAGAAATTGACCAACCTAGACTGCTGCCCTGCTTTGATTTTCTATTAAGACTTTATTTTTAGAGCAATTTTCGACTCATAGCAAAACTGAGAGGAAGGTACAGAGATTCCCATACACTGTGCCCCTCACACAGACACAGCCTCCCGCGTTATCATCAACCCCACAAGAGCGGTACATTTGTTATAATCAATGAACCTATGATGACACATCACCATCACCCCCAGCCCATAGTTTACATTAGGGTTCACTGTTGGTGCTGTACATTCTGCGGGTCTGGATAAAGGTATCCACCATTACAGTATCATACAGAATAGTTTCACTACCCTAAAACCCCTGTGTTCTGCCTATTCATTCTTCCCTCCTTCCCCACTCCTGGCAAACACTCATCTTTTTACTGTCTTCACAGTTTCACTTTTCCCAGAATGTCATACAGTTGTAATCATACAGGGCATAGCCTCTGCAAAATGACTTTGGCTACTCTGGTTTTACTGCTGTGTAACAAACTGCACCAAAATGTAGTCACTTCAAATAATCAGATTCTGTGGGGCAGGGATTTGAACAGGGCACAGCTCCTCTCTGATCCATGATGTCTGGGACCTTAGGTGGGAAGCCTCAAAGGCTAAGCGTGGCTCACAGCCAGGGGGCTGGAATCATCTACAGGTTCCTTTAGCCTCACATCTGGCACCTGCACTGGGATGACTCAAAGACTAGGTCTGCCACTTGTAGAGTTTACATGTGGCCTCTCCACATGGTTTGCGCTCCCTCACAGTGTGGTGGTTCCCAGATAGTCATGAGGTTCAGGCTCCAAGCGTAAGTGTGATGGTGAACGAGGCATTTCCCTTTATAATCTTCCCTCAGAAATCACGTGGCATCTCTCCCATTATACTCTCTCAATCAAAGCAGTCACAAGCTTACCCAGAGCCAACGGGAAGGGATGAAGATGTTACATCTCAATGGAAGGAGTATCCGAGAATTTGCAAGCTTTTTTTTTAACGCACAGCTGCCATTGTGTGGGCACCTCACCAGCCTAAAAACAACCTTAAGCTTCTCGAGGTCAGGGCCATATCTTACACTTCCCTTCTCCTCAACCCTAAGCTGAAGCAGGGACTCTATGCTTAAATGAAATTAACATTTTAAAAAATTTTTATTGGAGTATAGTTGCCTTAAAATATTATGTCAGCTTCTACTGTTACAGCAAATTGAATAAGCAATACGTATACAAATATCCGCCCTTTTTTGGAGCATTGAGTACAGCTCCCTGTGCTACTGATATTGAAATTAACACCGATCCAAGCCCCAACCTGTGACTGTGGGTTCCTGGCAGGGCTCTGGTCAGGGTTGGCTCTTAGTTGTATACTATCCTTCCTCCCTTTTTTGCCCCACTTTCCTCACCTACTCCATTGCTGAGACCTGTCACAGTTCTACTTCAAGATATATCAGAAGTCCCCACCTCCACTGATGACATCGGAGCACAATTCCCCAGCTAAAAATCTTTCACCGACATTTAACGCTCTTAGAACCATAGGATGGGTAGTCTGCAGGCCCTGGCCCATGCCGACCCCTCTGACCTCACTCAGCTTTTTTCCACTCCCACTCACTGTGCTCCAGCCTCCTCCGATGCACTAAGCCCTCCCCACCTCCAGACCTTTGTACTTGCCCTGCTTCTCCAAATGCAACTTCTTGCACTGCAGATATTTGCACACCTGCTCATTCTTACCCTTCAGATTTCAGCTTGAATGTTTCCTAAGAAAGGCTACTTGAGCCGCACCTATGGTCCTGACATACCAGTTATTCTAACCCGTGATGACTGTCATGTTTTTATACTTTTTTTTTTTCTGTATTGTTTCTCACAGGTGCGGGGGCCCTTGTCACTCGTGTTCACTGCTCTGCCCTCTGCACCTAGAATCCTCTCTGGACCCACAGTATGTGCTCAATAAGTGTCTGTGAAATGAATGAGCCAGATGCAATGCTTCATTTCTTCTGGGAGCAGAAGAAATTAAGCCTATATTTACTCTTAAAAAGCAAATTACAGTGATTCCCTACACTTGCCGGTGATCTGGTCGACAGAGGCTGCACTTGATCAGACAGAACGGAAAGAATTGGAGACTATTAGTGCTTTGGCAGTGTCCTCAGAGATCATTTAATTTCTCACTTTGGAAATGAGAAAACTGGAACCCAGAGAAGCCACAGGATTTTACCCAAGACCATATCCATTTCTTCATAATACAATATTTCTTGGTGTTTAATTTCTTTAATTAAATAAGCAATTGTCCATTGAAAAAAATGAAAACTATACAGAAATTTGTCTCATAAAGATTGGAGCTCCTGTATTTCCACTCTCTTCTCCAAGGGAAACTGCTATTTCTGCTTTGGAGAGAATCCTCCCAGAAGTCTTTGCGTGTACTTATAAATAAATATATGTGCATATTGATATGTCTACAGCTTCACCATAACACTTGCCTATCTTGCAAATTAGTTTAGACTTAGAAATAAAAAGGTTTCTTTATGAATGTATTTTTTTTAAATACCAGCAACCACAGAAGTTTCAAGGAAAGGGATTCCATTCTGTGCTCTCCAGGGACAGAGGGAAGACCTCCGGGCAGGTGGCTGGCTGAAAGGACTCTAGGGGATTGACCACACAGGAACCAGGGAACAAATGAACTTTGCTCTCTTCAACTACTCAGGTCTGGCTGATTTGGGTGCTGAGTGAAATTCTAAACTTTCCTGGTGACTGAACACTGAATGATTTATAGGAATTGATTCATCTCAAAAACCTCCTATACCTTCGATTGTAGGAGTCAAAACTAGAAGAAGGGGGAAAAAAACGGTTACAAAAGGAAAGTAGTGGAGGGGAGCCATAAAAAGGGAGGGAGAGGAGTTTACCAATTAAGAAGAGAAAGCTGGAGTCAGGCTGGACTCAAACCTTGAGGCCTCACTGAGCCTCAGTTTCCCCATCTGTAAAGTGGGGATAACAGCAGTTCTAGTGGCATGGAACCTGATACGTATATACCACCCCAACAGAGGAGTCATTTGTAAAGTGATGAGGTGGCATTGACTGTGCCCCAGATCCTTCTCTGTTACATTTGATTGATCAGGTGAGACAATAATTAGACTTTGTCATGAATCATAAATATTCAAGATCTTTAAAAGATAGAAGTTGTTCATTATACCAGGCTCAAAGAGATGCTGGGACCAGGAAGTGGCATAACAGGCCCTGCATACTTGTTCTCTGTACCAAGAGGAGTATAGAGAAACCCCACACTCAGCTTCTGAGTCCAAGATGGTGCATCTGTGAAATGAACATAACACATCTTGCCCTCCCCTAAGGACCAAATGTGGTCTGGGATGCTGGGGTGCAGTGCGCCTGATGCAGTAGATGCCTTACCAAACACGGAATGTGTGAGTAAAGGAGTGGATGGGTGAGTGGAAAAGGCACAGGATATGGAAAGTGGCCCAGGCTCCGTCACTTACCTACCAAATGTCCTTGTAAGTCACCCTCTCTCATCCTAAGCTCCCTCATCTATGATCCAGAGATATTCCACCATTAATTCTAAGACACACATTTTTCACTTTTAACATCTCCGATGAGGGCAGTGAGCAAGCTCAGCTCAGGGTCAGCTTAGTGGATGCACTGTGAGGATAGGGGATGCACTGTGCAGGGCCCACTATTCTTTTAGGAACTCACAAAAATGTTTAATTTCTTCTAAAATTGGAGGAAAGAATGTACTTTTAGGTCAAATAAAATGTTTTAATATATAATTATACATTGTATACCAATACAGACATAAAATGTAATTTTTAATATTTTTTTGGAAGAAGGGGCCCATGGAAGTCATAACATGACCCTGGCTTAGCCCTCGTCCCAGCCCAAGGAGATGACCTTTTGTGGGACCCTAGAACTCCACAGCACACTGCTTGAGAACCACAACACTGCCCTAGGGGCATTAGATAAAAAAGAGAACAGACTTGTTTTGAATGTCCCCGAAGAACAGAACTTAGATGACTACTCAAGATGCTATGAAAGAAACTCTGAAGTGAAGTTTGCACCCACTTCCAATGCCAACAGCCTACGATTCTCAACAGTTATTGAATTTGTGTCTTCCTAACTTCCAAACATAGATCCTAGTGTTTCCCCAACTAGATGTTTCCTCTGCATTGAGGGTGAGAAGACAGAGTCCAACAAGAAATTGGACTCAGAAGACCAATTTCTGGTTTCTCAGAAGACCACGGAAAACCTCCCTGGACCTCATGTGTAAATTAAGGGCAAGTGAATTTTAGGGTCCTTCACCCTTTCAAATTCTTAGATTTAAACTTGAAAGAGAAAAAGGAAATGGGCTATAGGAAGGTATACAAAATAAATGGTTACATTTTGCAATAGTGTATCTCCTATTTTAGAAAACAGAAAAGCCTTTTAGACTGCTTAATTTCTATATTTCTTTTCTCAAAAAAAAAAATGGTAGTGACTAAAAGCTGCTAACCAAAATCCATTTTCTCTTCTTCCTAGGCACACATGTAGACTACATTTCCCACCATCCCTTGCATGTAGCCATGTGACTGAGCTTAGCCAATGAAAGATAAGCAGAAAGATGTATGCCACTTCCAGGCTGACCCATTAAAAAGCTCCATGAATAAGTACTCCATGCTTTTTTCCTTATACAGCTAAGGACTGGATGGCTGCATGGAATAGCTACCTTACCACATCCCACTCATTAGAACTTCCTTTGACTGTATGTGAGCCAGAAATCAACTTCTATTTTGCTGTGCCATACACGTTTTAATCTATTTGTTACTATGATTTGGTGTGCCCTAACTAATACAACCCCAAAACTCAAATCCAGCTTCTTTTAGAATACACAATGGAAAATCAGTCTTTAATACAGCATTTTCTTAAAAATCCCTGAAGCTAAATAGTCTATGCAATAGTCACAGCTGCCTTTTAAAAATATGTAGGACAAATGTGTAAGGCCAACTGGTCCGAGGCAGGGGAACACAATCAGATTCACAGGTTGCATCAGACCGAAACTCTCCGGACCACCCAGTTCCAGAAACTGCCCTGGAGACATTCCGGACCACCCAGTTCCAGGAACTGACCTGGGGACTTTGAACCCGGCCCAGCCTTCCCGCCTCTTGAGGGGCGGGACTAACGGTCCCCCAGGATACCCGAAAAGACCACCAAATAAGGAATACCCTGCGCCCTCCCAGATTCACCACACTCCTTTCCCTTCTTCCCCTATAAAATCTTGCCCAACCCTCGCCCGGGTGAGACTTCTCTGGCCCCTTTCTCTCGGACCAGTGAACCTCGCCCGGGAGCGCTCCCTAATAAAGCTCACTTGTAAGCTTTCCTCTGTTTCGCGGTGCCGTTTAAGATCCGACCTTACAAAATGCATTTAAATAATGACCCAGCTTATCCATCAAAATGTGAACTCCTGATAAAAGAGAAATAGAACTTTGGACTTAGATGTTGTCCCTGTGTATGTATCTGACAACCCATTTTTTCTGTCTTCTCTTTGATACTTGCAAGAAGCTTCTTATTTTTGATTCATGAAAACTGCTCCTAAAGAGGGAAGATGAATCAATGACCCCATTTAGGCCAGAAGTCATCTTTCCCTTTTCTGATTTCCAGGGCCACTGTATCATTCATATGGAATCCTTCTGATTTACTGTGTAATCTAGTTATTTTGTGCCTATCTTCTCTTCTTAATGAATGCTCATCCGGGGATGTCAGGCACCATCTGCCCCACTACTACTAAACTAACTGTCCCACTCACCACCTCTGCTGCCCAAGAAGCTGAACCTAACACAAGTAAAACCAATCTCTAGGCTAGCTGGCAACCTCCTGTGGCCTGGCATCAAGAGAGGGACTGGACCAACCCATATCTGTCTCTAGGAAAGGAGGAAGAGGGGATGTAAGAAAATGAGAGAATTGCTAGCAGAACAAGACCATGAAAGGAGGCATCAGAGCTGAGTCAGGACCACGATGAGGCCAAGCCAGGTGCAAGATTAATTTATGGAGGAATTAGAAGAGCACAGAGG
This sequence comes from Monodon monoceros, assembly GCF_005190385.1. Lineage (NCBI taxonomy): Eukaryota > Metazoa > Chordata > Mammalia > Artiodactyla > Monodontidae > Monodon > Monodon monoceros. The sequence goes on from NW_021703768.1 coordinate 129,685,385, forward strand.
GTGAGGAGGAGCTGCCCTTGGAAGAGAGAAGAATGAAGCAGTTTCACAGAAGGATGTAGAGCCTACAGAGAGTAAACATGAGATAACAAGCTGAGTAAGACGCCCAGTCTGGGCTTCCCTGGTGGCGCAGTGGTTGAGAGTCCGCCTACCAATGCAGGGGACACGGGTTCGTGCCCCGGTCCGGGAAGATCCCACATGCCGCGGAGCAGCTAGGCCCGTGAGCCACAGCCACTGAGCCTGCACATCCGTAGCCTGTGCTCCGCAACAGGAGAGGCCACACTGAGAGGCCCGCGTACCGCAAAAAAAAAAAAAGAGGCCCAGTCTAAGGTCCCCCAAAATCCCCACTTTAAGCTACAATACCTGTGCCTCTCCAAGGAAAACCCCACCCAGCACTAATACAACTTGAAGGGTTTGTTTGTAACCAAAGTACCTCTCCAGATTAGCTTCCTGGTTCATTCCTATATGCCCCAGTACCCAGCAGAATGCCTAGCCTATGTATAGCAGTACTAATGACTTTCAAATAAAATAGGTTTCCTTTGATATTCATTCGTTTATTCAACAAATAATTAAAATGTCTGAGTACCTACTGTATACCAACTGGAGATACAGCTGTGAATAAAACAGCAAAGGTCTATACTCAGAACTTACATTTTAATAAGGAAGAGAACATTAATAAGCAATAAGCAAACAAAGAGTTTAACAGGTACTCTGAAAGACACAATCAGAGTGTTGTGAGAAACTGGGTGGAGGCGGTGGGGAGGCTTTTCAGTAGAATTATTGGGGAGCCCCTCTAAGATGATGTTTGAGCAGAGAGCTGACCAACATGAGGTAGCCAGCCATGGGAAGAGGTGGGGGAAGAGCCATATGTGCCAGAAGGCAAAGGGAGAACGTACTTCCTAAGGCTGGACAGAGCTGGAGGGTCTGAGAATGGAAACAGAGGTCTAGAGCAGGGTAAGTACAATGGAGCTGAGACCAGAGGGAGAGGACCCGGAAGGCAGACCACCTTGGGAGAGCGGTGCAGGAGACCATTTTAGAGGCAGTATGGTAAAGTGGAAGGGAACTAAGAAGGAATCCATTTAGCAGTCCTTCCTTTGACGGTTTCAATTCCCTATACATACATCAGGGGAGGGGTGATGTTCCATATGGACTCACCACTACAGCCAGAGTCCACCGTCATGCGTCGGTGCACACGCCATACCAGTTGTTAAGTATTGTGAATGTCACCCTTGCATCAGAGGCAACTATGTGAGAAGCACAGAATTATCTATCAAGTGCAGGAGAGGAAGAAGAGAGGCATAATAGACATCCCTTATCATCTACAGTCCACAGTCAAGTTAGGTAATAGAGACATACAGGAATAACTCAATTATGACACATCAAAGCCTTTCCTGCGTTCGCGATAGAGAGTGAGTAATGCTTTAAAAACAAGGGGAAGAAAAAAAATTAAAAATAAATAAAAAATAAAAACAAGGGGAAGGAAACATGAAGAACTGGGAAAGGAATCTTGGCAGAGGGGAAACCTGAACAGGTACCTGAAGCTATGATGGGATGATACAGGACAGGAGGGTAAAACAATCAGAGGGGAAAGCCTGAGTGAAAATACAGGGGTTGAATATCAGGGTACATGTGAAGAGCTGTGAAAGGACTGGCATTGAGCGGGGTAGGGGAGGCAAGAAACAGTGTATGAGAGGAGAGAAGAGGCTAGAAGTACTAAATTGGGAAGAGATCCTGAGGGCTACGTATGCCTGCCTCAGCCTCCACTTTCGTCTGTCGGCCACAGAGAACATGTGAGAAGCGGCATGGCACTGTGTACAATTACAGACTGCTCTTCACCACTTTCCCACTGTTTGAGCTGGCAAACTCTCTTTCTCTGAATCAGTCCCCTCATCAGTAAAAATGACAAAATACCAAACTTCACTGGGCTGTTGAAGATGAAAATATAAATGTCTCTTGTACAGTAAATACTCAATAAATACTAGTTGTTGTACTGTGATGGGAGATTTCTGATGAGGGGAATGACATAGATCTTGTTTTGGAAGTCACTAGTTGAGGTCGGAAGGAGGAGGGACTGGAGGTAGGAGAGAGGTTGGCAGCAGAGAGACCATATTTAAATAATAATTCCCAGAGCTGCAGGGAATCATAAATGTCATCTAGCTTAACCCTCTCATTTTACAGATAAAGTTCAAAGAGAGGATGTTACTTGCTAGAACCCAGATATCTTAACTCCCAGTATAATGCTCTGTTCCTTGCACATTGTTTCCCTGACCTTTTCTTTACCCCTTAGCCAGCCAAAAACTCAGATCCAAAACAAACAAAATTTACAACTCATACTGGTTTCTGGGACCTGACACCTGGAATTTAAGGCAAACTAGAAAAAGATGCCATTTTTCTGGCTCAAATGAGAGTGACTAGCATTAAAAGCCACCTTTACCCCCAAGCTAACATTTGCAAACCTTGAAGTTGATGATTCATTTACATCTGAACCTGAGTCTTAAGGGGGCATTGTAGAGAACAGCCCCTAGACCTGCAACAGCTCATCCCCCTTTGAGGCTAATTGCATGTGAATGCTTGAGTTAAGAAGACATCATTAAAAGTACATTAAGTTTAATTATGCCAGCAGCATCAGGCAGGGAGAGGCACAGCTGAATGCAGAATGCATCGTTAGATAAGACCTAATCCATTAGATTCTTATTTGTTAAGAAAATGTGTCTCATCTGTAAGCGTCACCACGAGTAGTGGCTGGGAAACTACCTCCCAGGTGAGGCCATTTCCACCACCCATGGGGCCTTCAGTGATATACACTGCCAGTATCTCAGAAACTGACATAATAATGCCACTGACTTCTAGTGAGGCACCAACGGGAGCAGGCTTCCTGGAGACAGGGGCTGGCTTCCTTCTGTCCTTTGTGTGGTATGACCAGAGTTCTGGGATAGAAATCAAGGGACCTGGGCTCCATCACTGTCTTACTCACTTCCTAGCTGTGTGATATTTGAGCAAGTTATTTAACCTCTATGTACCTTGGTCTCCTCATCTATAAAGTAAGTTACGAGGATGTGGGAAAAAGGGAATCCTCGTGCATTGTTGGTGGGAATGTGAACTGGTACAGCCACGAGGGAAAACAGCATGAAGGTTTCTCAAGAAATTAAAAATAGAACTACCTTCTGACCCAGGATTCCACTCCTGGGTATATATCCAAAGGAAACAAAACCACTATCTAGAAGAGACATCTGCATTCCCATGTTCAGTGCAGCATTATTCACAATAGCCAAGTATGGAAACAACCTAAACGTCCATTAACAAATGAATGGATAAATAAGACGTGATACACATACACAATGGAATATTATTCAGCCTTAAAAAAGAAAGAGATCCTGTCATTCATGACAACATGAAAGAACTTGGAGAGCATTATGCTAAGTGAAACAAGTCAGACAGAAAGATAAATGCTGCATGATATCACTTATATGTGGAATCTAAAAAAATGATACAAATGAAGTTATTTACAAAACAGAAATAGACTCATAAACATAGAAAACAAACTGACGGTTACCAAAGAGGAAAGGGGGGCTGGGAGGGAGATAAATTAGGAATTTGGGATTAACAGATACATACTACTGTATATAAAATAGATAAACAACAAGGACCTACTGTATAGCAAAGGGAACCATTCAAAATCTTGTAGTAACCTATTATGGAAAAGAAGCTGAAAAAGAATATATATAACAGACCCACTTTGCTGTATACGTGAAACACTGTAAACCAACTATACTTCAATTTTTAAAAACGTTAACAAAAAAAAGAAAAGAAACCACATATCATCTCAATGCATGCAGGAAAAGCATTCAAGAGAAGTTAAGTATAAAAACCCTCCATAAACTAGCAATAGGAGAATACTTCCTCAATCTAATTGAGGGCATCTATCCAAAAACTACAGTTAACATCTTGTTTAATGGTGAAATACTGAATTCTTTTAATCTAAGATTGAGAAAAAGAAAAAGGATGTCTGTTCTCACACTTCTATTCAACATTGTGCTGGAGTGGCTAGTTACGGCAATAGGCTGAAAAAAAAGATAGAAAAGGCATAAAATCTTGATGAAAAGAAGTAAACCTGTCTTTACTCACAAACAATATGATTTTTTAAATAGATAACTTCAAGGAATCAAAAAAATTCTATTTGAACTAGTAAATGAACTTAGCGAAGTCCAAAAATAAAAAGATGATATGCAAAAAAATTAATTATATTCCTATACATTAGTATAAAGAACTAAAAATTAAAGTTATACCATTTACAAGAGCATCAAAAAACTGAAATACATAGGGAGGACCAAGTATATTCCTATCTGCAGGCTCCAAATCCTGGGATTCAACCAACCTTGGAATTCAATCTGGGTTGGTTGAACCCACAGAAGCAGAACCTATGAGTAGAAAGAACCAATTGTACTATGACGTTTCACATGAATAGGGACTTGAGCATCCCTGAATTTTAGCATGCACAGGGGTGTTGGAACCAGTTCCCTGCTACCCAATACCACATATTGAGGGACGACTGTAAATTTAATTGAGAGAATGAAGATCTGTACACTGAAAAGTATAAAACATTACTAAAAAAATAAATATAAAAAAGAGCTAGATATATCATGTTCATGGTTTGGGAGATAATATTGTTAAGATGTCAATTTCTCCTTAAATAGATCTGTACCGATTCAGTGTAACGTGAATAGGCTTTTTAAAAAATTGACAAGCTGATTCTAAAATACTGTATAGAAATGTGAGGGACCTAGATTAGCCAAAAGAATTTGGAAAAATACAGAAAAAAAGTTGTAGGACTTACACTTTCTGAAGACATACTATAAAAAGTAAAGAAATCGGGGCTTCCCTGGTGGCGCAGTGGTTGAGAATCTGCCTGCCAGTGCAGGGGGACACGGGTTCGAGCCCTGGTCTGGGAAGATCCCACATGCCACAGAGCAACTGGGCCCGTGAGCCACAACTACTGAGCCTGTGCGTCTGGAGCCTGTGCTCTGCGACAAGAGAGGCCACGACAGTGAGAGGCCCGCGCACCGTGATGAAGAGTGGCCCGCGCTCGCCGCAACTAGAGAAAGCCCTCACACAGAAATGAAGACCCAACACAGCCAAAAATAAATTAACTAATTAATTAAATTTTATAAAACTAAAGAAATCAAGACAATGTGGAATTGATGCAAGGATTAAAAAAATATCACTAGAACAGAAGAAAGAGTTCTCGAATAGACCTAAACATAGATGGCCAATTAATTTTCAACAAAGATGCCACAGTAATTCAATGTGGAGAAGATAGTCTTTTCAACAAGTGGTGCTGAAATGAATGAATATCCATAGAGAGAAAATAAATGAACCTGTACTCCCCTCTTTATATCATATTTTAAAAATCAACTCAGCATAAAAGCACAAAACTAAGACTGTAAACTTTCTACAAAAAAATTTGAAGAATATTTTCATGACCTTGGGGTAGATGAAGCACTAACCATAAAAAAAGATGGACTGAATCTGTTAACATTAAAAACTTTAAAACAAAAACTATATTCATATGTTTATGTAACATATCAACATAAATAACTTGAAAGACACTTAAGAAAATTAAAATGCAGGCTAAAGACTAGGGGATAATATTTGCAATGCAATAATTTGACAAAGGACTTATATCCAAAAATATAGAAAGAACACTTACAAATCAGTAGTAGGAAGAAAAGCCACCCCCCAAAAGGCAAACCACTTGGACACTTCACAGAAGTCTATATACGCATGGCCAATAAGCAAACTGAAAGATGCTCAACATCATTAGCCATGAGAGAAATGTAAATTAAGTCTCAAACAGCATACCATTTCATTAGCCACCAGATAGACTAAAAGAAAAATGTCTGATAATACCAAGTGTTGAAAAGGATGTGGAGCAACCAGAACTCTCATACATTGCTGGTGGGAATGTCAAATGATACAACTACTTTAGAAAATACCTTAGCAGTTTGGTATACAGTTATTTACTTACGTGCCTATTCTGTGACCCAGAAATTCAACTCTGCAGTAGGCAGCCTTTAAGACAGTCCCCAGTAATCTCTATTTCCTGCTATGCATAGCCTGTACAATTCCCTCCCCTTGAGTAACTTGAGTCTAACCAATGGAATACAGCAATACTGAGGGGATGTGGCTTCCATTATTAATTAATGTGCCTTCCATTTCCATTAGATGACAAGACTGTAATTTCTATCTTGCTAACAGGCTCTCTCTGTTGCCTTCTCAGTGTATATGCTTTCATAAATCAAACTGACATCTTGGAGAGACCTACACGGCAAGGAACTGAGGACAGCCTCCAGCTAATAGCCTGCTAAAACTGAAGTCCTCAGTTCAACAGCCCCCAGGAACTGAATCCTGCCAACAAGTACATGAGCTTGTAAGTGGATCACTCCTCAATCAAGCCTTCAGATGAGATCCCAACCCTAGCTGACACTTTGATTGCAGGTTTGTAAGAGATTTTGAAACAGAGGACCTAGTTAAGCAGTGCCTAGGTTTCGGATCCACAGAAACTGAGATATGTGTTGTTTTAAATCACTAAATTTGTGGTAATTTGTTATGCAACAATAATATTAACTAATAGGCATTTTCCCCAGAGATTAAAACATATGTCCTCAGAATGATTTGTACAAGAATTTCCATAGCACCATTATTCATAATAGTCTAAAACTAGTATGTTGAAATAGGTGAGTGGATAAACAAATTACAGTGTACCCATGCAATGGACTGCTACTCACCTGTGTTAATAACATGTTAATTACTTTCAGTGGTTTGATTGCTAAAAGGATGCACGAGACTCAAACAGTTTATCCTTAGGAAACAACCTTAACATAAGCAAAGGATAAAAGACAGCAATAATAGGTCATCTTAAGTACAGACTTCTTTCTGCTTCTGTGATTGTGTTGGGTTGCCCAAGACCTGCATTGTCTCCAGTTCTCAAACCACCACTGGTATGCATGCAAAGAATCTCAGAACCAGGAAGCCAAAGGTCTGCTTGGGGTAGGGGTCTCTTACAGTGAAATGGTCTGGTAGGTACATTACAGCCAAATGTCCAACATCTACTGTCAACCCTCCACAGGCTCTACCAAAATCGGGTGCAAACCATCAGTCCAATTATTATTAGTAAGCAAAGATGACAGGCTGGCACATCCTGGCCCGAAACCACTCACATGCACGTGGTTGTAAACATCATTTGTCCCCAGTTATTACATTCTCTAGCTTTGGCCCAGGGTTAATATCAGGCACCTCTAGAGATAAGCATAGGATCATCTGGCTGAGATTAATTCATGCTATCCATGAGCAATTAAAAGAAACAAACTGCTGGTAGTCACACAATGATGAATCTCCAAAACATTATGTTAAGCAAAAGAAGCCAGAAATTTACAGTTTTCCTAGAACAGGCAAAACTAAACTAATAGCGATAGAAATCAGAAAGTGCTTGTCTCTGCTGGAGAGAGAGAGAAGGTGCACGAGTGGGGAAGTGAACAGAAGAGCACATCAGGGAACTTTCTGAAGTTATGGGGAAGTTCTATCTCTTGATGGTGTATCTATTTGGCAGATAAATGCATTGGTCTCTCTCTTCTGTCTTCTTCCATAGTGACTACAGAGACCACGCGTTCCAGATGGTACAAGTATAAAATGGTAGAGTCTCCATAGTCTGGGGCCCTGAGTAACACTGGAGTAGAGTCTGTCACTGACCCATGTTGGACATGTACCATAAATGAGAAATAAATTGTATGTTAATCCAGTGATATTCTGTCATTGTTACTAACTTCAGCATAGCCTAGTTTATCCTAATAATATACTTTTTCTCTATATCCCCCATAGCATTTCATATACTTTCCTGAAACAACAGTTCTCCATGAACAGATGTTGAATGAAAATAATCAAATCCCCATTATGTCTCTGAAAGTAAGAAAATATTTGACTTGGGCAAGGAAAATGGAAGAATCTAATGGAAAAAGCTTAAAAACTTTTTCAAGGAACCTATTCCCATCACATCTTCCAAATGAAATGGAAGGCTGTAGACTATAAATGAATCAAAGACCAGGCTCTAGAATCAGGTCTTGGTCCAAGTTCCAACTTCTCCACTTATTAGCTTTGTGTCCTGGGCAAATTAGGTAACCTTTCTGCTAACCTCAATTTGTCTGTAAAATAAGGCTAATAATTAGATGAGGAAATGTATAAAGTGTTTTACACAGTGCTGGCGCACAGTGGAGATTAATAAATGTTAGCCTCTATTATGGACCGAACTGTTTGTCCCCTCCCCACAAAAAAAAATAATAATTCATATGTTGAAACCCTAAACCCCAATGTTTATTTGGAGACAAAGCCTTCAAGGAGGTAAATAAGATTAAATGAGGTCATAAGGGTGGGGTCCCAATCCAATAAGACTAGTGTACTTATAAGAGGAAAGACACCCTAGAGATCTCTTTCTCGATGCATGTACACAGAGAAAAGGCCATGTTAGGGTACAGCGAGAAAGTGTGTCAGCAAGCCAAGAGGAGAGGTCTCACCAGAACCCATTCATGCTGGTACCTTCATCTTGGACTTTTAACCTCTAGAACTGTGAGAAAATAAATTTCTGTTGGTAAGCCACCCAGTCTATGGTATTCTTTTATGGCAGCCAGAGCAGACACATACAGCCTCTTAACATCCTCCTTTTCATCTTACTAAACATCTTCAATAAATGTTCTTGCTTAGAGGGATATATTTTTTCATTCTTTTGTTTAACAAATGAATGTGCCTACTATGTGCCTGACACTCTATGGGGCACTGGGTCTTGAACAGTGATTAACACAATGTCACTGCCCTCATGGAAGGCTACGTTCTAGTGGAAAAGACAATAACTAAATGAACAATGATCATACATCATCAGGTATTGATAAATGCAGAGAAGAAAAATGAAGCAACATCAGGGGATAGGGAGTGACAGGAGCTGCCATTTTTTTAAAAATAAATTTATTTATTTATTTGTTTGTTTTTATTTTTGGTTGTGTTGGGTCTTCGTTGCTGTGCACAGGTTTTCTCTAGTTGCAGTGAGTGGGGGCTACGCTTTGTTGCGGTGTGTGGGCTTCTCATTGCGGTGGCTTCTCTTGTTGTGGAGCACGGGCTCAAGGCGCGTGGGCTTCAGTAGTTGTGGCCCGCGGGCTCCGTACTTGTGGCTCGCACAGCACAAGCTCAGTAGTTGTGGTTCATGGGCTTAGTTGCTCCATGGCATGTGGGATCTTCCCAGACCAGGGCTCAAACCCATGTTCCCTGCATTGGCAGGCAGATTCTTAACCTCTGCTCTACCAGGGAAGCCCAGGAGCTGCCACTTTATACTAAATGGTCTGACAAGTCTCTGAGGGACCACTCCCGGGTAGAGGGAAGAGCCAGCACAAAGGTTCCCAAATGGTAACACATGTGTCAAATTCAGGGATAGCAGAGCCAACGTGGCTGAAGCAGAGGGAGCAAGAGGGAGAAGAGGGGAAAAGTAAGTGAGAATGGGAGCAAGAACCAAGATAATGTAGGGCCTTATGGGCCACAGGAGGAACTCTGGCTCTTATTCTGAGAGATGGAAAGCTAGTGGGGCAGGGGGACGGATGTTTAGGCAGAGAACAACTTGATTTGACATATATTTAAAAGAATCACGCGTGGCTCCTGGGCTGCTGAGTGGAGGATGGACTGGGAGCTGGAGGTGGGGGGAAAGGCCACAGCAGGGAGGCCAGTCAGCAGTTTACTGCAACAGTCCAGGCAAGAGATAACAGTGGGCTAGTCTAGGGAGGTCAGGTGGGACGGTGAGAAGCGGCTGGATTCTAGATATATTTCCAAGGAGGATTTGCTGCTGGATTCAATGTGGATTATCAGAGAAAGAAACGAGACAGGGCTTCCCTGGTGGTGCAGTGGTTGAGAGTCCGCCTGCCGATGCAGGGGACACGGGTTCATGTCCCGGTCCGGGAAGATCCCACATGCCACGGAGCGGCTGGGCCTGTGAGCCATGGCCGCTGAGCCTGCGCGTCCGGAGCCTGTGCTCCGCAACAGGAGAGGCCACAACAGCGAGAGGCCCGCGTACCGCAAAAAAACAAACAAAAAAAGAAACGAGACAGGGAGGAAATCAAGGATGTGGATGGAGGAGGAAAGGCTCTTGCAAGGAGACAAGAGGATATGGGCTTTAATCCTTGGCCCTGCTTCTGACCTGCCGTATATGACCCCACAGCCTCTCTGTGTGTCGGATGATAAATCTTCACAGTGGGATTAACCACACTTGCCATGCCTCTAAGAACCATGCGAAGATCAAATCATGCTCAAAATGCTTTGCAAAGGAAGCAGTGCAGACCACTGAAAGGTCGTCCTTTATTTATCCCCAAACACAGAGCCTCCATCAACTGCCGCTGCTGCTGCCCCCCTGGCTGCCCTGCCTTCCCCTCCTCCCTGGGATGCAGTGATGCAGCAGGTCATAAATAATGCTGACACAGAAACCATCACTATCTTGGACAGTGGACAGCATGGGGCCCCCGGTAAGTTATGATGGCCCAGCATCCAACCTCAGGGGCCTCAAGACAATGAGTTCCTCACTTTCCTGGCACAGGCATCCCTGAAAATGAACAAGTGAACAGGATCAGGGGCTTCTGAGGACACCGTCTTTGCCTCTAGCTGCCCACTTGTACAACGGCCACAGCACAGCATGCCTTGTCCCTTCATCGTGCTGTGTTCCTAATTTTCAGTGCAAGGAGTTTTGGCACTCGTGGGGAAAATTTAATTCCAATTCAAGAAAAGCAGAAGTCGTCCCCTGGACTCACTGTCCCTGCTTTGTTTTTCTCCATACACCTACCACCACCTGACATATGATAAATTTTACTCATTAAGTGTCTCTCATCCCCACCTGTAAAATACAAGCTCTTTGAAAGCAGGGACTTCTGCCTGCTCTGTTCTAAGTGCCCAGAAGAGTGCCTGACAAGCAGCAGAGACACAATAAATCTTCATCGAATTAACTGATGGATGGGTTTGTGAAAAGTCCTTAACCATTTCTGGACATCACATTAAAGGTTTCCTTTCTTTTAAAAAAATATACAGACATTCATAAAATCGTGGCATATAAATCCAGGGGGTTTAAAGAAACCTTGAAGTCCATCCATGAGCCAAGCCCTTCAAAAATCCATAGGATACGGGAGAACCTAGCCCAGAAGCCCCAGATACTAGTTTCTAACCCTAGCTTCACCAACACCTTGCCATGTTGCTTTGGACAAGTCATTTCCATAACCTGAGTTTACTCTTCTGATCTGTAAACCAGCTGGAAAGGGCCAGATGATCTATAATGTCCCTTTTAGTTCGGGCATTTTAAATTTTCTAGTGCTGTAGAATTTGTTCTCTAATGCAAATCTTTCACTCTGCAGGTGGAAAAATTCAGACTCAGAGAGTAAAAAGCACTAGTCAGTCCAAATGACACCCATTCCAAACTATTTCCATGGGCTTTCCAACTGGAAAAAGACTTTGGGTGGATCTGGTGTGTTTGCAGATGCATCTCTCTTGCTGCCATGCCTCCTTGCTGCTGAATGAGCCTGAAAACTTGGTGAATAAAACATAACGAAATCTTCTGCTGGTCCCTGCTGATAGGTAGAACACATCCTTAGAGATTCAAAGGGCTTTCCCTCATCTAGTGCAGAGCCCCCAGCCTCCTTCATGCCTCTCCTCTCCCATTTCCTTCTGCCTTTAGAATATTCACAGCTCTCCTTGGTGGCCTGGATTAGATTGTACCAATGTGGCTATACACTTTCAATTAAAATACTTTCTTTAAAAAAAAATAGCCACTGCCCCAGATTGACTCTGGCTTAATCTGGAATGTTTCCATTACCCAAGGCTATGCATCTCCCTGCTCTTCCACTGCCAAGATGTTGATTCCGGCTCAAGACTTAATCATTATTTTGTATTGATTTGACCCAATTTCAGAGCTATGGAAATTTGGCCACAGAGTTGATTCAGCTATTCTTATCCGCCTGCCTTTTTTTATACTTTCTTATCCAAGAGACTCATCCATGTGATATAAATTCAAGGTCGTAATCAGGTAAGACAGGTTTGACATATGGAAAAAAGGTGTTTGGGAAAGGCCACAAGTCTGGGCCTGGCAAAGTGCTTAGTTCATAACAGGTATTCAGTTGTTATAGGGAAAGGTAGAAAAATGGATGGATATTAGATGACCTCTGGCTGTTGCTTCCACATCTGTCAGATTCTCTGAAGACCAGGGCATTAGGACGATGTTTCCTGCACCTTTTGCTCTTCCCAAATTTTCTGTGTGTTACTTCCCAAAATTAGAGATCAGGACCCTTACTGAGTACAGGGTACTTAGCACTTACTAAGCCAAGTACAGGAAAAAACACCTTTGTAACTGTACCACTTCCTGCAACTGCCGTAACAAATTACAATAAACTTGGTGGCTTAAAATTAGAAAAATTTATTCTCTCATAGTTCTAGAGGCCGGAAGTCTGAAATCTGTTCCACTGAGCTGAAATCAAGTGTCAGCTGGGACACATTCCCTCCAGAACCTCTAGGGGAGTATCCATGCCTTTCCTTTTCCAGCCCCTGGTGGCTGTCAGCATTCCTGAGCTTGTGGTCCCATCATTTCAGTCTTTGCCTCTGTGGCCACTTTGCCCCCTCCTCTTTCATGTATATAAAATCTCCTTCTGCCTTGGTTTTATAAGGACACTTGTGTTGGATTTCAGGACAACCATATATTCCAAGTTGATAACCTCATCTCAAGATCTTTAACTTAATAACATCTGCAAAGAGTTTTGTTTTGTTTTTTCAAATAAAGTAACATTTACGGGTTCCAGGAATTAGGATGTGAACATATCTTTGGGGAGCCATTTTTTTAGCCTACATTCAGAGATGCTCACCCAGGACGGCCAGCATAGACTGTAACACCCCTGTCCCCACTCTTAACTGGGTATGAAGACAGATCCTTCCTGTCATATTATTCTCCTTGAAGGCAGTTTTGGAAAGTTACTTTAATTCTTCTTACCACTATTATTATTATTTTAGAAGGAGAAAATTTAGAGAAGCGAATGAAGAGGGAGATCCTTCCTTCCTGCTGGTAGGGGGGCAAACAACTTCATGCTGGCCCAAGACATTAGAAGTCAGACCCATGGATAGTCAGGATGTCAGACAATCTGGGTAAATTACAACTAGAACAAAGTCTGTTAGCAGAGCATGGCAGGAGCAGCAGGGGTCACTATCCTCATTGTTCAAGGCAACAGGGCCAAATAGTCCCTGGGCAAAATTAGAAATAAAATAATGAAGGTCCTTGGAGCAAATTTTTTTAGAGATTTTCAGTGGCTTTTTACAATGTGTCCAGATCTTCATGGTCAACCGCTCTTCACTTAAAGGGACCCCACACCTCAGGCCAGGCTCCTTTCCTGATGGGACAAGTAGCCCACTAAGAAGTCCAGCATGGGGCATCCACATTGCCACCTATTTTAGGGCACAGCTCAGTGCCCTGGCTGCAGGGTCCTGACAGAAACCCACCAAGTTGCCTGGTAGTTGCCTCTTAGGAAGCAGGATGGAGACAGAAATGCCTCTGAGTCTGCCTTCACACTACCATACGTCCCTGTAAGTGAGGACCAGAAAAAGGAAATTGCGTTAAAGATCATACAAATAGATGGAGAGATATACCATGTTCTTGGATTGGAAGAATCAACATTGTGAAAATGACTCTACTACCCAAAGCAATCTACAGATTCAATGCAATCCCTATCAAACTACCAATGGCATTTTTCACAGAACTAGAAAAAAATTTCCACAATTTGTATGGAAACACAAAAGGCCCCGAATAGCCAAAGCAATCTTGAGAACGAAAAACAGAGCTGGAGGAATCAGGCTCCTCGACTTCAGACTATACTACAAAGCTACAGTAATCAAGACAGTATGGTACTGGCACAAAAAAAGAAATATAGATCAATGGAACAGGATACAAAGCCCAGAGACAAACCCATGCACATAGTGTCACCTTATTTTTGATAAAGGAGGCAAGAATATACAGTGAAGAAAAGACAGCCTCTTCGATAAGTGGTGCTGGGAAAACTGGACAGCTACATGTAAAAGTATGAGATTAGAACACTCGTAACACCATACACAAAAATAAGCTCAAAATGGATTAAAGACCTAAATGCAAGGCCAGACACCATAAAACTCTTAGAGAAAAACATAGGCAGAACACTCTATGGCATAAATCACAGCAAGATCCTTTTTGATCTACCTCCTAGAGAAATGGAAATAAAAACAAAAATAAAAAAATGGGACCTAATGAAACTTCAAAGCTTTTGCACAGCAAAGGAAACCATAAACAAGACCAAAAGACAACCCTCAGAATGGGAGAAAATATTTGCAAATGAAGCAACTGACAAAGGATTAATCTCCAAAATTTACAAGCAGCTCAATAACAAAAAAACAAACAACCCAATCCAAAAATGGGCAGAAGACCTAAACAGACATTTCTCCAAAGAAGATATACAGATTGCCAACAAACACATGAAAGAATGCTCAACATTAATCATTAGAGAAATGCAGATCAAAACTACAATGAGATATCATCTCACACTGGTCAGAATGGCCATCATCAAAAAATCTAGAAACAATAAATGCTGGAGAGGGTGTGGAGAAAAGGGAACACTCTTGCACTGCTGGTGGAAATGTAGGTTGATACAGCCACTATGGAGAACAGTATGGAAGTTCCTTAAAAAACTACAAATAGAACTACCATACAACCCAGCAATCCCACTACTGGGCATATACCCTGAGAAAACCATAATTCAAAAAGAGTCATGTGGGCTTCCCTGGTGGCACAGTGGTTGAGAGTCCGCCTGCCGATGCAGGGGGACACGGGTTCGTGCCCTGGTCTGGGAAGATTTCACATGCCACGGAGCGGCTAGGCCCATGAGCCATGGCCACTGAGCCTGCACGTCCGGAGCCTGTGCTCCGCAACGGGAGAGGCCACAGTGAGAGGCCCACGTACCGCAAAAAAAAAAAAAAAAAAAGAGTGATGTACCAAAATGTTCACTGCAGCTCTATTTACAATAGCCAGGAGATGGAAGCAACCTAAGTGTCCATCAGCAGATGAATGGATAAAGAAGATGTGGTACATATATACAGTGGAATATTACTCAGCCATAAAAAGAAATGAAATTGAGTTATTTGTAGTGAGGTGGATGGACCTAGAGTCTGTCATACAGAGTGAAGTAAGTCAGAAAGAGAAAGACAAATACCATATGCTAACACATATATATGGAATCTAAGGGGAAAAAAATGTCATGAAGAACCTAGGGGTAAGACGGGAATAAAGACACAGACCTACTAGAGAATGGACTTGAGGATATGGGGAGGGGGAAGGGTAAGCTGTGACAAAGTGAGAGAGTGGCATGGACATATATACACTACCAAACGTAAAATAGATAGCTATTGGGAAGCAGCTGCATAGCACAGGGAGATCAGCTCGGTGCTTTTTGACCACCTAGAAGGGTGGGATAGGGAGGGTGGGAGGGAGGGAGATGCAAGAGGGAAGAGATATGGGAACATATGTATATGCATAACTGATTCACTTTGTTATAAAGCAGAAACTAACACACCATTGTAAAGCAATTATACTCCAATAAAGATGTTAAAAAAAAAAAAAGGAAATTGCAGATGAAGTAAGGAAATCTTCAAAGCAGAAAGTTGTCCCAGATTTGTGGCCTTGCATTAAATGCACTGCATTTCCCGGGCAACTTCCCATAATTGGCTAAGAAATCACGCAGCTGAGGCTTTCGCTCAGCCCAGGGAGATGGAAATGACTTGTAGTTTCCGCAAGCAGAGGTTTTTCATGTTTCTCCCCAGGGTAATCCGACTATTTGCTGCCACACAGAGCATATTACTGCCTTGATTTGTTCTTTTTACCTTCCTCAGGAGACAGGATGCCACTAGAAAATATTCCTCTCTTACAGATGCCGTATGTGTCCTCCTACTGGCCTCCTCCAAAGACTTCTTACCACCTTCTCTCTCTCAGATGTCCCATCTTTCCAAGTCCCACTACCAAGAGCTGAGATGGAGCACATCATTTTTCCCCTGGGTTATTGAAATAATCTTCTCACTGATCTCCCTACTCCAGCCTCAACCCCAGTTCATCCTGCACATCCCAAGATTATCTAACAGTTTCATCATGTCACACTCCTGCGGGGAACCCCCCATTGCCAACCACAACAATTCTGTGGGTAGTTTCCATCAACTGTCAAGTTTAACACCAAGTATCAACATGTGAAAAACACTTAAGCTACTGGTAACACCAAGTATCAACATGTGAAAAACACTTTAAGCTACTGGAGATTGCCAACAATGTATTCATTGTGTATAGTAGGCTAAATTCAAAGGCATCCTTATAATAAAGTAAGTCACTGTCACTGACTCATCCTGATATAATTTCTCAAGTTAGAGAAAAATGGGTGAATTTTTTTAGTCAGCAAAGGGGGAATTTCATATGACTCATGGCCTCCTACGTGTGCTCTTCATTTTGCTACAACTATGAATTACTGAAGTGGTATGGAGTGGACTTTATAGGGACTTCCATTTTTTAGAGTTATACTCACAGGCTAAACCACATCATTACATCTGTTTGGTACCCTCATCTTGTAATAACCACTTGATGAACTTTCTCTGAATTTAAGTGTTTGTGATACAGGAAATGAGAGGAGTCAAAAGCCAGTTCAGATAAAAGATTTGCCAAAGCTAATGATGTGAATGATCAGGAGGACATGTCACCCCCATGAAGCTGCCAGTGACAGGGAAAAGGCACTACAGCTTTGAACATGAGCATCAAACCGAAACTCTTAAGAGCATAATGCAGGTGTAGACACAATGGAGCGGCTTCTCATGCCAGCATCTCCACAGAGCAGGCTCAACCAGGGGATTTATGAGCTTTCCAATGGCTAACGCATCTCCTGAACACTGAGGAGGACAGCTAATTTCTAATATGGAAAACAGCAGAGAGAGATGATAGAAGAATGAACAGTTTCTCTCTCTGCTCATTGCACATTGATAAGAATACTATAAGACACATCTAGAGCATCAACAAAGCACCTGTACGTGATGGGAGCAAAATCTGCTATAACATAGACAAATTTTATGTCAAAGCTGGTAAATTCTGTGACTTTTCATTTACCTACATAATGTAACAGAATTTATTTATGCCTCTTCTTTCATGAAATATTCTCACTTCTATGGAAATACAGTGGATATCTAAATCCAAAACTCTTTTCCTAAGATAAAATTTAATTGTGAAAAGATTAATTTATTTATTCTCCTTATGAATTGCGATGTTTAAAGAACTTTCAGTGTTTCATTTTGTTGTTGCCCTGCTTGTAAAATTCTCTTAGGAATACCAGAATAAAAAAGAGTATGGTAATATCTGCTCTACTTCCCTGGAAATGTGAGTTTTGTGTCTGCTGGGTAGGGGGTGAGTTGGGAGGTGGGGTCAAAATCTATATGTGCTTATGACATTGTGTGCATAGAAATATCAAAAGTTATATCTGTATCATCAAACAAATGAAAAAAAAATAAAGTACAGAACAGGTGGGTTTTCAAACTGATGTCTCAAATGCTCTTTTCAGTTTTTTCCATATTCCCCAGCTGATTCCATGTGCTCCATCCATATTGCTTTTCTCACTGCCCACAGAGTGGACCTTGCTTAGACGCCTCTCTGCCTTTGTGTCTGGCTCCTCTGTACCTGGAAAGTCAGCCTGCTACTCTCCATCTTTTAATACCAACCTCAGTTCCCACCTCCCACATCTAAGAAGCCTGTCCTGGACACCTTCTGCCAACAGTCCAAATACATCAGTGTACATAAAGAGAAGGAGGGAGGAGAAAGCGTATTTAAAATCCTGAGCCACTCCCCAGAGATTCTGACTCATAGACCTTGGAGCCCAAGAATCTGTATCTTAAAACCTCAAGAAGTCAGAATAAGGTACAGGTGGTCCACCAACCATATGAGTCACTGCAGTGATGTGGCTGCCATGACCCTGCCCTCTGACTAATACATAAACATTGACTCAGTTAAACCTCATTCAATCCAGGTCTATATTGTGTCCCCACCAGACTACCTTCTTTCCTTTGAATCTTCCAGCACATGGAAAACATAAAATAAACCTAAGCTGATGGCAATGGATACTAAACACAATGTTGACAGGCTTTCTGAAATACTACCAAATGCAGAACCCTTGGATGTCACCATATCTGATACGGAATTTCAGGCTCTGGAGTGTCTCTTCCCACACATGGCATCCCTCCATCCTTCCTCATGATTTAGGCGTGGTTCATTCCCTACTGCAGATCATCATAGCAACTCCGCAGGTAATGCAAAAAGTGACAGACCACCCTGCTGGAGAAGGCTGAGGGTAGATTTAATGTAACAGCAGTCTGGTGGCTGAAAGATGACGCCCAGTTGATTTCCCCAAAAGGCTAAACACACACACACACACACACATTTATAAATATATGTGTGTGTGTATAAAATATATATATATTACATTTTCCAGAAAGAGTGATTTAGATTCAACATACCAAACATTGCCCTGACTAAAATAGTAATCAGGCTGGGATGGGAGATGGAGGTGAATCCCATCATCTCTGGATGATCAGAGACCATTAGATCTAGGAGGAAACATAGCAATCTATCCATTTCCACACACAGAAGTCCTCTTACTAGAGGGGAAAGAAAATGTGTGTGTGTGTGTCTCCTGCTACCCCATGCTAGCTCCTCTCCCAGTGTCCTGGTCCCACTCCTGTCTTTGACTTCTAGGACTTTGTTCCATCAGTAAAATCCTTATTCGTTCTTCTTAAAATTGAGTGTATTTTCTTCTCATCATAACAATATACACAGGTTCTTTTCTTCTAGACATGAGCCAGCAGCCTTCTTCCAACTCCCACAAGGGTGGGGAGGTGGACCCCAACCATGAAGGTACTCTGGAGAAGCTGAGATGAAAGATGGGTCTGGGAGACATCTAATGTATCCTGAATCAAGCCAAGCTGTGTTTTTTGAGTTTAAATGAGGCAAATTATCTTTTTTAAGAAAATACAAATTCACTGCTGAAATATTAGAAAAAAATAAGAAAGCACAAAGATAAAACAAGCATAAATTCACTACCAAAATATAATGTTAAAATGTGTCTTTTCGGCATTTGTTCTATACACGTATGTATTTACAGGTTTTACAAAATTGATATTCTATAAACAGCCTTGTGAAACATGATCATTTCAAACTTTGGTAATATTTCATGAATATTTTCTCATCAATAAATGCCCTTTTGCAAAATGATTAACAACAACATACTCTTTCGTTAATGAAAGACCGTAATTTATTTTAACAATCCCATATTGTTGGCCTTAACCTTGTTTAAAATTTTTCACTATTCTAAAAAGCTTTTATTCACTCATGGGCAACATCTCTTAATATTTCCTTAGGATAAATTCCTAAAGGTGATATTGCTGGGTTAAGAGGCGTGCATTCTTCCCCAATGTTCAAAGCAGCATTATTTATAATTGCCAACGTATGGAAGCAACCTAAGTGTCCATCAACAGATGAATGGATAAAGAAGATGTGGTGTATATATATATGTATATATATATATATACATATATATACACACAATGGAATACTTCTCAGTCATAAAAAAAATGAAATACTGCCTTTTGCAGCAACATGGATGGACTTGGAGGGCATTATGCTACATGAAATTAGTCAGAGAAAGACAAATACTGTATGATAGCACTTATACATGGAATCTAAAAAATACAACTAGCAGGTAAAACAAAAAAAGGAGCAGACCCACAGATATAGACAACAAACTAGTGGTTACCAGTGAGGAGAGGGAAGGTGGGGAGGGGCAATATAGGGACAGGGGATAAGAAAAAAGGATTATTAGGGGATTCTATGAAACAGTGTGTGTGAAACTTTTGAAAATTATAAAGCATTATAACCTCTAAAAAATCTCTCAGTTAAAAATAAATTTAAAAATAAATGTTATTTTAAAAAATGTGTTGTTTAAACGCTTTTGGACTATCTTATCTCTGCCTTAACTTCTTCTCAGTGTCCCACAGGTACAGTCAGTTCTGCTATAACCCTTGTTTTGAAAGGCTAATTTGTTGCAACATGATTGATATATTAGGGTATATAATACATATTTGAGCATAATGCAAATTTTACATTTGCTTATGTATAATTTCCTCTACAAGAAACAAAATGTCCACATGAAATCACCTTACACATCCAACAGCTGCCTTGGTTCACCACATGCATAATGAGCTACATCCATCCACACAGATGTGTTATGACTTTCCTCCAACTTCGGACAGCCCTCCTTCCACTTCACCATAACTCAAGAGTGCAATCTTTCTGACGCCCACTTCCAAAAGCAAAAGTTCAGGTCTTTTGCAAGGTGAAGGTCCATATGTACTGCATTTTAAAAAAAAATTTTTTTGGGGGGCCGAGCCTCACAGCATGTGGGACCGTAGTTCCCCAACCAGGGATCGAACCCGCACCCCCTGCATTGGAAGTGCAGAGTCTCAACCACTGGACCACCAGGGAAGTCCCTACTGCAGTTTTTACGTATTTCTTAACCATTTAACTTGTAGAAAATTATGCTACCATTTTTGCACGTCACATGGGACACATGTCACATTATAACAAAACTGACTGTACCTGAAACTTAATATGGCTGAAACAACCTCAATTAGTAATCATGGCACAAACCTCCTCCTTTCCTATGTCATCTCAGAAGATGCTATCAACATCTACCATTACCATTACCAGTTAGAAGCCTGGGCATCACCCTCCAGCACCATGATTAGCAATAGAAACAACAGGTTCCCTTTACTGTGTGCTTATTAAGTGACAGGCAGAGTACTAAGTATTATTCTCTTTGATTTGCCGATTCAATTCTACTTCCAAAATATCCATTAGATTGTATTTTTTCCACTCCCACTCCCTCCATTCTGTCAGGCTCTCACTAACAACTGCACGGACCACTGGAATATCCACCAACAGATAGCAAATATTCTCTGCTCCAATGCTTACATTAATTATGCTGCTTACTCTGCATGGTATGACCTTCCTCTTTTTTGTACATGATGAAATTCTGCTGAATCTTGAAGCAACAGCTCAAACGGTAAACCCTTCTTCATTTCTCTGGGAAGCTGTTTATCTGTATGTTTACAGCACCATTTTCCCTCAAAATAATTTAAATGAAATATATTACAAATATATGGCCAGCTTTTATTCATATGACTAATTCTTTCATTAGTTCTTCTTAGTCAGGTATGTAGCACTCATGAACCCCAGCTCCCAATAAACCCTAGGATTCTGACAAAACTCCGCCTCTATCAAGAAGGACCTTCCCACTACCCAAGCAAACCATTATGCTCAATTTCATGTTCATCTTTCCCTTTGGTGCAGATCTCATACATTTTTTTTAAATCCAATCTGTCCATCTTTATCTTTGAACTGGCAAGTTTGGTCCATTTACACTAATTGTGTAAATTGGGGTTATCATACATTTGGAGCTGTTTCTACCATCTTAAATTATTTCTTTTTTCATCTTTTCCTATATATTTTTTTAAATTCTTACTTTATCTTTTTAATTTTAAGACAACATGAGGAATTTAGCACATTCTCACACTATTTGATTTTGCCTTCATACACTTATCACATTGGTATTACCTATTACTGACTTTAATTCTGGGCTACTAAGGATATATTCTTATTCTCTCATTCTCTTTCTCTATTTTAAAAAGTATTTGAAAGTACTCAATGGTCTTCCTGCAACCAGGATTCTATTAAAAATTCTGTCTTTAACTCCTTTGCAGGGGACCTCTTCTTTGGAAACACTGAGAATTTATCTTTGTCTTTTGATATTCTTAAACATTACTGTAATATTCTTATTTCTTCTTTGATACTCCATACACCCTTTCAATATGAAATATTTCCTCGCTTTTTAATTGAAAATGTAAGATAACTGTAGATGCACATACAGTTGTAAGAGATAATACAGAAAGATGTTCAAGGCTTTGCTCAATTTCCCCAAATGGTAATACTTTGTACAGGAAGATTTTTGCTTGGTTATTTCTCTGATTGGTTGTTCTTATTTCATACTCAGTATCTGTTCTGATCTCCTTTTAGGCTAATTCAAGATTCTTGGTCATCTGGTTTGTTTGTTTTTCTAATATTTCTGCTTCTGACAGAATCACAATTCTTCTTTTTTTTTTTTTTTTAAATATCATGTCTCCAAAAGTCTTTTTATGTTGGCCTGATCCTGGGGTTATCAGCTACTCTGCCAGGCTTTGAACACAGGATGAAACCTGATCCCTATGAGTGTCAACCCAAAGAAGCTTGGGATATGATGAGGTGGTGTAGGGCCCCTGGCACAAGGTCACCCTTGTCAAACCTCCATACTCCACAAAACAACAGCTCATGAATGGGCTTTAGCTTTTACCTACTCCCCGTCCACTATCAGCCACTGATAAGTAAAAATATTAGAGGGAACAACTCCTTAAATTGTAATTCACTAGTCCTAGGACTAGAGGAGGACATGGGGAAGCCATTACCCTAATAATGAGTCCCCAATGATTTTCCTCAGCTGCTCACAGCATGAGACTTCTGCTGTGTCCTGATTTACTCCTAAAGATACCTGGACCAGAGGTCTGAGCCACTGCTGATGGCAGCCCAGCTAGCTCCAAAGTAACGGGGTAGGGAAAACAGCAGAACTTCAACATTTGGACAAGTTGACGTTGCCCAATGTCACTCAGCAAGTTTTAAGCATAATGGTAACGTGGGGATGGGCATTTTTTATATGGCTACTCTATGAGCTATTTATTAATCTAGAAAGATGAATAAAATGGAGTTGACTCATTATAGATAATACGATTTACTATCCAGACAAGTGAATCTAACTCTGCAGAAGAGGCAACCCTCAATCCCACAGGAATGCCAGAGTGAAGGCAAGAGGAAGAAGAACTTAGACTTCTGAAGGTTCATGTAAGAGCCTGTGAAAAACAGAGAAGGAATGGTGAAAACCTTAGGGAAAAATAACTTTACCTACTTTACTTGCTTCTTTTTCATCAACCCTCATCTCCTTAGGTGTAAAACTGGGCTTAGCAAAAAACAGATTGGAGCTAAATCCAAGGAAGGGACCACAGACTGTTCCAAATTGTGGGCATAAACGTGTCCAGCTATTCCTTCTCTTGCCCATTTCTGATTCGCACTCTGGAGAATGGGCTCTTGCCTTTCTACAAACAACGTCACCTCCCAGAATGCTTCTCTGCACCTCTTCATACCAAATTCTGTCATCCTTCAAAAAGACTCAGTAATAACAATAACAATTTATAGAAAGTCTATACTGAGAAAGGCACTGTGTTAAATATTCACATGGATAAATTCCTCACAATAACCCTATTAGTTAGGTACTGCTATTATCTCCATTTTACGAAAGAGGAACAAGCAATAGAGCTGGGCTTTAATTTGGGCAGGCCAACTATGGAATCTGACATCTAAAACGCTTCCCAAATTTCCTGAACATCCAGAGCCTGAGTGGCTGTGCCATGGGTGGCAGTGCTTGTTTATGTTTAATATAGCAGCTGTTCTACTCATTTCTATTATACTACGGCAATCTCAGGCCTGAGATCTTGTCTCTCTAGGGAGATTATTAGAAGACAGAGGCTGAGGGCTTCCCCGGTGGCACAGTGGTTGAGAGTCCGCCTGCCGGTGCAGGGGACACGGGTTCGTGCCCCGGTCCGGGAAGATCCCACATGCCGCGGAGCGGCTGGGCCCGTGAGACACGGCCGCTGAGCCGGCGCGTGCTCCGTGAGACACGGCCGCTGAGCCGGCGCGTGCTCCGCAACGGGAGAGGCCACACAACACTGAGAGGCC
Source organism: Monodon monoceros (assembly GCF_005190385.1). Taxonomy (NCBI): domain Eukaryota; kingdom Metazoa; phylum Chordata; class Mammalia; order Artiodactyla; family Monodontidae; genus Monodon; species Monodon monoceros. The sequence goes on from NW_021703768.1 coordinate 129,709,347, forward strand.
CGCATACCACAAAAAAAACAAAACAAAACAAAAAAAAAAAAAAAAGAAGACAGAGGCTGAGCCACCGACATTTGCTTGTCTCCCCTGGAGTGCTAGGCAAACAGTAGTTGTTGAATGCATTTTTTCTTGAAAATGAGTCAAATAAAATCAAAATTAGGGAAATTATAGTAAGCAGAGGATAATATAAATTTGTAACTCTGGATCAGCAGAGATATTTCTTTTTCTTTAAGGTACATTATTCAAAATCAGAGGTGGAATCCTTTGTTGCTTTAAAGAAAAATAATATACATTGCACTAAAAATTACTTAAGCCTATTCAAACTGAAGAACCTTGATGTACAATTTAATATTTTTGGTAAAATAACTCAAAAATGACCCATAGAAGACAATGTTTCTCCTGTAACTTTTACAGAAGCAAGAGGGAGGAGATATGGGGATATATGTATATATATAGCTGATTTTATTTGTGATACAACAGAAACTAACAAACCATTGTAAAGCAATTATACTCCAATAAAGATGTTAAAAAATATCAAATAAAACAGCTTTACATACGTTAATTTATTTTATGCAATTGTTTAAATCCACTCTTTAACAATGTTTAAAAGACATATTTAAAAATATTTTTTTCCAAGTTATCAGTGATCACCAAAATTAAAGTCACCAGAGACACTCACGGAATCTCAGTATTGCTGGGTCCCCATGGGACTCCTCCATTTGGATCAGTAATATTGTAGCATGAGTGGACAAACTGTCCACCAGTTAGTATTCATGTCTAGGAATGCCATGCACCTTTACATTGTCTTCCCACCCATGACCTCCTTTGCAAGTCAAACAACATTACTGATATCCACATTTACAAATCAGAATGCTAGGGCTCAGAGAAGTGACTGGCCAAATTCATGCATCTAATAACTAGTTTCTAGTATGAGGGTGGTAGATGGTACAGAGTTGGATTCAAATCCATTTATTTTCTCATTACCCTTGAAAAACAGACTTGAACTCTTGAGTTTAGTTTCCACATCTGTAAAATAGAGATAGCACCTTCTCTTTGATAGGATTTTTATCAAGAAAACAGATATTATTTGGAAAGCAACTAACATTGCCTCAAGCCTAATAAGCACTCAGTACACAGTCACTATTATGATAAGGATGTACCAGGTGTAGTGGACAAGAACATAGCTTGGGAGTCAGAAAGACCTAGATTTAAATCCCAGCTCTGCCATTTACAAGCTATTCGACCTTGGACAATTTACATAATTTTCCCAAGCTTCAATTTCTTCACTTAAAACTGAGATAAAAGACTTTCAAGCCCTACCATGATAGACTAGCTTATCCTAGACTAACTCTCCTGCCAAATACAACTATGAAAGCTGCCCAAAATATGTAAAAAATGTTTGAAGCCACTGTAGATCAATGCAGGCAGAAATGAGGGGAGGTGGGCTATGATTTTTGAGAGATTCTACAAAGGGGCTATTTGTTCTGGCTTTTTTCTTTTCCTCTGAGAGCATTTTCCAAATTGTAGTGCAGATAAATAGAGCCCAAGAAAAAAATGGCAGCCTTAATGGACTGAAAAGACTAAGGTGAGCATTCAAGACTGACAAAGCAGCTAGGACGTGAGGGCAAAATTTCAGAGAAAATACAACCTGGGCACTGGGCACATATTCCTCCCAAATTATTGATCAGATCCTAATATGTATTATGCAAAGGAAGACTCCAAGACACCCAGTAGGAAGAAAAATAAAAGCAACTGGAAGCATAAAAATCTGAGAAAATATTTCAGCCATCGTATGACTGAAAAGGTGGAATTTGAAGTGTAAGTGACATCAAAGTGGACAAGCCTTTGCAAAGATCCTAAAGTACCATGATGGTCATACCCTACAAATAAGAGCCACACCCCAGTAGAAAGGACAAAACTGAAATAGGCCAATCATAAGAAAGCCCATGACAAGATCAAGTTGACTCACCTGTACTCTATCGCCTACTAGGAGAAAAGTCAACCTCTTTGGAGAAAGACAACTTAATTTAGAACTTTTACAACATTCTATCCATAACATCCATAATACAAAAAAAAATGTATAAGGCAAGCTAAAAAAAAAAAAAGGACCAAATGACTAAATATCAAAAGAAATGGGTCAGTAAAAACAGACCACAGATGAGTCAGTAAGTAAAGGTATCAAACAGGAGCTTCAAAGTAACTATGATTAATATGTTCAAAATAATAAATAAAAATATACATATTCACCAAAGACCTGGAATCTATTTTAAAAATCAAATGAAAATTTTAGAACTGAAAAACACCACAACTGGTATTAGAATTTGAAACAAAGGTTTATTAGAATATTAGAAAAGGGAGAACAGAGGATTAGTGTGTTCTTTTGTGGGTTTAAAAAATATATGTAGACTTCCTGGCTTACAGAAAATAAAATGTGTATAGATTTAAAATATATAACAACAATAGCACAAAAGGTAAAATGGGTTAAACTGTAGTTAGGTCCTTGCATCACTTGGGAAATGGTAGAATCACTAATCTAAGAGAGTCTGTGATAAATCCAGGAAGTATAATGTACTTCTGGGAAACCACTAAAGGAATAAGAAGACAATGACTAATTAAAAAGCTAACAAAGAACATGGCGGAGTAGAAGGACGTGTGCTCACTCCCTCTTGTGAGAACAGCGGAATCACAGCTAACTGCTGAACAAACATCAACAGGAAGACACTGGAACTCACCAAAAACACCTAGAAGAATTAAAGAACAAACAAACAGAGATGAACAATACAATAACAGAAATGAAAAATACACTAGAAGGAATCAATACTAGAATAACTGAGGCAGAAGTACAGATAAGTCACCTGGAAGACAGAATGGTGGAATTCACTGCCACGGAACAGAATAAAGAAAAAAGAATGAACAGAAAAGAAGACAGCCTAAGAGACCTCAGGGACAACATTAAACATAACAACATTCTCATTATAGGGGTCCCAGAAGAAGAGAGAGAGAAAGGACCTGAGAAAATATTTGGAGAGATTATAGTCAGAAAGTTCCCTAACGTGGGAAAGGAAATAGCCACCCAAGTCCAGGAAGCACAGAGAGTCCTACACAGGATGAACCCAAGGAGAAACTACCGAGACACACAGTAATCAAATTGACAAAAATTAAAGACAAAGAAAAATTATTGAAAGCAACAAGGGGAAAATGACAAATAACATACAAGGGAACTCCCATAAGGTTAAAAGCTGATTTCTCAGCAGAAACTCTACAAGCCAGAAGGCAGTGGCATGATATATTTAAAGTGATGAAAGGGAAGAACCTACAACCAAGATTACTCTAACCGGCAAGGATCTCATTCAGATTCGACGGAGAAATCAAAAGCTTTACAGAAAAGCAAAAGCTAAGAGAATTCAGCACCACCAAACCAGCTCTACAACAAATGCTAAAGGAACTTCTCCAAGTGGGAAACACAAGAGAAGAAAAGAACCTACAAAAACAAACCCAAGACAATTAAGAAAATGGTAATAGGAACATACATATTGATAATTACCTTAAATGTGAGTGGATTAAATGCTCCAACCAAAAGACACAGGCTTCCTGAATGGATACAAAAACAAGACCCATCTATATGCTGTCTACAAGAGACCCATTTCAGACCTAGGGACACATACAGACTGAAAGTGTGGGGATGGGAAAAGATATTCCATGCAAATGGAAATCAAAAGAAAGCTGGAGTAGCAATACTCATATCAGAAAAAATAGACATTAAAATAAAGAAAGAGACAAGGAAGGACACTACATAATGATCAAGGGATCAATCCAAGAAGAAGATATAACAATTATAAATATATATGCACCCAACATAAGGGCACCTCAATACATAAGGCAACTGCTAACAGCTATCAATGAGGAAATCAACAGTAATACAATAATAGTGGGGGACTTTAACACCTCACTTACACCAATGGACAGATCATCCAAACAGAAAATTAATAAGGAAACACAAGCTTTAAATGACACAATAGACAAGATAGGTTTAATTGATATTTATAGGACAGTCCATCCAACAACAGCAGATTATACTTTCTTCTCAAGTGCTAATGGAACATTTTCCAGGATAGATCACATCTTGGGTCACAAAACAAGCCTTGGTAAATTTAAGAAAACTGAAATCGTATCAAGTATCTGTTCCAACCACAATGCTGTAAGACTAGATATCAATCATGGGAAAAAAACTGTAAAAAATACGAACACACGCAGGCTAAACAATACATTACTAAATAACCACGAGATCACTGAAGAAATCCAAAAATACCTAGAGACAAATGACAATGAAAACATGACAATCCAAAAATCTATGGGACACAGCAAAAGCAGTTCTAAGAGGGAAGTTTATAGCAGTACAAGCCTGCCTCAAGAAACAGGAAAAATCTCAAATAAACAATCTAACCTTACACTTAAAGGAACTAAAGAAAGAAGAACAAACAAAACCCAAAGTTAGTAGAAGGAAAGAAATCATAAAGATCAGAGCAGAAATAAATGAAATAGAAACAAAGAAAACAATAGCAAAGATCAATAAAACTAAAAGCTGGTTCTTTGAGAAGATAAACAAAACTGATAAGCCATTAGGCAGACCCATCAAGAAAAAGAGGGAGAGGACTCAAATCAATAAATTAGAAATGAAAAAGGAGAAGTTACAACAGAAATACAAAGCATCCTAAGAGACTACTACAAGAAACTCTGTGCCAATAAAATGGACAACCTGGAAGAAATGGACAAATTCTTAGAAAGGTATAACCTTCCAAGACCGAACCAGGAAGAAACAGAAAATATGAACAGACCAAACACAAGTAATGAAATTGAAACTGTGATTAAAAACCTTCCAACAAACAAAAGCCCAGGACCAGATGGCTTCACAGGTGAATTCTATCAAACATTTAGAGAAGAGCTAACACCTATCCTTCTCAAAATCTTCCAAAAAACTGCAGAGGAAGGAACACTCCCAAACTCATTCTATGAGGCCACCATCACCCTGATACCAAAACCAGACAAAAATACTACAAAAAAAGAAAATTACAGAGCAATATCACTGATGAATATAGATGCAAAAATGCTCAACAAAATAATAGCAAACAGAACCCAAGAAAACATTAAAAGGTTCATACACCATGATCAAGTGGGATTTATCCCAGGGATGCAAGGATTCTTCAATATAAGCAAATCAATCAATGTGATACACCATAATAACAAATCGAAGAAGAAAAACCATATGATCATCTCAATAGATGCAGAAAAAGCTTTTGACAAAATTCAACGCACATTTATGATAAAAACTCTCCAAAAAGTGGGCATAGAGGGAACCTACCTCAACGTAATAAAGGCCATATATGACAAACCTGCAGCAAACATCATTTTCAACAGTGGAAAACTGAAAGCATTTCCTCTAACATCAGGAAAAAGACAAGGATGTCCACTCTTGCCACTGTTATTAAACATAGTTTTGGAAGTCCTACCCACGGCAATCAGAGAAGAAAAATAAAAGGAATACAAATTGGAAAAGAAGAAGTAGAACTGTCACTGTTTTCAGATACATACAGAATGCTAAGGATGCCACCAGAAAGCTACTAGAGCTAATCAATGAATTTGGTAAAGTTGCAGGATACAAAATTAATGCACAGAAATCTCTTGAGTTCCTATACACTAATGATGAAAAATCTTAAAGAGAAATTAAGGAAACACTCCCATTTACCACTGCAACAAAATGAATAAAATACCTAGGAATAAGCCTACCTAGGGAGACAAGAGACCTGTGTGCAGAAAACTATAAGACACTGATGAAAGAAATTAAAGATGATACAAACAGATGGAGAGATATACCATGTTCTTGGATTGGAAGTATCAACATTTTGAAAATGACTATACTACCCACAGCAATCTACAGATTCAGTGCAATCCCTATCAAACTACCAATGGCATTTTTCACAGAACTAGAACAAAAAAATTCACAATTTGTATGGAAACACAAAAGACCCGAATAGCCAAAGCAATCTTGAGAAAGAAAAACAGAGCTGGAGGAATCAGGCTCCCTGACTCCAGACTATACTACAAAGCTACAGTAATCAAGACAGTATGGTACCGGCACAAAAACAGAAATATAGATCAATGGAACAGACAGAAAGCCCAGAGATAAACCCACGCACATATGGTCAACTAATCTATGACAAAGGAGGCAAGGATATACAATGGAGAAAAGACAGTGTCTTCAATGAGTGCTGCTGGGAAAACTGGACAGCTACATGTAGAAGAATGAAATTAGAACACTCCCTAACACCATACACAAAAATAAACTCAAAATGGATTAGAAACCTAAATGTAAGACTGGACACTGTAAAACTCTTAGAGGAAAACATAGGAAGAGCACTCTTTGACATATATCACAGCAAGATCTTTCTTGATCCACCTCCTAGAGTAATGGAAATAAAAACAAAAATAAACAAATTGGACCTAATGAAACTAGGTAACCATAAACAAGACAAAAAGACAACCGTCAGAATGGGAGAAAATATTTGCAAACAAATCAACAGACAAAGGATTAATCTCCAAAATATATAAACAGCTCATGCAGCTCAATATTAAAAAAACAAACAACCCAATAAAAAAATGGGCAGAAGACCCAAACAGACGTTTCTCCAAAGAAGACATACAGATGGCCAAGAGGCACATGAAAAGCTGCTCAACATCACTAATTATTAGAGAAATGCAAATCAAAACCACTATGAGGTATCACCTCACACCAGTTAGAATGGGCATCATCAGAAAACCTACAAACAACAAACGTTGGAGAGGGTGTGGAGAAAAGGGAACCCTCTTGCACTGTTGGTGGGAATGTAAATTGATACAGCCACTATGGAGAACAGTATGGAGGTTCCTTAAAAAACTAAAAATAGAATTACCACAGGATCCAGCAATCTCATTACTGGGCATATACCCAGAGAAAACCATAATTCAAAAAGACACATGCACCCCAATGTTCACTCCAGCAGTATTTACAACAGCCAGGACATGGAAGCAACCTAAACGCCCATCGACAGATGAATGGATAAAGAAGATGTGGTACATATATACAATGGAATATTACTCAGCCATAAAAAGGAAAGAAATCGGGTCATTTGTAGAGACGTGGATGGATCTAGAGACTGTCATACAGAGTGAAGTAACTCAGAAAGAGAAAAACAAATATCGTATATTAACACATGTATGTGGAACCTAGAAAAATGGTACAGATGAACTGGTTTGCAGGGCAGAGATAGAGACACAAATGTAGAGAACAAATGTATGGACACCAAGGGGGGAAAGTGGCCGGGGGGGATGGTGGTGTGATGAACTGGGAGATTGGGACTGACATACATACACTAATATGTATAAAATGGATGACTAATAAAAACCTGCTGTATAAAAAAATAAAATTCAAAAGTTAAAAAAAAAGCTAACAGAAAAGTAAAAAGTTTAATATTGAAAATAATCGACTAATCCAAAAAAGGAACAAAGAAAAGGTAAATCAAATAGAAAACAAATAGCAAGATTATATAATTAAACCCAACTATCTCAGTAATTAAATGTAAATTGCCTAAATATTTCAATTAACAGACACTGACTGTGAGACTGAATAAAAAAGCAAAATCTAATAATATTCTATTGGTAAGATATATTCTTTACCTATAGGGACACAGGTGGTTTTTTGTAGAGGGTGCATAAAATTAATCATCAAAATAGATTAAAGCTGACAAACTAAAAGAAAAAAATCCACAGTCACAGTTGGAAATTTAAGCACACCTTTCTCAGAAACTGGTAAAATACTGATTGATGAAGAATCAATAAGGTTAGAGAAGTCAACAACATGACCATCGTAATTAACATATATAGAACACTATGTCCAATAACTGCAAAAATACGCTTTGTTTTCATGTGCATGTAGAACATTTACCAAAACAGACCCGATTAACTGTGGAAGTGATGCTACTGAGCCCGGGACATCTGGGCAACCACGTCCACTCATATGGTTTCAACAGTTCCCCTGTTCAGATGCTCCCAGACCCAAGTATCTTCAGATCTCTCTTTCTCTCCCCTGATTTATGACAACAGGCCTTAGCTGGCACCTCTGTCTCCCTTTTTCTCCAATTCAGTACACTTACCACAGTGCTGATCCTAGAACAACATGCTCAATGGTAAAGACCAGAATATTTGCTTGGTCTTAAACCTCTCCCTCACAGATTGCCAGTTAGTTACAAAAGGAAAAATACTAACAATATAGTGGAAAATTCAGACAATACCTTGACTATGCAAACGCAAGGAACAGCACCAGTGATGGCAGATGGACACTGTATGGCTCTGGATGTAGAACCCTGGGATGGACACAGTATCACTAATGGAGTATTCCAGCTGGAAATGTATAGCCTACTTCTTAGGAGGCTCCCAATGAGGAAACATAAGACAAACACAAAATAACGAGCATTCTCTTCGGTTGGCCAAAACATTTATTCGGGTTTTCCCATAACATCTTATGGAAAAACCCGAATGCACTTTTTGGCCAATCCAAACATTACAGAGGAAGAGCTCTATTCTTAAGAAAAGTCAATAATGTAAAAGATAAAGGCTGAGGAACACCACTAAGTATTTAGAGATAAAAGTGCATAATACACTTCACTTATTCTCAAATAGCTTGTGAAAAATATACATATACATATATAGACAGAGACGCACAGAGAGACACAGAGAGAGGTGACAGGCCACACACACAGAGGAAGAGAATGATAAAACAAATAAAGAAATGTTACCTAATAAATCAAATCAAAATGCTATATTTGCATGTTTTCTATAAGTTCAAAAGTATTTCCATATAAAAATGAGGGGGAAAAATGTAATAGTTCTTTACAACCTAGCTGTGCTTCTTTATACTTCTGTGATCATGAGAATCACAGAAGACTTGGTAAAATGCAGATTCCTGGATCCACCTCCTACCACCAACCCCAGAGATTCTGATTCTATGGATCTGTTTAATTCTTCGTTCTGAGGTTGGAGGTTTATTAGCCTAGTGGATTGGTGCCCTAACAGCAGAATGCTGGTGATTTTAGGGAGTGTACAATTTGACATTAAATAACATTCACCCACACCACGAGAAAGCTTTTTTTTTTTTTTCAAAATCCCTTTTAGTCTTTCTACTGACAACAAGAACCTATTTGAAGCTGGCATGTCTTTAGCGTCTCATATTACAAGCTCACCTCCCCCATAACAAAGTTCAGACTTTGTAGCAGGCAACAATATTGAGTTCAAATTTCATAACACTGTTTTATATATATAGCTACTTTCTATTTATCGAACTGATACGGTTTCTATTAAGCCTAGTGATACAAAGTTTCTATAAAAAATAAATTTAGATGAGTTTACTAAAAAATTATTATAATAATGCAGGTGGGACACAGATATGACAAAAATTATAAAAGTTGTATAGCAAATGACTAAAGTTTAGAAGTCACCACCCAAAAGAAAAAATTCAAGGTCAAACTGTCCCTGGTCTCTATTCCCATACTGTCTTCCACTACTCCACATACTCTCATACATGGTTTCCAGCTCCCTAAGCCAGCCCTGCACTCTCAAGAGTCTGGACCTGTTCTCCTGCTCTTTTCCACTTGCTGAATCATCCTGCCCTCCTTCCCATCCTGACAGTTCCATGAAAGGATTTCATCAATGTACACAGGCTATAAAGTTCTGGCCCTTTAAGAAAGCCAGAGGGAAAATGGGACATTTATTCTCTGCAAAAAAGAGCCCTGAGTCAGTGAGATAAGAATAGATGAAAGAGTAATTCTACTTCTAGGAATGCATCTTTCGGTAAGAATCAGAGGAGCACACAAATGTTTTTGTGCACTGGCATTCCTACTGTGTAATTTATAACAGCAAAATACTAAAACCATTAATGCCCAACAACAGAAGACTAGACATTATTCCATTATACAGAAGTACCATGGTTTTTTACAGTTTAACAGTGAAATCTATACAAAGAATTTTTGATGATATGGGAGAAATCACCATGGATATAGTAGACACCTTGATTTTCTCTCCATCATTCTTGTCCAACTTTCCATTCTTTTGCATGGCCACAGAATATTTGGGGAAATTGAACCTACCTGCAAACAATTTGTCTAAATTTGTCTAAGCCAGTGATTCTCAAAGTGTGGTCTCTGGACCAGCAACATTAGCATCAGCTGGAAGCTTGCTAGAAATGCAAATCCACAGGCACAATCTTGCTCTACTGAGTCAGAAACACTGGAGGCAAAGCCCAAAATCCAAGTTTTAACAAGCTGTCAAGGGGATTCAGATGCACACTCAAATTGAAGACCCACTGATCTGGGCTAATCATGGTAGACTGATCTCCCTTTATAATCCTGATCCAGGAAAAGACACATTATTCAATTGGGGCCAATGATATGCAAAGGAAAGTTTTCTGGGAAAGGCTTTCCACACTTAAGGTAGTCTGCAGGACGAGATGGGCCCTCTTCCCCTGGACTTTTTGGGTACAGATGTGATGACTGGGATTGCTAAAGCCATGTTGCTTTATTAATTGAGGAAGAAGATGGTAGAGCTGAGAGGATCACACAAAATGGAAGCAGAGCCACTGGATTAAAGTAATCCTTAATTCTCTTCTACCTCTGGATATTCGATTATGTGTGCTAATCTATTTCCTCACTTTACAAGCCAGTTTGAGTTGATTATTTTGTTACTTGTAGCTAAAAACTCCCATCTTATACATGGTATGATTCTAAGTTTAAAACACATATATAGGATCATGGGGGGGGAAGAAGAGAAGAAAATGTATTTAACATACAAATCCTTGTTTTGTCTTGGTAGAAGGTTTATAGGCTTGTTTCCCCTGTATTTTTCTAATTTGTATAATGAGAATTACTTTTATAATCAGAATAATATATTTTAAAATATTAGTTAAAGGAGGTTTCTAAACATGTTCTTTTTAAAAGAGTCAAGAACCACTAAAACAGCAGAAGAGATAATGAATACAAGTGGTATGGGACCCTAGGCAGATGGTATAAACCAAAGGAACCAAGAACACAGAGTGCTCAGAATCAGTAGCAGTGAGGTGTTAAGAAGATAATTAACACATATTTTAAATAGCAACTGAATATAAATGAGAACAGATGGGGCTCAATAGCTATGAAAAGACCTAAGGCAGCACAAAGATGGAAGTAAAGATAAACAAGCAAATATTTAGAGGAAAGATACTTCAAATTAGTAACACTATACTCAGTTTGTAATGGGGTTTCACTTCCTTTAACCCTTGCTCCAACCAGTTACTCCAGGGTTCATGACAAGACAGTCATAAAGAAAGCCTGGTATACACGGCTTCTTAACACCTACAGGTATTACATGCTTACTTTTGGCAAATGCTGAATGTATATTATCTCATTTAATCCTCTTTGAGGCAGATACTATTATTAGCCCTATTGTACAGGTTAAGTTGCTGACACTCAGGGTAGCTAGTACCTGATTTAAGTTTATATTGGTGGAAAATGAAGAAGTTAAAATTTGAACTGTTTGGACTCCAGAACCTGCCTGCCTACTACTATCCATGCTACCATGGCAGCCAACAAACGTTTGTGGAAAAGTAAATGTCATTGTACACATCACCTGGTTTTCTATGTGCTGCCGTCAAAATAAATGCTTTAAATTTTAACCATCAGGTAATATTCAGAGCAATGTAAATACCTTCTTAATCTTTGTTATCCATAAAGTCTAAACACTGTTGACCAGAGATAAACACAATTATGGAATGGGTATCCCTGATGAAAGGCAAGTCAGAGCCTCTCAGAGGACAGAAGAAAGAGAAAGACTTGGGACTTGGAGCTCCGGACAGATGGTAAGTTAGATAAATATGTTTTCAGAGCTCAAAGTTAGTGAGCCCCAACGAGGGATCAACTATCACTAATGGACATGATGAGAATTGTCTAGAAGGGATTTAAAGAATCTCAGCCTACAACTCAAGCCCTGTTTCTTGACGAGTATTACTTAAGGAATAAATTTAACCAGACCAAGAGAAGCTGGGGAAAAAAAAGAGTGTCTTTACAGGAAAGCAGCTTAAGAAACAGTGACGATGGGGTAGACAAGACACATCATGAACCTCTTCTCTGCTTCAATGCAGTTGCCCCAGGGGCAGCTCCTACCCAAGGGGATGGATTTTGAATGTGCTCAAGATGAAATATGCAAACCACCCAGAGGAAAAAAAAGTGATGCATTCTGGTGACCACACCAAACTCAGAAGGAACGAGTGTATCTTGAATCCCAGCTCTTTATTTCTGATTAGATTTGGCTGCCTTTTTCCAGTACACCCCCAGCCTAGAGGACAGGGCCAGGGAGGAAAGACTGGCCAGAGAAGCCTTCATATTCCCACTGTGCTACCCTCCGAGACAATACGCTGACTCACAGCACCGCCAGGTCCCCTGGCTCCAGCAAAGATGATGCTTGGAACAGCATCCACTGTAACTGTCACTGAAAGCTACTTGTAGACAGAGCTTGCTCTTGGCTGAGACGTGCAGAGAAGGAACAGGGCAGAGAAGAACTTCATTTGTAGGGAAATAAAAAGGTGGCATCAGGACCCTGGGAGCCAGCTGGCTTTTAAACAATTAAGCTCACTTAGGAAAACAAAAGTTACTGCTTCCTATGCTTTCTCCCATTACAATTCTAGCTGGGGGGTTCTGGGTTTCCATTTGGCAGTGCGTTTGGCTCCAGTGAACACTTTTGAAGACATTCTGTTCCATCTAGGAGGTTTTGTGATCAAGAGGCCTCTAGAAATATAGGGGAACAAACGGACAATCTCATCTACCCTACTGGGTTAAAAGCTCAAATGAGAGTCTGAGCATGGATTCCCAGTGAGTATATATGTATACTCACCACTGAGCCCAACACAGAGTAGTAGGTGATGAGTGAATGAATGAATGAATACTAACTTCCTAAGAGTACATTAGAATCTCAGGGTGGAGAACACTGCCTGAGAAAACATCCACTCCTGCCTCCCGAAAATCAGAGCCGCCGCCGCCCCCCCACCCCCCCCCCCCCCCCCCCCCCGCTTAACAACATTCCCGGCAACCAGCAACAATCCCATGTCAACCAATTCACTATTCCTCTGCCTCACTCTAGGAAATCTATAGCATTTTCAAAAGGCTATGCTGTTTTGTTCACCCTTACACTGAACAGGAACCTTTCCTCCTTCCTGAAAATTAGAGCCATTGATCTCATTCTATTATTTGGGATCCCCCCAAATTTAGCCAGAATATTTTAACAAGACAAGCCTCTGAATATCTAACTCTGTCTTGGCTCTACTTCAGGCTTAATAGTCCCAGGCTCTTTAACAACATTCGGTATTTTTCCAAGTTCCCTGACCATATCTCCAACAGTCTTCAAAGTGTGACCTAAGGAACATTTGTCTCCAGTGTCACCCAACCAGTGTACCATGTAGCAGGACTATCTGATCCCTGGACTGAACAGCTTATTGATATGATTCCAGCCCAAAATGAAATAAGCATTTAATTAGTAGAAGGGACTTCTTAGAAAATACCTGTGAAGGGACCCTCCACTTCTAAAACATGGATTCATTCATTCAACAAGTGTTTACTGGGTCCCTAATACATGCCAGGACTGAGCCTGGTGGTGAGTACACAGAGGTCATTCCCACCTTTGTAAGGCTTTGAGTACAGTGTGCAATGGGACACCATGGAGGACTGAAGGAAAGAAATAGATGAAAAATCATTCTTTCATTCTCAGTTCCTTTCCCACCAAATGACTGATACACCTGGGATCCTCCTGGTTGCCTCGTTTTCATTACCTTTAATACCCTGGCCTGAGAACCCTCGTTTAGAGTGCGCTAGTGGAAGGAACAGGAGCCTGGATCTCAGAACTTGATTCTAGTCTTGGCTCTGCCACTGATTTGCTTTGTGACTTTAATTTTGTCATATGTTCATTTAAAAAAAAAAAAAAAAAGGCAGTCTAGGTCTCTAAGACCTCCTCTGGCACATTCTTTTTTGTTGTTGTTTTTCGTTTTATTTTTTATGGTCTTAGTAACATGGTGTTTAATCTTCATCACCCACCACCCTACAAAATACACACATTACGTTCTCCCAAAGCTCAGAACTTGAGACTGAGACCCATTGTGCTTTTCTGGGCTTCCCCAACAAAAGGAGATGCTGAGGATGTTGATGGTAACAGTGAAGAAGCTGGTGAAGCTGGTGAAGACGGTAACGAGATCCATCATACTGGTCACTTCTTCAGCACCGGGCACTGTCTTGAGTCCTTGTGACAGGTTATCTTAGTCTTGCTGACAACCACACACCGTAAGTAAGATCATCACCCCATTTCATAGGTGAAGAAATGGTCACTTGGCCAATGCCCAACGCTAGAACAGGAAGGGGGTAGGGTCTGGTGCCACCTATCTTTCTCCACAGCAAGAGTCATTTTCCGCTGGAGGCGACTCCAACCTGCCGCTGCCCCCAGCCCTGGGCTGACCTGAACGTTGGCAGGTAGGAGTGGCCATATCTTGGACAGCCTGGTTCTTCTGCCCAGCTGCTTGCCCCTCCCTGTTCTGGCACACTCTATGTGTTTATCCATATAGTTACCAGATCTGTAAGTGTTTTCAGGTAGAAATGAACTCTCTTCCAAGAACAAGACGCCCCTTTGATTGTCAAGTATACCTGATTCTTTCTCTCCCTTCCCACCGTTTTAGCCTGTTTGGGCTGCTATTACAAAAATACCATAGACTCGGTGACCTAAACAAGAAACATTTATTACTCACCGTTCTGGAGGCTGATAAGTCCAAGATCAAGATGCCGACAGATATGGTGTCTGGTTAGAACCCTCTCCCTGGTTCATATATGGCCATCATCTATGTCCTCACATGATAAAGGGGGCCAGGGATCTCTGAGGGTTTTCTGGTTTTTTGGGTTTTTTTAATTAATTTATTTTTGGATGCACTGGGTCTTCGTTGCTGTGCTCAGGCTTTCTCTAGTTGCGATGAGTGGGGGCTCTTCTTCGCTGCGGTGCACGGGCTTCTCATTGCGGTGGCTTCTCTTGTTGCAGACACAGGCTCTAGGCACGTGGGCTCAGTAGTTGTGGCTCGTGGGCTCTAGAGCGCAGGCTCAGTAGTTGTGGCGCACGGGCTTAGTTGCTCCGCAGCATGTGGGATCTTCCGGGACCAAGGCTCGAACCCGTGGCCCCTGCATTGGCAGGCGGATTCTTAACCACTGCGCTGCCAGGGAAGTCCTGAGTTCTCTTTTAAAAGGGCACCAATCTCATTCAAGAGAGCTCTACTCTCATGATACAATCACTTCCCAAAGACACTCTCCCTCCTAATACCAGCCCAATACCTCTAAATGCATTGAGGGTTAGGATTTCAACATATGAATTTTCAGGGGACACAAATGTTCGGCATATGGCACCCACACACAGATATCCCTCTGATATTTTTCCAAGCCCCAGGGATAAAGAGAGGACACTCTTTCCTTCAGCCACAATGTCCAGTTCATCACTGAGTCCTAGTGTTTCTGCCTCCAAACACATAGCTGAAATCCACCCTCTCAGCTATCACTACGTACTATGATAGTTTCTCACTGGTCCTCCCACTCTCCCCTTTCTACCACGCAATCCATTTTCCACACATAACCAGAGTGCTCTTTTTAAAACTTAAATCATACCACCAAACCCCATCAGAATCCTCCGATGACGTCCTACTGCAGCCCGAATAAAATCCAAACTCCCTGCCTTGGTTTGTCAGGCCTTTCAGAGCTGGCCCTGCCCTCCTCTCCATTAGATCTTTCACCATTCTTTGCCTTGCTCCCTCAGCCTCTGCCTCGATGGGCTCTTTCTGTACATCCAACATATCTAATGCTTCCCACCTTAATGTCTTTATTCTTCCCCCAATCCTTTGCATGGCATAGTTCCTACTCTTTTAGATTTAGGTTCAAATATCACCACTGCAAGAAGCCTTCCCTCACTACTCCATCTAAAGAAAAACCAGTTAATCCCAGCCTCCCTCTCTCTATGTCCCTCCCTCCCTCCCTCCCACACACCAAGAGCTCTCATGATCATTTCTCTTTGTGTATTTCTATCAAAGCCCTTGTCACCTTCTAATGGTCTTGTTGGTTTATTTGTGTCCCCTGTCTACTCTACCAGCAAAAGTTCTGTGTGAGCAGGAACCTGGAATATCATTCTATTGCCAGTGCTTCGAGGAGCATCTGACAAATAGCAGATGCTTCATAAATGTTGGGTGAATGAATAGTAAGTGAAGGAATGAATTCATTATTGCCACTCTCATTCCCATTTCTTCTAATATTTGTGTGGGGACGGGGAGGGAAGGGCAGAAATGGAGAAACAAAGGACATTAAAGAGTGATTACTGTGATGGTGAGAGTTCAGGAAAATACAAGGAGGAGTGATCACCCCTCAGAGTTGTACTCAACATAAACAAAGAAAGTTCGAAATGTCTAATAGCCAGAGGTGTCCAACCAAGAAATGGGCTGCTTTGCAGGTGAGTCACTCCCTTAGCCTGTGGAGAAGGAGCCTCACAGCCACCACCAGGGCTATCGCAGAGGGGATGGATGTCTCCTGAGGGAGACTGGCCTAGATATCTTCAACTGATGCGCTTGTAGCTGCAGTGGCCCCAAGCCAGCAAGCATGTGAGCCCTAAAACTCCAGCGAGGTGCTTCCTCCTCCACAACATACATTCAATTACTTTCTCTGCTCCAGAAGAACTGTCTCTTAGTGCCCTCAGCAATGAAATCTTGCTAAATGAAAACACTTCCTTCTATCTGCTTAAGAGGATTGGACTAAACTAGGCTACTGAAATGTAGTACATGGGGCAGGAGCCTAGCTGGGGCAGGGCAGACACATGACAGCAGAAGCACAGACAGTCTGAGGTGGGGGGGGATGAGGGTTGTGTTTCATCTCAGTCACCGTTTCAGAGAGGCTGGAACTTCCAGTCTTTGGAGAATGCATGTTATCAGAAAATGAGTCTGCCCAAATGAGGGGTAAGTTTTTCTTCCTTCACCTTGGAATGCTTCATTCCAATGCAACAGCAATGATTAAAATAAGACCGCTCCACCTGCTTGTAAGGATACCAGATTTTGACCCAGCTATCTTGCTTCTTATAGAGGCATCCATCAGCATGTGAACTGTAGATGGTACTCTTAAGACCTAGGCCCGGTAAGAGGAACACACACCAGAAATCAAGGCCAGAGCAGCAACACTGGCAGAAAACAGCAGCAGCAGTAGCAGCTATTATTTATTATCACCCTGTGTCAGGCTCTGTGCTAACTGCTTTGTGAGCATGGTCTCCGTTCATACTCATGACAGTTCTAAGATCAAGAACTAGTATGACTCCATTTTACAGATTAGGAAAGTGAGGCCCTGGAGTTAAGAGGCTTGCCCAGGATCACAAAGCTAGTAAGTGACTGAGCAGGGTGGGCCCCTGGTCTGCCTCCAGAACCAAGAGTCTGAGCCCCGGAGCCAACCAGGCATCCCCAGGCCTGCTGGGGCTGCTCTTCCCGAGGCCTGGCTCTTCTCTCCAAGCCAGCATCAACCTTTTTGAAAAGAATCCAAGTTCCAGAATATACGTACTGGTTCTTCGATGAAAAAGATAAATCCTTGGAAATAATGTCTCCTGGTGACCCAGGATGATCTCTCTTCCTGTCTTTCCCCATAGTTTCTTCCCAACTGTGATAGTTAACTTATGTATCAACTTGGTGGGGCCACAGTGCCAGTATCTGTTCAAACATGATTCTGGATGTTTCTGTGAGGGTGTTTGTGGATGAGATCTACATTTAAATTGATGAATTCTGTGTAAAGCAGATTTACTTCCATAATGTGGGTGGAAAAAGTTGAAGCCCTGAACAGAACAAGACTGACCTCCCCCTAGCAAAAGCAATTCTTCCAGCAGACGACCTTCGGACTTCATCTGTGTTATGGACTGAATATTTGTCCCCACAGCAAAATTCTTATCTTGAAACCCTATCCCCCAATGAGGTAATATTAGAAGGTTGGACTTTGGGGAGGTAATTAGGATTAGATGAGATCAAGAGGGTGGAGCCTTCATGAACGGGATTAGTGCCCTTATAAGAGTCATGAGAGTGCTTGCTTCCTCTCTGTCTGCTACATGAGGATGTGAGGATACAACAGAGGGCAGCAGTCAGCAAAACAGAAAGGAGCACTTACCAGAATTTGACCATGCTGACAGCCTGGTCTGGGACTTCCAGCCTCCAGAACTGTGAAAAATAAATGTCTCTTATTTATAAGCCACCCAGTCTATAGCATTCTGTTACAGCAGCCCAGACTAAGACAATCTGCAACATCGGGTCTTCCTGGTTCACCAGGAGACCGCCTTTAGACTTGAACTGCAGCTCTTTCCTGAGTCTCCACCTGCTAGTCTCCCCATCAGATTTTGGACCTGGCAATTCTCCACAATCACAAAAGCCAATTTCCTAAAATAAACATCTTTGTGTGTGTG
Source organism: Monodon monoceros (assembly GCF_005190385.1). Lineage (NCBI taxonomy): Eukaryota > Metazoa > Chordata > Mammalia > Artiodactyla > Monodontidae > Monodon > Monodon monoceros. Next base: position 129,727,890 of record NW_021703768.1, read on the forward strand.
CATGTGTGTATGTGTGTGTCTGTCTGTCTTGATGGACGGACAGATAAAAATTTATATCCTATTGATTTTGTTTCTCTGGAGACCCCTGACTAATTCACCAACCTAACTTCCTGACTGCAGAACAATTCCCATGTTCGTCCAACAAGTTCTCAGCAAGTTCAATCATTTATTCAGTTTTGCCCACCATATATTGGTTCTTGCAGGACCACACTTCTCAAACCGAAATGTGCTCAGGAATCACCCACAGGACCTGTAAAAGTATAGATCCAAACACAGCAGGTCTCTGTTTCTGCCATGCCCTAAGATAATGCTGATAAGCTGGTTCATTAACCACGCTTTGAGTAGCAAGATGGTAGGGACAAAAGCAAAGAATATGCCGGAGTGTGTCCAGGAATATTCTTAACCTACCACTAAGGCTAGTCAATTTTAAAGAAAGAAAAGAAAATCTGGTTTGTTTTTGGTCCAGTCCTCTATCCTGGAGACATTAGGTCTTAAAAGCTGTAACCTGCCACTCACCCTAGCCCAGAAAAGCTCTGTCACATTGTTCTCCAATCATATCCCCTTTTCCTCTTAAAAAGAAACCAGCAGTTGGCAATACCTAAGGAGAAAAACACAATTAAACCCCAAAGGGAAAAAAAAAAACCCCACAGCCCTTCCATTTCAATTAGAATCAGCGGCTGTTGGAAATGGGCAAATTTAGAGCTGTAATACCAATGGAAACAGTGAGTTCTCAATTGTGATCAAAGGCTTCATTTAGCAGCCTGAAAAGCAAGCACAAGCTTGACTGAACGAGAGAGATCGCCTCCAAATCATCCAGGCAAAATCAAATAGCCTTGAAAAATATAATGCATCAGATGGAGAGGAATAAGCCCTGGGCTCCAACACCTCCCGCCTCGCCTGTAGATCCCCCAGCATCAGAGAGGAGAGACCTTAGAGGTCACCTGGTCCCACTCCCCATGCACTGTGGCAATCCACTTTAGACCAGGGCTTTCAAAATCTTTGGCTAGAATGCACAGAAATACATTTGCATCCAACCCAGTGTACACATGCTGTAGTGAAAGCTTCACAAAATATATTTATCATTTCTATATGTGAAGTGTTCTAATACTTACTCTTCTTTTTCATGCTTTTAAATACTGTCAAAAGCCTCAAAATGGATTTCAAGACTCACTAAGGGGTCAAGACCCACAGTTTGAAAAACACTACTTTAGGGTACCCTGGTTATTTAGCCAACCAGGCTATTCATCTAGCAATTTAGTGCCCACCATCTTCCAAGCTCTGGGGACACAACATCAAACTCACAGGCAGGTGGACACAGGTGTTCAACAAAGGATCACACAAACACATATTAAATACTACAAACTGAGGCAACTGTAAAAAGGCAAGAACAAAGGATGTCATGGGAGATCATGGTGAGGGCACCTATTTTGAACCAGGAGGATGGCTGGGATGGATCAGGCAAAGCCTCTCTTGAATGAACTTGAAGCTGGATCTAAAGGATGAGCAGAGTGTAGCCAGGCAAAGGAACAGTGTTCTCCTTAACCACTTCTTATGCTGGGAAGTGCACAGATATCTATGGCAACCCCAAGTGACGACAACAGCAGCATCTGCCCAAGCCAGCTTCACCCAGTTTTCAACATGTGTCAGACTCAGGGCCAAGCACTACACAATATTACTAGAGCTTAATGGACTCCAACTTCCTGGGCTTGAATCCCAGCTCGACCTTTTATAAGCTGTGTGAGTTGAAGCAAATTAGTTCAATTTTCTCATCTGTACAGAAGGGATTATTCATGGTACCTGCCTCATCACATTGTTGCCAGAATTAAGTGAGTTAACCCAAATGGATGGGGCTTAGGAAAATGCCTGGGGCATGGTAAGTACAAAATAAATTGCCAAATAAAGCAGTAGGGACCCAAAATCCTTAACAACTTGCTTCAGGCAAGCACCACCTATTGGCACATGAAAAGAAGCCCATTCGCCATCCCTGAACTAGCTGATTTCCAAGAGGGTTATCTTTTTTTCCATTCTAATATTCTAAATCTAATGGGACATAAGGCTGAAGTCTTCAAATCTGCAGGGCCCTACAGACAAAGGAAGCAAGGAGAAAGGGAACTAGTCTGACTCCCTGCCCATAATTGCCATCTCTGGGCCTGTATTCACCATCACTCTCTCCTGGCTGATGATTTTCCAGCTCACCACCAAGGACACAATTGATTTCTCCAGAGAACTATCATAATGGAATTACAGTATGTTTACTGGATGCAGAAAACCTCTGGCTATATAGTTAATTAGTGGCTTCACAATGCTGAAAAATCTTCAAGCTTTCAAGAGGCCTAAACAGATCCGAAATGCCAGGTTCAAGTCACAACAATAATTTAAATTATTTTGCTGAACTAACTGAACGTCATCTCCCATATAACATGCTTTAAAACGGTTCTCCAAAGATAAAACTCAATCTTGGCTTTGGGAAGGCATCGATCATAAACCTACAGATTCAGAGACAAAAAAGCAAGCTGTTCCCATTGTACACAGGCTGCATCTAATTCCCCAGGATGGGCAAGAACAGGGAGGCTTGGCTGGGCATTCACAACTCCCGTTGCCGGGAAGCAGCGATAAAAATGAGGAGCAGGCCTGTTACTTGCAGGACTTGCTGTGTATTTCTGTTCACATCCATCTTCTCCGTTTGTCCTCTCAGTATCTCGCCAAGGTTGGCAGCGCAGGGATTTCAGCCCCACTGCACCTATAAGGAAACTGAGGCTTACGGTGGCAAAGTGACTGGAGTCAAGACGGGCCAGTAAGTGGCACAGAAGGATGAAAACTCAGATTTCCTGGAGTCGAGGAACGATGAGGGAGGTGGGAAGAAGTAGGAAAAGGGAAAACAACATACCTCTGCAAAATAGCAGGAAAAGGATAGAAACTGTCAAGGCAAAAGCCTTGTTTGGAACAACTCTGAGCAAATTCACACAAAAAGAGCGGCTGTTAAAATTATGCTTGTTCCTACGCACTCTTAGAAGATGCTGATATTATCACACAGTTCCTGACATAAAATTACCTACCATCAGCCAGCAACTTACTATGGGCTAAGGATGTGTCTAAACACTTTTCACAAATAATAAGCCCCATTTTATCCTCAAAACAATCTAAGTAGAAACTGTCATTTCACAGTTGAGAAATTCAGGTTCAGAGAGGTAGATTATTTGCTGAAGCTCACACAGGTAGTGAGAAGTAAACACTAGACTTGATCTTGCTCTGACTGCCAAGCCCACCCTCTTAATCACTTTATTATGCTGTTTCCATAGGTCTCAGTGGGAAAAGGTTAGCATTAATTGGGACCTAGCTATAGGAAATGAATGAATTCATACCAACCAACGAGTGCTATACAGTTCCTGTGTGCCCCAGCAGGCAGCTTCACTGGGCCGTAACTTCTGTTATTCACTTGACAAATATTTATTAAGCACCCACTATGTATCAAGCAATGTGCTCAACATACTGGAAATACAGCCGTGAATAAATAAATATAAAAACCCCTGCCCTCATGAGGCATCTACTCTGTACAGGAACAAACAAAAACAAAACAAGTAATATAAATATTATGTTAGCTTGTAGTAAGTGCTGCAGAGAAAAATCAAAGCAAGCAAGGGAGATGGGATGGAATTTTTAAAAGAATGGCCTGGGAAGGCCTCACTGAGAAAGAAGGTGAGCTTTAGGTAAAATCCTGCAGCAAGCGACGCAGCGATCCATGTTGATGTCTAGGGAAAGAACATACCAGGTGTCGAGATGAGCAACTGCAAAGGCCTTGAGGTGGGAACAAAAGGACTGTGGATAGGGACTTCCCCGGTGGTCCAGTGGTTAAGACTCCACACTCCCAATGCAGGGGGCCCAGGTTCGATCCCTGGTCAGGGAACTAGATCCTGCAAGCCGCTACTATGAGCCCACATGCCACAACTAAAGATCCCAATGCCTCAACTAAAGATCCCGCATGCCACAACAAATATCCCGCATGCCGCAACTAAGACCCAGCACAACTAAATAAGTAAATAAATAATTTTTTTTTAAAAAAAGACTGTGACTAGAGGGGAGAGTGGTGGGAGATGAGGTCAGAGGCCACAGGTCCAGGTGAGGTGGGGTCTTATCAGCCATTTTTAGGACTTGGGCTTTGAGTAAGATAGGAGCCATTGGGGATTTACCAGAAGAGTGGCAAGATATAAGATCCAACTCACATTTACAGAACACTCTAGATGCCACTTGGACAGCAGACTCAGTGGGCAAGGGTGGAAGCAGGGAGGCCAGTTAGGAGGTGAGAGATGATGGTGGCTTGTTTTTTGTTTATTTGTTTGTTCTGTGTTTAACTGAAGTATAGTTGATTTACAATACCATGTTAATTTCAGGTGTACAGTGCAGCGATTCAGTTTATATACATACTCTTTTTCAGATTCTTTTCCCTTCTAGGTTATTACAAAATATTGAGGATAGTTCCTTGTGCTATATAATAGGTCCTAGTTGGTTATGGTAGCTTGTTACTAATAATTTTTATGATGTTAGTATGGTCCTTTACTCTTTACCAATTCCTTCACATAAATCATTTTACTTAATCTTCGCAAAAACCCTCAGAGTTTTACTCTCCCCATTTAGATAAAGAAACCAAGGCTTTGCCTTGCTTACGTGGTTTGTTAAGTGGCTTGCTTAAATGTCCTCAGCGAGTTAGCAGCAGAGCTGTATCTTAAATCCAGGATGTTTTCATTCTACGTCCAGGGCTCCAGTTCCCTCCCACGCAATTGCCTGCCTCTCTGACGGTATCAGATGATATCCATCTGACCATCACAGCCACATGGCCTGACTGTAAATGACACTGATGTGTGTCTGGTAACCCAGATCCCAGACAACACAGAAAAAGGAATCCAACAAAAAGAAAAGCCATCAACATCCATCCTCACAGCAGCATAAGCCTCTTGAGGAATGCGTGAAGGGAAGGGTGGGCAGGGGGCCCTAGGATGTAAACTGAATATTTATTCAGCACTTCTATGTGCCCAGAACAGTATTAGATGTTGTGTGGGGAAAAGGAAGAAATAAACTTCTCTGCTGTCAAGGAGATTTTAATGCAGTGGAGAAAAAAGACACACTTGAGGGTAGGAAAGGCAATGCAACTAAGGGGAGACGGGGTGTCACACACAGACTGAACATCCAGGGGTTCAGTAAGAGTGAAGCAGATTAAACATGTCTTCAGGGAAGGGAGAAGGGGAGCTTGGGAAAGGAGCCCTCCAGACACTTTCCAAAGGTGGTCCCCAAATTTCACAATCTTCTGTATTTTTAGAGGTACGTCTATAACCATCTCAGGAAAGGCTTCAAACATTGTCTGTAACATGTTGGCATGCCAAGCAGCCTTCATGGGTCTATTATTCCTTCCCTATGTTGGCATGCCAAGCAGCCTTCATGGGTCTATTATTCCTTTCCATACTAGTGTCTCTTTCAGGGTCCCCAACATACATGCTACCAGAACTGGGATTTTTCTACATTAAGGCCGAGAAACCAAGCCAAACAAAGCTCCTTAGAAGGCAACCAATAAGGGTTTTAAAATATCCAAGGTCTGAAGGTCTCCAGTGCCTTCTAGTCCAGATGTCGGAAAACTATGACCCACAGGCTAGCCTCCTGGTCTTGTAACTTTATTCAAATACAACCATGCCCTTGGGCTTCCCTGGTGGCGCAGTGGTTGAGAGTCCACCTGCCGATGCAGGGGACACGGGTTCGTGCCCCGGTCCGGGAAGATCCCACATGCCACGGAGTGGATAGGCCCGTGAGCCATGGCCGCTAGGCCTGCGCGTCCAGAGCCTGTGCTCCACAACGGGAGAGGCCACATCAGTAAGAGGCCCGCGTACCGCAAAAAAAAATAAAAATAAAAAATACAACCATGCCCTTTGGTTTACATGTTGCCTACGGCTGCTTTGCACGAGAACAGCAGAGTTGAGTAGTTGCAACAGAGACCGTGTGGCCCACAAAGCCTAAAATATTTACTCTGTGTCCCTTTAAGAGCATTTGCTGACCCCTGTTTTCTTCCAAAGCCCTCATTCTCAAGGTGGGAAAACTGAGGCCCAAAGAGGTCCAGGAAATTGACCAAGGTTATTCAATGAGCGTGAGTACCGCCCAGGCAGGAAGAGAGCAAGTCACCTGAGGGCTGGCCATCCTTCTGTTACTTTGTTGTTCACTCAGGTATTTTTTATCATCATCATTTGTCAGGCACTGGGTGAGGATACTGCCATGCAGAAGACATATAAATCCCAGCCCTTAGTGTTCCTACATTTGAGGGGGGAAGGGTATCTGGGACATTAAAAACAAAAAACGAAGAGAATAAGTACAAAGTGTACAGAGTGCTATGAAAGAAACTAACAGAAGGATGAGTCAGGGTGGGACTTGGGGAGGGAGGGAAATATTTTAGATGGGGAGTCAGGAAACGCCTTTTCCAGGAGGTAACAGTTGAGCTAAGTCATGAAGGACGAGACCATAAACAGTAGCTGGAAAAGCATTCATGCAGAGGGAACAGCAACTGCAAAGTCCCTGAGACAGCAACAAGCTTGGCATGTGCATGGAACAGCAAGAGGGCGCCTGTGGCCAGAGCACAGCGGAAGGAGAGGATGCATGAGGTGAGGTCAGAGGTGAGCCAGGGCCTGTAGGTCTACAGTGATGAGTGTGGATGATCAACTCTCCCTTGAACATGTTTTCCTTGTTACATCATTCTCTTCTTCATCGCCCCCTTAATGGATAGAATCTGGCTCAACAAGCATGACCTCACATAAGTAACTTACATGTTTCTGAGCCTCCGGGAAATGAGGGTAGTTATACCTACTTCCTTGGGTTGTTTGGAGAATTAGATAAGACAAGGTAGATAAAAGGCTTAGCCTTTGCATGGTGCCTGGCATATGCTCAACAATTTGACAGATAATAATTAGTAGTAGTGGGATACATGGAGAACTTGCCACTGGGTCTCAATCCTTGTGAGCCAAGGACATCAAGTTATCAAATGTACTGGGAGAGTAACTAAAGTCCAGTAAAGCCAAGTGACCAACCCAAGGTCACACAGCAATTAAGGAGAAAAGTCGCACAAAACTCAGCCCTTCAGTGCCCACCAGCTGCTCATGACATTTACCAACATGGCAGCTTCAGTTCTACTCTGACCATCAACCTCTAGGCGAATGCCAGTGTACTTTGAAAACAGCAGTTGGGAGGGGATGAAAGGGATTTTTTGAGCATCCCTGCAGAATTCAATTCAAAAGTCCTGATGAAGTACCTGCCACACATCACGGATACAAAGTTGAATCATCTATGCTCTCTGTAGCCTTGAGGAATTCACAGACTTGTAGGGAAGACAGTTATGCAAACTATTACAATCTTGAGGGATATAAGGTTTACTAGAGGCACTGGCAGATAAGGGAAAATTATATACTCTGCCCAGGGAGGCAGGGAAGGCTCTAAAGAGGAAGTGACACCTGAGCTGACCCTTGAAAGGTACTGAGGGAACCAGAAGGCGTGTACTTTGGCTGAGCAAGGAGGGCGAGTGGCAAATGGTAAGGCTGTGGGATGCGCAGGGCTCATGGAGGATCCCAGACCCCAGAACCATGCAAGCTTGAACTTGGTGGGCAAAAGGGAAGCACTGAAGGGAAGAACCTCAGGGTGACATGAGGTAAGATCACTCTAGCTGGAGGAAGAAGGCTTTGAGGGGACAGGACAGGAAAGAGAACCACCGCTTCAGAGCCTCCATTGTCCATCCAAACCTAAGCTATGACAGTAACAAATGGGAGGAAACAAGGGGACAGGTTCTGGAGCCTGTGGGGAGGAGAATCAGCAGCATGTCATGACAGACAGGATGCTGGGACAGGGGAGAGTGAGAAGGGACAGGGGCAGGGCTGGGCCCACCTTCCAGCAAGAGGGGGAACCCTGAGAAGGAGCAGGTGGGGTCAGGGAGGGAGGCCATGAGGTCAGTTCAGGGCAACAGGAGCCCTCAGGCACAGGGTTGCAACAATGTTGTTTTTCTTTTCACCCCGTGCCAATGTCTCTTAGAAACTCCCTGGCATGAACTGGAGGAAATCAGAGCCACTCCAGGTGGAGGGGAGGAAGGAACAGAGACTGTTCAGCTCATCAGCCCCAGAGAAGTGAGAACCTCTCAACTCTACCAGTCTTCCACCCCGTACCTGGAGGGCTGGGCCCGTAGAAGCAGGCAATGCAGTTTGAATCCCTGCTGTGCCACGCCAGCCAACAGCAGGCGGAGAGGAAGGGCCTAGAACGAAGGCCCAGGCAGTTGTAGCAAATCCACATGAGATCCATGGTCTTGACTGCATTTCCCATTCTCCGCTACCCAACAGGGATGCTCCCATCCCTCCTTTCAAAATTATCAAAAATGTAAGATTCAAATCTAGACTACCAAAGAGGCTGGAGTCCAGATTCAGAGGCTTGGCTCCCTGGGCCACAGCACCGTGACAGTTCTGTTCCCAGAAGGCCAGACCAGCACCAGCCTCTCCTTCCTCCCACTCCCCCTGCCCTCCTCCCCATGCCCACCTTGTTCTCACGGCAGCCCCGACCCCTCGGCCTCCAGCCAGGCGGAGAGCCGATGCTGTGTCACCGTTGCACCACGCTGCCTTCCTATTTTCCCTGGGCCTGATTATTTTAAGCCTCCTCTGAGGCCTCACCAGGCTGTGCCCAGCGTTATCTCCTATGCACAGTCACCACCTTGTTAAAAGGCAATCAGAGGAGCTGACTTTAATAAATGTTAACACCCTCAGTGTGAAGTCTGGCAATTAAAACTCCTCCCCAGGACCTCTGAAACAGGCCTGTGGAAAATCCCCCGTTTTAATAAGCTCCTGTCATTAGAGGACACTGAGAGAAAGGAGGGATGAAAAGAAGGCATTAAAACTTTGAGATGGGAGGGAAGTCAAGGGCAAAGGCCCTTTGCCCACTTCTCACCCCTCTCTCTGAGAATCCCACAGAAGGCCCCTCTCGTGGGGCAGGACTTACAAGCAAACAAAGGCAGTCAGGGCTGGGAGACCAAAGGGGCCATCTAGTGCAGTGGTTTTCAGACTTGAGGGTGCATCAGACTCGTACGGAGAGCTCGTTAAGACAGACTGCCAGGGCTCCCTCCTCAGAGTTTCTGATTCACTGGGTCAGGGATGGGGTCTGAGAATTTGCACGTCTAGCAAGTTCCCAGGTGATGCAGATGCTCCCATTCCGGGCACTACAGTCTGAGAACCACAGACCTAGGCCAACACCCTCACTTTACAGACAGGGAAAGCAGAGAGGGACAGGGACTTGCCCATGATCTCATTAAGTTAGCGCAGCCCCATTCAAAAGGACCAAAGCAAGCCTATTGAGAGCGGGCCCCAAATTTATGTTTTTAGTTCCTTTTTTCCCCATAAGTACATCATGTTTATTAATAGTCATCATCACCACCATCATCATTAGCCTGAAATGAGATCTTTGCAAGTCAAGGGGAGAAAGAGTTGGCAGTTGACACGCTGAGCGACAGGGCAGCCTGCCTCATCAATACACGTGAAACCAAATTGGAAAGGAACACTCCTGAGTTCTTTGATTTCTGCAAATGACAAGATTTCCTTTGTCTCCACTTCCTTTAGATCAGAGACAGAGATTCTCAGGGCACTTACACATCGTCTAGTCAAAGTTTTTCACTGAGGCCCAGAGAGGGCAGGAGGCTTTCCTAAGGTCACACAGCAGGATGAGTGGCAGAGTAGTTTCCTAGCTCTCAGTCCAGTACTTCTTCATCTCCATGGTCCTCCTGGGCCTCTCAAGCATCAGATGCTCTAGTCTAATTAACATTCCAAAACCCAGCCTCCCTGGAGCAAGGAAGTGAGGAGCTGTCTGCGGCATCCCACTGGCTAAGGCTGCAGGGCTGCATTTTGCTTCTACCACCACAGCCAGCAACACCCCTGGCTGAACTAATACTTGGCCTCTCTCACCTCTTGGCTGTCCAAATGGCACTCAGGGGTTTGTTATCATTCCTTTTGTATGGAATTTAGAAGTAAAATCCTATCAGTTATAAAACCTAAGATTCTGGGAAACAGGAGGCAGTGCCCTGGAGTCGTTAAGAATATGGCCTTCTGCATTCATTTCCTAGGGCTGCCAGTACTACAGGCTGGGTGGCTTAAGCGACAGAAATTCATTGTCTAACTGTTCTGGAAGCTAGAACTCTAGAAGCTAGAACTCTAGAAGCTAGAAATCAAGGTGTCAGCAGGATGCGTTCTTTCCAAAGGCTTTGAGGGAGAACCTGTCCCATGCCTCTCTCCTAGCTTCTGATGGTTTGCTGATAATCTTTGGCATTCCTCGGCTCATAGAAGCGTCATCCCCATCTCTGCATTTAATGTCTCATGGCGTTGTTCCTGTGTGCATGTCTGTGTCTAAATTTCCTCTTTTTAGAAAGACATCAGTCCTAATGGATTATAGGCCTCCCTATCTGGTATGACCTCATTTTAATTTAACTGATTATATCTGCAGCAACCCTGGTCTCAAACAAGGTCACATTCGGAGGTACCGTGGGCTAGGACTTCAACACGTAAATTTGGGGGGCATACAATTCAGCCCATAGCTGCGTGGATCACCCACACCTGAGTGTGTCTGCCAGCTATGAAACCCACAGCCAGTCCTGACCCCTCTGAGCACCATTTTCCTCAGCTCCAAAAATTAGAGGATTGATTAAGGAACGCATAGACAGTCACCAAACGGCAGCTACTGTGCAACACTGGCACATGTGGGGGAGGATAAAGACCACGCCTTGAGCCCCAACTCCACCTGCTAGTTTTGTGGTCCTGTGCTCCTGGGTGCTTTCCTGTATCTTTCACATCAGAGTTCAGTTTTCCTCACTGCATAAATGGGGATAACAATGATATGAATCCCACAGAGGAGAACACGAAAGGTTTCATGAGAAAAGCGCTTTGCAGACTCTCAAGTGGGACCACGGACACTGGTGGTGGCGGCCTACCATGCTGTGCAAGCTCTGTGCACTACAGCGAGGGGGGGGGGCCGTGGGGAAGGCCAGAGGACGGTGCAGATGACGACGGGGATGGGCAAGCGAGAGTCAGCAGCCCTGGGGGCTTGCAGGCAGCAAGACAGCTGACCTCTCAGTGGGCTGGGAGGCCAAGAACTCTGGCAGAGACACGCAGCGGAGAAGGTTAATGCACTCAGATCCTGGGGCCAAGGTACTGCTGTGGGTGAGGCCTGGATGGGCTCTGCACGACAGGTGCTTCACTTCCTCTGAGGTTGGGGAAGGACCAGCAGAGCATCCTGGGATCAGCCTAACTCACTCCACCTCCCTGCCTGCTACTCCCCACCGCCAACCGGCTCCTCACCCATCTAAACAGCCTCCACGCGTCTAACTGGTCTGTCAGTCAGTGAAGGGAAAAGACGGACTGGGGGCCTGATACAGGACCGGAAGGTGAAATGACCTGGGTTAGAATCCTGACATTGCCACTCACTGACTGTGTGACCTTGGGAAAGATACCCCCCATCTCTGAGTCTCAGCTTCTCATCTGCTAAGTATGGTTAATTGCAATACCTGCCTCATTCATAAAGAGTTAATGGACGTAATGGGTGGGAAGTGTTTACTGCAGTACCCACCCTCTACAAAGAACATTTTTTAAAGAACGGAAAGGATAAAAGAAAGAAATGAAAAATAAAATTTCCCATGATAGAAAGAGCTCTGATCTAGGAGGTAAGAATCTACCACCAACTTCCTGTGTGGTTTTGAACAAGTCACTCAACCTCTCTGGGTCTCAGGTTTCTTCCGTCATGTGAAAGGGTATGCCTGAATGGTTTTCCAGGTCTGTCATCTGTATCTGTTATCCGAGACTTGGTCACTGCAGAAGTGTTTTGGAGCCACAGAGAAGGGAGAGACCCAAGAAGGCAAGGGCAGCAGAAGAGGGGCAGCTGTGCTCACACTCATGCTCCAAGAGAGACGGGCTCCATCCAGCGCTCCCCTGCCCCTGGAGCTCATGCATGCAGCACCTTGCCCCCGCCTTCCCTGCCTTCCTCACCTCAGTCCAGTCTGCTCCACCTAGAATGACCTTTTCCCGTTCCTTAGCTCTCCCAAGCCAGTTCCCACCTCAGGGACTGTGCACGTACAGCTACTGTCTCTCCACATACCCACCGTGTGCACATATATGTGCATGTGTGAACACACAGACACACACACACATCACACTTTCTCTGCCTCTGGCAGGTCCACTCCCTGCAGGAAAATGCTGGCATCAGCTGCCTGCCTGCCCAGAAGACACGCAGCCCCTGCCCCAGTCCTGACATCCCCACACCAGGGGAACAGTGTGGCTGAGCACCGCTGGTGGGGGAAAGGAGACAGGTGGGGGAGGCAGAGACGGACGCAGCAGCATCAGCTTCCTAGAGGGCAATTTGGGAATAAACCCTGTATCACCTCTGGTGAGGCAAACCGGACAGTGCCTGGGCTGGAGTGAACCTCATTCTTTGGGGAACCCACAGGACTTGTTATTCAGAACCCGGGCTTCAGAGAAAGGCAGGTGAGAGTTCAAGTTCAAACCCTGCTGCTAACTTAGGGTTTTGATCTGGGGCTCTGGGTCAGATCCAGCAAACATTTACTGAGAGCCTCACATATGCTGGGCAGTCTTTCAGACCCTAGCAGGGAAAATCAACAGACAAGGATGACTGCCTCCGTGGAAATGAACCCCTAGCAAGAGGAGACAGACAATAAACATGGTACAGATATGGTGTTTTTCTAAATGCTATGTTGATGGCGAAAAGAAGCAGAAGAGGCTAAAGGGAAACTGGAAACAAAAGCAGCAGAGGGAGGATGGCCAAGCTAGGCCTCACGGAGTAGTGCGACTTGAAAGGAGACTTGAAGGAGGTAAAGAAGTTATCCAAGGAAGACATCTGCAGCAAAGGGAACAGCTGGACAGAAAGTTCTAAGAGGTTACATGAGTTGAAATCCTGGATTTACCACTTACTAGCAGTGGGGCCTTAGTGATACTGAGCAGCACGCTGCGGGGCTCGTGGGCACAAAAGCCTTTCCGTGTCCCCTGTTTCTTGCTTGTAGGAAATAGGCTTCATTCAGCCTCCATGACCTTCCCTGAGTTCCAAAGGGCAGGTTCAAACAGTTGCTAATCAGGAAAGGGAGGGGACATGGAGACAAGGGAGGAGCAGTCCAGAAACAATAGTGCAGCCTTGGGGCAGGGTCCTGGTTCCCCCTCCAGGGATACACATAACAATATCTTTGAGCTGTTTTGCTGCTACTGAAACCCTCACCAGGTGGAAGAAGTTAGCCGCAGACTTCCCACAAGCCCCTAAACCCCAGACCCTTTGGAACCAGAAGGTTGGTGATGCTGACTCCCATTTACCTCACCACCAACCAATCAGAAGAATGTCCACGAGCTGATCACGCCCTCTTTGAGCCATTACTATTAAACTCCTCACTACCCCCTCCAGGTCGGGACACACAGTTTTGAGGGCATTAAGCCCCCTGTGGTCCCCCTTTGCCTGGCAAAACAATAAAGCTATTCTTTTCTACTTCAACCAAAACTCTGTCTTGGAGATTTAATTCGGTGTCGGGGTACAGAGGCCAGATTCAGCTTCATTAGGAAGTTAATGAATCTTTCTAGGCCTCAGTTTCCTTATTTGCCAAAAGCACATCATGACAGTACCCACCCCAAAGGGTTGTCAGAGCACTTAAAAGTCACCAAAGGCCAGAATGGCAGAGTATGGATCTCAGCGGCCTCTCGTCCCCTTGAAAACAATGAAAATATGGGCAAAACAATGAAAATCAACCACTTTAGACTCTGGCAATTAACCAAGCCACAAAATGATCTGAAAATCATCTATCCAAGAAAGACTACTGAACACCAGCAAAAGAGCAGAGCCTGTGATATTTTAACTTCGGGCTATTCCCTCCCCCGTCAGAGTCCTGGTAGCCCACAGCCAGCAGCTTTGTGGACAACAAAGAGATCTGACTGCACTGGGGACTCCATTAAAAATGTAACATAGCAAAACAGGATGCAGAAAAAGGAGTGTTTAGAAGCAAATTTATAGCTGTAAATGCCTATATTAAAAAAAAGAAGAAAGATCTCAAATCAGTACCCTAAATTTCCACTTTAAGGAACTAGAAAGAGATGAGCAAACCAAGCCCAAAGCAAGCAGAAAGAAGAAAACAATAAAGTTTAGAGCTGAAATAACTGAAATATAGATTAGGAAAACAATGGAGAAAAAACAATGTAACCAAAGTTAGTTCTTTGAAAAGATCAACAAAGTTGGCAAACTTTAGCTTGTCAGACTAAGGAAAAAAGAGAGAAGACTCATATTACTTAAATCGGCAATAAAAGAAAGCATATCATTACTGACCTGACAGAAATAATAAGGATAATAAGGAACTACTATGGAAACTATATGTCAACAAATTAGATAACTTGGGTGAAATGGATAAATCTCTAGAAAGTCACAAATTATTGAAACTGGCTTAAAAATTAGATAATCTGAATAGGCCTTAACAAAGAGACTATGTTAGCAATTCTTAAACTTTCAACGAGAGCAAAAAAGCCCAGACCCAGGGGACTTGACTGGTGAATTCTTAAAAACATTTAAAGAATATCAATTCTACACAATCTCTACACAAAAACAGTAGAGAACACTTTCTAACTCGTTCTATGAGGTCTCTGAAGTCAAACCAGGCAAAGACATCACAAGAAAAGAAAACCACAGACCAATATCCCTTGTGAATATAGACATTAAGATCCTCAACAAAATACTAGCGAACTGAATCCAGCAACATATAAAAAGTACTATTTACCATAACCAAGTGGGCTTTATCCCAGGAACACAAGGTTGGTTTAGCATCTGAAAGTCAATCAATATAACTAACACACCATGTAAACAGAATAAAGCCTTAACATCACTAATCATCAGGGAAGTGAAAACCAAAACCGTAATGAGATACCACCTCTCACCTGTTAGGATGGCTATTATTAAGAAAAAAAAGATAACAAACGTGGGTGAGAAAGTGGAGAAATCAGAAGTTTTGTGCACTGTTGGTGGAATGTAAAACGTTGCAGGCACTGAGGAAAAGTATGGATGTTCCTCAAAAAAATAAAAATAGAACTACCATATAATCTAGCAATCCCATTTCTGGGTATATATCCAAAGGAAATGAAAACAGAATATCAAAAAGATGTCTGCTTTCCCATGTTTATTGCAGCATTATTCATAATAGCCAAAATACAGAAACACCCTAAGTGTCCATCAACAGATAAATGGATAAGGGTGATATATATATCATATATATATATATCACACACACACACACACACACACACACACACACACACACACACACACCATGAAATATTATTCAGCCACGAAAAAGAAGGAAATCCTGCCATTTGCAACATCATAGACGGAGCTTGAGCACATTCTGCTAAGTGAAATAACTCAGACAGAGAAAAACAAATACCATATGATCTCACGGGCATGCACAATCTAAAAAGCCAAACTCCTAGAAACAGAGTACAATGGTGGTTACCAGGGACTAGAAGGCGGGGGAACTGGGAGAACATTGGTCAAAGGGTATAATTTTGCAGTTAGAAGATGAACAAGTTCTGGGGATCCAATGTACAGCATAGTGACTATAGTTACATACTTCAAAGATGATAAGAGACTAAATCTTAAATGTTCTTACCACAAAAACGAAATGATTACCATATGATGTGATAGAAGCATTAGCTAAAAGTGCAGTGATAATCACATTGCAACATTAAAATGTTTCAAATCAACACCTTAAAGGCACACAATGTTAAATGTCAATTACATCTCAATAAAAGAACATTTTCCCAGTCTTCCCAATACATTCAGCTCCTCAAGTGCCTACAGAAGGCCTGAAAATCTCAAGTACAATGGAGACTGTTTAAATCATCTGTCATAACCAGCCCTGGAACCTTGGGAAAGTCACCTCTGAGCTCTAAAGCAACCTCCGACTCTACTATCCAAAGACTGGGTGTCACAGCAAAACATAAATCAGGTCATGTCATCCAGCTGGTCAGCCTGGCCTTTAGGGTCCTGAATTATTTTGGCTTCTGTTACTCTCAGCCTCATCTTGACCACTGTCCCCTGTGACCTTCTCCTGTTCCTTCAACACAAGACAGTTCCCCACCTCAGAGCCTTTGCATCCACAGTTCCCCCTGCCTGCACACACCTCCCCGTGCCCCTCCCACACTGGCTCCCCCTCATCATTCAGGTCTCAGCTCAAATGTCACCTCCTCGGAGCTGATCCCGTCCCCCAAACCAAACACATACCATCATATTATTCTTATCAGTCTCTGAAATTCTTAGATGTTTTCTTGATTTCCACCAATCTTCTCTTCTAAAACACAGGTTCCATGAGAGCATGGATGTTCTCAGAACAGGGCCTGGCGCTTACAGGTTTTCAATAATTACTTGTTGAATGAATGAATATTCTTTTTTTTTTTTAAAGAAGATGTTGGGGGTAGGAGTTTATTAAGTTATTTATTTATTTTTGCTGTGTTGGGTCTTCGTTTCTGTGCGAGGGCTTTCTCCAGCTATGGCAAGCGGGGACCACTCTTCATCACGGTGCGCGGGCCTCTCACTATCGCGGCCTCTCTTGTTGCAGAGCACAGGCTCCAGATGCACAGGCTCAGTAGTTGTGGCTCACGCGCCTAGTTGTTCCGTGGCATGTGGGATCCTCCCAGACCAGGGCTCGAACCCGTGTCCCCTGCATTAGCAGGCAGATTCTCAACCACTGCGCCACCAGGGAAGCCCCTGAATGAATATTAACTGAGTGGGAACCGTATCAGCAAAGGAAGGATTCATTTGTCTGATGAGTTTACTGACACTTGGCAGGACGCTGAGTCCTGAGGCCACAGAGTGGCGAAGCCTTAATCAGGTACGAGGCAGGTAGGTTACCCTGGCATCCAGGTACCAGGAAGCAGCAGAAGAAAGGTTACTACAAGGGCAAAGAGATTCTCAGGACCAATCCCAGACTCGTTCCTTCAACCGTGCAACACACACATAAGCACACCAGCGCTCACACGCACTGCTCCAAACTCTGCCTCCAAGAAAAACATCTCAGCAGTGCCAGCTCCCCAAATCACAGCCTAAGATCCCAGACAAGGGGAAAGATCATTTTTTGTAATTACTGCATAGGAGCTTCCATACGGCACCCTGCTGAGAGCCGGGAAGCAAGCCTGACCGAACAGAAGGCTTATTAAATTATCTGCTGCGGCAACTCAATGAGCCCTTCCAAATGGCTTGATTTCTTTTCCCTATTTTTTTTTTCTATCCATGGGTGTCTTAATATTTGCTTTCTTCCCTCTGCTGTTTAGGATTTCCCTTAGGTGTTCAGATTACTGCTTTCTTTCTGCCAGCGGCGGTCTTTTATCATCCACCTCCCTGAATCTTTCATGTAGTGTGAGGCATTCAGCAAGAATCAAGTTGCAGGCTGGTCCCATCTTCCAAAGTCAGGAGACCCACATTTGAGTCTTGGTTCTGTGTAATCCAGGGCAAGCTAGCAACTTCTCTAAGCTGCGGTTTCCTCATGGGTAAAATAGGGGTTGTCGGGGAAGGGAATAGTCCCCCTTTATCCCTTTTGAGTTCTTGTAGCTGGACTATTACTAAGGTTAAAAATATACAGATTAACAGGAGGAAAAAAACCACAAATTTTAATTGTGCACACAGAGGTCTCATAGAAACGGGACTTAAGAAGTGGCCAAGGACTTCCCTGGTGGCGCAGTGGTTAAGAATCCGCCTGCCGGTGCTTCCCTGGTGGCGCAGTGGTTGAGAGTCCGCCTGCTAATGCAGGGGACGCGGGTTTGTGCCCCGGTCCGGGAAGATCCCACATGCCGCGGAGCAGCTGGGCCCGTGAGCCATGGCCGCTGAGCCTGCGCGTCCGGAGCCTGTGCTCCGCAACGGGAGAGGCCACAACAGTGAGAGGCCCACACACCGCAAAAAAAAAAAAAAAAAAAGAATCCGCCTGCCAGTGCAGGGGACACGGGTTCAAGCTCGGGTCCCGTAAGATCCCACACGCCACGGAGCAATTAAGCCCATGCGCCACAACTACTGAGCCTGCGCTCTTGAGCCTGTGAGCCACAGCTACTGAGCCCGCGTGCCACAACTACCGAAGCCTGCATGCCTAGAGCCCATGCTCCACAACAAGAGAAGCCACCGCAATGAGAAGCCCGCGCACCACAACGAAGAGTAGCCCCCGTTCGCTGCAACTAGAGAAAGCCCACACGCAGCAACGAACACCCAACATAGCCATAAATAAATAAATAAATTTGGAAAAAAAAAGTGGCCAAAACAGGCAGCTTTTATACTTTTTAGACAAACTGTGAATTTGTGAGGAATTGACCAGACAAAGAAACTTAGGTTTTAGATGTTCAATTAGTGAAGAATCTAAACAGAGTTTGGACTTGGGGTAGCAAAGTAAAGAAGTAACAAGGTTTGTTTATACAAGCATTTTGGCCCCAGTTCTCTGTCTCTGGCGATGAGGGCGTCCTTCTACTTCCAGATGAAGGGAGTGCACTTTTCACATGAGATTTATTTTCTGCTTTCAGGGAGACAGAGAGGAGGATCAGAGTACCCCTCTTGTGTTGGCCGTTTCTTAAGTCTAATTCAAAATAATCAAATGCCATTGGAGCATATTTGGGTGTGCCCCCTGAGCCCCAACAGGGTCATAACACAATTAAGCTGCCACTCAGGATGGGACAGAGCTTAGAGGGAATGACATATATCAGCCTGCTTAGCTGTCAGGGCCATGTCAGCTGGATCTCTGCCCTTTGTCTAACAAGTGCCAGGAAGACGTCTTCTGCCTCCAGATAGCTCTACAGACATGTTCCATGGAAGAGTTCTTCATTTTGATTAATGGGTATCTTTGAAAATGTAAACAGGTTTGTGAAAGAATGCTAGCTACTAGTGATTCTCACTTTAGTGTAACTCTGATTACAGGGTTTTCCTTGAAAGGTCCACATAACCCCTGCCTGGATGAGGGAATGAATCTTCTGGTAGCACCCCTTAGAAGCTGTGCGACCTTAAAGAAAATTCAAATTCTCTAGTACCCCGGTTCTTGTCTGTAAAATGAGGTACTAGTATCTACTTCATTGAATCATCATTAGAGTTAAATGAGATAAAGTGTAAAGCACTTAACATGAGCACAGCACAGAAAAAAACTTGGTGAAACTTAGCTACTGCTACCATTACTAATAGTAATACCACCATCATCATTATTATCATATTTGTTATTACTTCTATTACCACCACCACCGGAGTACAGCTGCCAATAATCAGCACAGCACCTTCAGAACCTTGTTTGGAAAGATGTGCATCTTTCAAAGCCTCTTTTCTATCATTAATCTACTGCTGTTTAACAAACTACTCCAAAACTTAAGTGTTCCAAAACACCAACAGTCATTTATTTTGCTCGTTAATCTGTACTTTATTCAGGACCTAGGGAGACGGCTCACCTCTGCTTCATGTGACATCAGCTGGAATAGCCTTAGTGGGGACTAAAGCATCTACTTTCAAGATAACTCATTCACATTGCTAGAAAATTGGTGCTGACCATTGGCTGAGAGCTCAGCAAAGGCTATGGGGCTCAGTTCCTCACCCTGAGTTAACTGGGCTTCCTTGCAGCATGGTGACTGGGTTGCAAGAGTGAGCATTTTAAGAGCATATGAGTGGCTTCCCTGGTGGCTCAGTGATTAAGAATCTGCCTGCCAATGCAGGGGACATGGGTTCGAGCCCTGGTCCAGGAAGATCCCACGTACTGCGGAGCAACTAAGCCCGTGTGCCACAACTACTGAGCCCACACGCCTAGAGCCCATGCTCTGCAACAAGAGAAGCCACCGCAATGAGATGCCCGCGCCCCGCAACGAAGAGCAGCCCCTACTCACCGCAACAAGAGAAGCCTGCGCACAGCAATGAAGACCCAACGCAGCCAAAATATACATTAATTAATTTTAAATTAATTTTAATTTAATTAATTTTTTTAAAAGACTGCATGAGCATTTCTTTTTAAAAAAAGAGCATATGACAGGACGGCATTTTTATGACTCAGCCTTAGAAGTCACAGACCATCACTTGCTCTGTATTCTATTTGTCTAGCAGTCACAAAGACCCATTTATGTTCAAGGGGAGGGGACATACACTCTACCTCTTGATAGAGAATTTTAAGATTCTAGAAAAACAGGTAACAATCTACCACACCTCCCAGTTGCCACTTCTCAAGACAGTCTTCCCTGATTCTCCGACACAAGGAGATAGAGTCCCTCCCTTTGTGTCCAAATTGCTTGTGGCAACCACATTACCCTGAACCTCTCAGCACTTTTTGTTTGTTGTTTGTTTTTATTTTTGGCTGCGTTGGGTCTTCATTGCTGCACATGGGCTTTCTCTAGTTGCGGAGGCTACTCTTCCTTGTAGTGTGTGCGTTTCTCGTTGCGCTGGCTTCTCTTGTTGCAGAGCACGGGCTCTAGGCGCACGGGCTCAGTAGTTGTGGCATGTGGGCTCAGTAGTTGTGGCTCGTGGGCTCTAGAGTGCAGGCTCAGTAGTTGTGGCGCATGGGCTTAGTTGCTCCGTGGCATATGGGATCTTCCCAGACCAGGGCTTAAACCCGTGTCCCCTGCATTAGCAGGCAGGTTCTTAACCACTGTGCCACCAAGGAAGCCCTGTGTTTTTTTTTAAAATATGCAAAATAAATGGCACAGATGATGATAGAAGGGAAAAATAGAGATGCTTCACAATTTGATCCTGCTGTCACTATTTGAGCAGACAGCTCTGAAATATAACCTCATTCATTTAGTACTTTTCAAACCCTCAATTTCTTCATCTGTGAAATAGGGAGTAATAATAACTACACCTCAATGAATTTTTTGAGAAGATTAAATTAAACAAGTCTAACTTCATGAAGCACTTAACACATATTAGTAATCCTGGCTTCTAAGTGTTAGCACAAAAATGTTAGCTATTATAATGATGCCACAAACTTGGAGTTTGCAACAATTCATAATGAAAATAGATTTATATTACCTTAAGAATACACTTGTATTATAACCAGGGAAAGTTAAACGTAGAGAAAAAAGGGTGGAGTAGAAGAGGAAAGATATTTTAATTATTTATGGCACAACTTTTTTAAGCCTTTGGCATAGCGGAGATGGGGCCTGTAAGGTAGCTCAAAAGTTGAGTCATTTGGGAGGGGTAGGGGAGAGGGTGGTTGTCACAGATGGTGGGGAAGGGCATAAGTGATACTATAGTCTAAGGGCATGAAGGATCCTCTTAGGGCAGAGAGGGCCCTGCCAGGTTCAGCCAGGTCACACGGTGAGGCAGACGACATTCCAGGCCCCTTCCAGCTCTGAAAGTCTCTCCTCCTTCACTAGCAGAGGTTCTTTTGATTACCGACAACAGAATCTGACTTTGGCATCTTAAATCATAAAGGAAACTTAGTGAAAAGATACCGGCGTATCAAGAAAGGCGGCGGGGCGGGGGGAGGGGGGGTAGGGGCGGCTTCCCTGGGGGGCTTCCCTGATGGCGCAGTGGTTGAGGGTCGCCTGACGATGCAGGAGACACGGGTTCGTGCCCCGGTCCGGGAGGATCCCACGTGCCGCGGAGCGGCTGGGCCCGTGAGTCATGGCCGCTGGGCCTGCGCGTCCGGAGCCTGTGCTCCGCAACGGGGGAGGCCGCAACAGTGAGAGGCCCGCGTACCGCAAAAAAAGGAAAAAAAAAAAGAAAGGCGGGGGCTCGGGTGGCCCTTCTTACCAGAGTGCTGTCATTATGGGAAGTCAGCTCCAAGGGCCACCAGGTCAGTCGCCCCATTTCCAGCTTCCACTCCTCCGTGTCTTGTCCACGACTCGTTAGCTTCCGCCAGGGGAGCGGGGTCCCGTGCTGTGGGAGTGGCTGCTGTTAGCTCCGCCCACGTGAAGGGGCAGCTGTGGTGAGGCAGGCACCTGAACCACACATGTACTCAATCCCAGCCTTGGGCCTGGCTCTGAATGTCTCCGTCTCCTCACCTGAGTACTGCGTGCCATGCTCAGCTAAGACCCACTCACGGAACTATAGGAATCAAAGCAGAGCCTTGGTGTGGGGCGAGCCTCAGCAGTTTTGGCCTTTGAATAAAAAGCGAATGAGGCAAAAAGCAGCAGAAATGGGGGGCGAGGTCAAAGAAACTTACCACGACGCAGAAGAGCTTTCTTCTCCTCCCTCTCCATTGTCACACAAACTGCCCTGCACCGGGTGGGGAGCTGGGGGACCCGGAGGAGAATTTGATCACCAAGATATGTTTCTTATTCGTCTACCATGTGCCAGAGAGTGTTCTGGTGCTGAAGATACAGAGATGAATAAACTTTCTGTTTCACAGCAGACAATATGCTCAGTGGTTAAGACCCTAACTGGGAAAGATAGAGACCAGAGTTCAAATTCCAGTTCTACCTCTTTTGTACTCTGTAACCTTGGCTCTGCCTCCTCAAGCTGCAGTGAAATGTGGCCAATAATTGGGCCCACCTTACAGGTAATTTCAAGGCATAAATGAGAGCAGGTAAGTAGAGCCCCCGCGCACTGCCTTACACCTAGTGAGCCCTGGGTCTTTTGTTACTCTTACTGTAGCAAAAGAAAAGAGGACCTCCTTGTCACTTTTACCTGTCAGTGCCAGAGGAGACCATAGAGACCACTATTCCAAGGTAAAGACCGATTTCCTGCCCAGTGTGTTCCAGAACCAGGAACATCAAAATCACCTGGGGAAACCTGTTAACGATGCAGCCCTGAGCCTTACTCCCAGATCATGTGATTCAGGAGATCATGAAAAAGGTCTGGGATCTACATTTTAAGCTGCATCTAAGTGATTTTGATGCACAATTAATATGTGTACCAGTGTTCTAGACTAGAAAATTCTCTTACTTAAAGGCAAGAAAACTGACAACCATAGAAAGGAAATAACTCAGGTTCAGATCTCACAGTGAGAAAAGCTGGGCATATTTGCTGCATAACAAATTACCACAAACTTAATGGCTTAAAACAACAAATGTATTCTCTCACAGATTCTGTAGGTAAAAAGTTTAAGCACACCATGGCTGAACTCTGTGCTCAAGATTTCATTGGACTGAGATTAAGGAGTTGTCTGGGCTGGGCTTGGCTGCCATCCTTTCTATAGCCTGCGGTCCTCTTTCAAGCTCACATGGCAGTAGGCAGAATTCAGTTCCTTGAAGTTATAGGACTGTGGTCCCCATTTCTTTCTGGCCATTGCCCAGGGGTTACCCTCAGTTTCTAGAGGCAGTCTCCTGTCCTTGCCACGTGGCCCTCTCCATCCCTGAAGCCAGCAATGGATAATCTAATCTTCCTCAGGCTTTGAATCTCTTACTTCCTCCATATCTAATCTCTATACCCAGATTTAAAGGACTCATATGGTTAGATGAGACCCATCTTTTTATTAACTCAAATTCAACTAATTAGTAACCTTAATTACATCTGCAAAATCCCTTTCGCCATGTAACAAAGCATAATCATGAGAGTGATAGCTTATCACCTTCACAAGTTTCACCCATACTCACAGGAAGAAGACTCTACAAGAGTGAGGGTCACTGGGGGTCACTTTAGAACTCTGCCTACCACACTGGGATTATAATCCAAGATTCTGACAAAACAGAACCTCATCATTCATGCTGAAGTCACTATCCCCTCAGTTTACAGCAATAGTTTCCTAACTAACTCCTCTCCCTAAGTCAACATTTGTCCCTCCAAACCAAATAGTACAAGAAAAATTTGTCAGTGTAAGAAGTAGTTTATGATAAACTTTTAATTCAAGCCGTTCTAAGCATGCAGGTTGTTCATTCCTTGAACACTTTCCTGGGTGTACTTATGTGAAAAATTAACAACCTAGCTCATTCACCAGTCCCAGCCTACATCCAGCAAGCACCCCTAAGATGGATCTTAAACTCACCATCCAAGCCAACTACACACAAAATCATGTGCTCAAACAGAATCAGGTGGGAAGACAAAGGAACCTAACCTATTGTCCCATCTACTTAAAATCTTCTATGTAAAATCTCAGGCCTTCTGTGAACATTATCCCATTTAAGAGTCAAAGCAACCTTATGAAATAAACATTCTTATTCCTATTTTATAAATAAAGAACTTGAGACTTTGGTTACGTAACTTACTCAAGAAAAGCGTATGTTTCAAGAGGCAGCACCAGGATTCAAACCTAGATCACTCCAATTTCAAACCACATATTCTATCCACAGATCCAATATCAATAAATGTTGGTTCTCACTCTGTGACTTCAGCCATACAATGTCATTTAAAAACGAAACAAAACAAAACTTCAATCAGCAAAACAGGGCAGTGTCCTTCATGCAGCCTTAAAAAAGAATAAAGTACTGCGTTTTTTTCTCACCCTAAGTAAAAATCTCTCCAACAGTGTCAGGTGTATTACTAATTACACAATGACATTAGGCAGTCATGCTGGTAATAAAATTCTTGGAGTGCTTTCAGCAAATTCAAGTTTGCAGAAAATAATGGCTTGCTTTAAAATTATTTACTAAATTAAGCAATTCTTTATTCAACATTGTTTTTAATAATTCAAGAACAGGATGATTTATTATGAACGTTTCCCAAAAACAAGTTTAAAAATAATTTTATTCTTATTAGTATGCACATGGTTGCTCCAGTAAGGTATATTTTTAAAAATATTTAATATTCCTGCTTTGCCAGGCAGTGGAGAGTTTTTAACCCTTTTGATTCTTTCAACTGAGATTAAGTTGTGTCTCCCTCCTGCCCCGAGAACTGGCAGAGCTGGGAAGACAAGGCCACAATTTCATTTACTTCCCTCAGCGGGGACCACAGATGTTTGCAAATCCTTGGGAGGGAGGGAAAAAAAAAAAGGTGCCGTGGCAGAAATTTTGACTCCTTTCCACAGATAACTGCAACATCTCCCATCCCACAGGCTCTCAGCAATGTGACTTTGCCACCCCATCGTCAAGAAGTGGAATCTACTTGATCTTCTTGAATCTTCGTGGGCCTGTGACCGCATGGACCAGTAGAATATGGTGAAAGTGAAGTGGGCTCAGCCCTTAGCTGGCCTGGCGGCTTCTGCTTCCTTCCTCTTGAAACACTCCCTCTTGAGATGCTCCCTCTCAGGACCCAGCTGCCATGCTGTGAGACACCTAAGCCACCTGCAGAGACCAGGCGCGGGCACTCTAGTTGACAACCAGCCTTACCCGCCAACATGTGAGAGAGCCATCTTGGATATCCAGCCCACTCCAGCTTTCAGATGCCTCCAGCCTCAGCTGCCATCTGAGCATGAGCAGCCCCAAGCAAGACCCACCCAGCTGAGCCCATTCAACCCGAAGAAACATAAAAGATGATAAATGGTTGTTTTAAGCCATTGGACTTTGGGGAGGTTTGTTATGTGGCAATAGATAACCACATACCCGCCTCTTCCAAGTAGTCATATGTATGAACCAAAGTGAGATTTGGGCATTAAGTGAGTGTCTCCATGAAGGCACAATCAGAAGTTTCTTTTTCTTCTTTGGGTGTCTGTTTTCCCATCTATGAAACACAGATGTAGGGCTAGATCAGGGTCATGGCCTAGAGGTCATCACTGGTAGTCACTGTTTAGAGACAATAATTCTAAAAACTTGATGCAAGCCGCACACTTACCTGTAATAAAGCCACACTAGATAATCAAAAAACAAATTTCTCCTGTTTTTGGCTGACATGATACAACCTGGTGTGTCAACACTGTTCCCTTCTGCTAGCCAGAAGTTGGTTAGCAGTCACATATGGGCCTTGATAGCTAAAAATGAAATAAAGAATTAAATGCTGCTTAATTCAGACAGTTTGTTCAGCTTAAAAAAAAATGTCAAAACGTGAGCTTCCTGGCTGAAAAGGAGTCCTCAGGGATGAAAGAATTGGTAATGACTAGGCAGTGCCACCTGTAATAATGCTAATAACTACCATGTACTGACCACTTACAATGGGCCAGGGCACACACTATGCTACCTGTGTTATAAGTATTAGCTCATCTAATCCTTCACATAACACGTGAGGTGAGTCCCATGCCTTCTTTCAATCAAAAGATGCTATTTACTTTGAGCTTAAAATGCAAACAATCCTGAGATGGTTTGCATTTTAAAAGAAGAGCCTAATAAGGGCTTTCAAGACCTGAAGACAGAACATTATGATGGTGAAATGATTCTCATTGGATCCTGCTAAATCTCTGCTCAAATCATATTCAGTCATTTTAGAAATAATTACTGAGCACCTACTAAGTTCCAGGGATCAGAGGCTGCCAAGTTGCACATCTCCAGGGAAAGTGATGGGTGCCCCTGCAGTCATGATCTGCAGGCCCTGGGCCCAAGATCTGAGGGATACTACAGTGACAAGGCATGAAAGGGGCATGCCTTACTCACACAGGTGACCACACCAAATGGAGCAAGAGTATATTCAGTCATGGATGATCTCTGTTGTCCAACTGCTTCAATTTACCCAGTAGGGGAACAGAGGCCTATAGACAGAGCTGGAGTTGGACTTGAACTAGTCACTTTTTCTCCCTGAACTTCTATTCTTCATCTATAACAAAGTGGCTGTATAAAGAATGGAAGATCAGTTTTATATCATGAGCTTCCTCCACTCATTTGCTAATGGCTGTCTGGAAGTGCAATGCTAGGAAGGATTATGAGGCCAACTCTGAACTCAGTATAAAAGCCTGTCAAGATCGATTGGTGATGTCTGCCATGGGCATAAGAAGGGTGAGAGGCAACCCCCCTGCTAGGTTGAGGCCATCCATGGACTAAATGAGACCTGAGGTTCTTCTGCTCTGACAGTTCATCATTTCTCTTCTTTTATATCCAAAGTATGAGGAGTGCTTTCAGTCAAATTTTCTCAAATTTTTCCAACAAAGTATCCCAAATGTCAGAGGTGAATTAACTAATACATACTTTCAGCAGACGAATAGAATGAAGATATAAACAAAAGCATAATGAAGGAGCCTTTACCAGGTCAGCCCCTGCAAAACCAGATGGATTATGTTACCCATCTTTGGTTGCCTTGAGATTGCCTGCTATATTCTTCAATAAACCTTCCTTTATCTGAGTTAGACTGAGTTGATTGCTGTTGCTTGCAACCAGATTAACACTGCCCTTACCAAGAGCCTATCATAGTCACCACTTATTGAGCCCTTACACGTACAGGCATTGTGCTAAGAGCTAGACTTCATTTCATTTAGTCTCCATTGTCATCCTATGAAGTAGGTATTATTACCTCCATTCCACACATGGTGAAATTGAGATTCAGAGAGGTTAAGTCACTTGCTCAAGCTCACAAGTGCCAGAGCCAGGATTTGGTGCAGTTTTGCCTAAACACAAGGCCTGTGTTCCCAACCTCCACATCTGCAAAACAGCTTCCAAATTATATCCCTGTTAATTTTAATCTTTAAAGGAGGAGGGGGCGTTCCGAGACCAACCACTACTATAGAACATGCCATGTCTATTCTACGACCTCACATGCTTTTAGGGCACAGTGCCATAGACTCCTGAGGATGCCCTGGTGCCAGGTGGAAACACAGAATATCAAATAGATCAATCAAAACTTATTCATGAAGGGCTATACTGACATCCTTTCAGAGAGCAATTGGGTACTTTTCTGAAA
This sequence comes from Monodon monoceros, assembly GCF_005190385.1. NCBI lineage: Eukaryota > Metazoa > Chordata > Mammalia > Artiodactyla > Monodontidae > Monodon > Monodon monoceros. The sequence goes on from NW_021703768.1 coordinate 129,755,538, forward strand.
TTGCCGGCTCCCCCAGGCTGGTGACCTCAGTCACCTACTCCATCCCAGGAGTCCACACGCAGCTATGGCAACCTGACTGCATTCGCTGCAGAAGCAACCTCTGGCTTCAAGTCCTCTACTCCTGTCCTCTTTCTCAGAAAACCTTTCATCTTCCAAAAAGGCGTCCAAAAGTATTTCATAGTTTATTTACTGGGGAGTGATTTAGAAGTAGAAATATTTAATTCCCTCGCCCATTTTTTTTTTTTAAGGGAACGCTATTTATTTATTTATTTGGCTGTGTTGGGGCTTCGTTTCTGTGCGTGGGCTTTCTCTAGTTGCGGCGAGCGGGGGCCACTCTTCATCGCGGTGCGCGGGCCTCTCACTGTTGCGGCCTCTCTTGTTGCAGAGCACAAGCTCCGGATGCGCAGGCTCAGTAGTTGTGGCTCACAGGCCCAGGTGCTCCACGGCACGTGGGATCTTCCCAGACCAGGGCTGGAACCCGTGTCCCCTGCATTGGCAGGCAGATTCTCAACCACTGCGCCACCAGGGAAGCCCCCCTCTCCCATTTTTTAATCAAGAGTTTGATTTTAAGATATCAAGTTGGTGAGCTGAGCAATAATAACATGCCCAAGAGTGGAGAAATAGTATCCTATTAATGAGTACCTTCAAATTAATCTGAGCATATTTCCAACATGGCAATACACCTCTTAACACCCTTATCTTTTGGGGCTCACGCACCTGGCTGTGGAAGAGATTTACACTAGCAAATTCTAAGCTCTAAGAGAGTAATAGTTCTGCTTCAAACAAGCTTCAAGCTGTTCTTTAAAAAAAAAAGCAAAAGAAAAAGAAAGAAAAGACTTTGTTGTACTTGGCATCGAGATTTATTCGGTGCAAGGAGGTGGTATTTGCAGGGATGAAGGAAGAAGGCATATTTAAGGACCAGCATAAAAAGCTGGAAGGGTTGATCTCTCAGGGGGTTTCAGAACAGACCCCCTGGGAAGAAAGACTTTTCTATTTCTGCAAATTTCATTCATTTTTATTGTTTTGTTTGGTAGGGCTGAGTTTGGGTTTGACCAAAGAAGTCCGCTGGTTCCCTCCAGGTAAAAGTAGGGAAGCAAATAAGAACTACAGAACAATTACAGATGTTTATTAAAGATGTACCATATGTCGGGCACTGTGTTAAACTGTCTACTCTGTATTATTTCGTTTAGCTTTAATCCTCTCAGCAACCCAGGAGGAAAGTCCTATTATTACCACTATTTTACAAATGATGCAAATGAGAGGCGGATAGACTCAAAAACTTACCCAAAGTCACACAGGGAGTAAGTGGCAGAGCTGGGGCATTCTGAGCCCAGAGGCTGCCCTCCCGGTCACTGCATAATGTGCCATTATGGAAAGGTCCCCCAGACGCCAGAAGCTACAGTCCTGACCAAGGTCACCTTTGCCAGCCCTGGAAAGGAGCCCCTGGACTCCAGGATGAGGATGCCAGCTCTGCAGTATTCTCTATTCCTCCAAGGACCCCACAAACTTGGGGTCCTTTATGGCTCAAAGAGATCTGAAAGATAACCTTGCCCCTTTCCCCACTCCATTTTACCATGAGGTCACTGAGGTCCAGGAAGTCAAAAATAGCTTATCCAATGTCAAAAGCAAGAGCAGTGCCTCTAGGACCATTCTTTCCTCACTGCTACATCTCTACTGCCACCTCCACCACCCTCTTCCACCTGGGACTGCCAATCACTGCCCATCTTCATTGAATTGTACTTCTCCTACACCCACCTCTGTCATCAAAACATCCATCCAGCATCCCAACACCACAGGTTTCTGCTAGTTGAATCCCATTATGTTGAAAAATTGAAAGAGTACCTGAGTGTCCAAGTAGAAAAACCTCAAACATGTTATCTTATCCATTTCCCTCATTTAAACATGGGAAACAGTGTCCTGGAGAAGAGAAGGTACTTCACAGTGCCCATGAACCTCAAGGAGCATGCAGGCTTGGAGTACAGGAAGAAAACAAATCAGAACCTCTTCTTATATTCATTTTTATGTTGAAATCGAGAAGGAAATCAAGCTTTGCTACTACATAATGTGCAGGCTGGCACTAGTTCCCTCTGTCTGAAGTCAGCAGGTCACTTATTATCAAAAGTATGTGACAGATCCAGAAAGAAGGATGGAGTTACACGGCCCAGAGGAGTCAAAAGTGGACCCCTTCTTGCTTGTGTGGTTTTAGAGTATTTCAGTGTATTTAAATTTGCATGCTCCAGAATGTCACTGAGGTTGTTAATTTATAAAAGAAATAAGACTGCTAAATAGTGGAATATTTATACAACTTTCTAATGAGGTACGAAGTACTCATGAAAATCTTGAGTGCCCAACTAAGATTAGCTGATTATTTTATGGGAAAATAAGAGTTGTTGAAATTAAAGTTAAGCTACTCATTTTTTTACTTAAAAAATTAGAAATTTCCAAGTCTGCTTTAAAAAACAACTTTTTTAAAAAAAAAAATTTATTTATTTATTTTTGGCTGCGTTGAGTCTTCATTGCTGTGCGCGGGCTTTCTCTAGTTGCAGCAAGTGGGGGCCACTCTTCGCCACAGTGCGCAGGCTTCGCTCTGCGGTGGCCTCTCTTGTGGTGGAGCACGAGCTCCAGGTGCGCAGGCTTCAGTAGTAACAACAATTTTTGCTATGGAGAGATCATTTTGGAAACAGATGCTGGAAATGTTTCCCCACTGTATATTCTAAAATGGTGTCCTATATAAAAACTCTACTTCCTAACCTGTTTGGAAGTCTTTCAAATGAAGAATTTCAGTGGTTTTAACCCAGCTTTAAAAATAAACCAACTAACTGACATCGAAGGAGATAGACATTTACTGGCTGAATTTCAACCAAAACCTTTACATAAAGGGGTGGATAGAATTTTTAAATGAACATCATGATTTACAAAGTACATCCAATTATACCCTTCTTCTATGTGGATCAACATATCTCTGAGCAGTATCTTTGTGATTTTGATAGTCAGTAAAAATTAAGTATCAAAATAAACTGAACTTGGACAAGAATTCATAAATATCAAAGTCTTAAAACAATTTTTTTAAAAAAGCCTACTGAAGCATATTCAACCACATTGATCTCCCTAAAATATTAATAATACACAACTATTTTACATGCTGTATGAATAATAATATTTAACTGAGAGAAAAATGGATTTTTTTATTTTTAAATATTTTATCTCCACTTACACTTTAAAATTTTCTATTTGTTGTATGTCTTATAATGTACCGAATATCTAGTACAGTAGAGTTTGAATGTAATTTTAAAGTAAATGTAACAATATTTTACTGAGAAGGGAACTGATCCAGAAAGTTTGATGGCTTCTGGTCTTAAAGCTCACAGCTAGAAGTTTGGAAACCCAGGGCCCAGCAGCACTCCTGGCCTCCAGTCTTTCTTGCCAGAGTCAGAGCTGCTCAGATTCAGGCGCCAAGTTCTTGCCACGGCAGCGGACAGATAAGAACAACTAAGACATGTGAGTTCCCTAAATCCAGAGAAAACCCCAAGGGTCACCCTCCAGCCCTATCTCAAGCCTAACAGGCTACAAGCTATTTGAAAAGCTTCACAGAGTTGGAAATTTTGTGCCAAGCTGGTATCTATTCATGTTAATCCTCTCCTTGAAAACCTTCAAAATTTCCCCTTGTCCAAAGTTTACAGATCAGGGACCTTTCCCTCATTTTCCACTAGGTCTCCCCTACAAAATATGGAATAAATCTTACAAGAGGAAGTTGGTTCAAGACTTTGGGGTACCTCAACCCAATAGAAGTATAGGTAACCATTAAAATAATTAGGGAGATATATAATTATTGATATGATATAAAATTATGTCCATGATCTATCATAAAGCAAAAAAGCATACGTACAGGATATGTACAAGGCATATATGCCGAATAGCTCCCCTATACACACACGTACACACACACACACACAATTCATCTATAGTTATCTCTGAGTGATGGGTTTAGGGGTAATTTATTTTTCTTATTACTCATCTGTATATTTTTTCTATTACAAACTTGCATCATTTGTGTAAAAAAAAAAAGTTGCTTTTTTTAATTGAATTGATCCAAATAGACATTTCCACTACACAGCCCCTAGTCAGGGTTTTACTTACAACAATGAGATTGACAGCAACTACCCCTTACCATAGGAGAGCAGTTTTGTTTCAAAAGCCCTTAAAAAATATTATACATAGTACTTCACTCTTTATGTTAAAAAAAAAAGCCATTTTTAGTCCATATCTCCTTCAACCTTTACAACACAGTGATATTCTCAAAGCACCGTCTGAAATTCTCTCTCCCCTCCTCAAAACACTTTCTAAGCCTATCCACTATTTCAGGAAAAAATTCCAAAATCATTTAGACCTTTTGTAATCGGGCCTCATCCAACCACCACAGCTTCATTTCCTGATGCTTCTCACCACCACACACCACAACACTCTGTTCCTGAATTCACCACGTACTTTCCTGCCTCTTATATGCTTTTCTCTCTAGAATGCCCTTTCTGTATGTTCTTATTTCTAAACTCCTGTCAGCTCTTTAAAACACAGATCAAATGTTTCTCTACTGAGAAATCATGACTTAGGCATTTTATACTCTCTATCCTCATAGCCCGTTCTTTCATTTTTCTTTTATAACATGCTTTCCTGACTGGACAGCAAACCCCTCAAGTGTAAAGGCCCTGTTTATTTAATTCTGAATTCCCCAAAACAAGCACAATTCCTGGCACAGAGGAGGCACTCAATAACTAGCGGCTGCCTTAAGGAAAAGAAAGGCACCCCCTGCACAAGACATAGAGAAGAAAAATTGGATTAAGGTAGTCTTCCTAAGAGACCTAGCCAGACTTTTTTTATTAATTCACTTTTTTATACAGCAGCTTCTGATTAGTTATCCACTTTATATATATTAGTGTATATATGTCAGTCCCAACCTCCCAATTCATCACACCACCACCGCCTCCTTCCGCCACTGGTGTCTATACATTTGTTCTCTACATCTGTGTCTCTATTTCTGCCCTGGAAACTGGTTCATCTGTACCATTTTTCTAGGTTCCGCATATATGCATTAATATATGATATTTGTGTTTCTCTTTCTGACTTACTTCACTCTGTATGACAGTCCCTATCTAGATCCATCCACGTCTCTACAAATGACCTAGTTTCGTTCCTTTTTATAGCTGAGTAATATTTGATTGTGTATATGTACCACATCTTATTTATCCATTTGTCTGTCGATGGGCATTTAGGTTGCTTCCATGTCCTGGCTATTGTAAATAGTGCTGCAATGAACATTGTGGCACATGACTCTCTGAATTATGGTTTTCTCTGCGTATATGCCCAGTGGTGAGATTGCTGGGTCATATGGTAATTCTATTTTTAGTTTTTTAAGGAAACTCAATACTGTTCTGCATAGTGGCTGTATCAATTTACATTCCCACCAACAGTGCAAGAGGGTTGCCTTTTCTCCACACCCTCTCCAGCATTTGTTGTTTGTAGATTTTCTGATGATGCCCATTCTGACTGGTGTGAGGTGATACCTCATTGTAGTTTTGATTTGCATTTCTCTAATAATCAGTGATGTTGAGCAGCTTTTCCTGTGCTTCTTGGCCATGTGTATGTCTTCTTTAGAGAAATGTCTATTTAGGTCTTCTGCCCAGTTTTGGATTGGGTTCTTTGTTTCTTTAATATTGAGCTGCATGAGCTATTTATATATTTTGGAGATTAATCCTTTGTCCACTGATTCGTTTGCAAATATTTTCTCCCATTCTGAGGGTTGTCTTTTTGTCTTGTTTATGGTTTCCTAGTTTCATTAGGTCCCATTTTTTTGTTTTTATTTCCATTATTCTAGAAGGTGGATCAAAAAAGATCTTGCTGTGATATATGTCAAAGAATGTTCTTCCTATGTTTTCCTCTAAGAGTTTTATAGTGTCCAGTCTTACATTTAGGTCTCTAATCCATTTTGAGTTTATTTTTGTGTATGGTGTTAGGGAGTGTTCTAATTTCATTCTTCTACATGTAGCTGTCCAGTTTTCCCAGCACCACTTATTGAAGAGACTGTCTTTTCTCCATTGTATATCCTTGCCTCCTTTGTCATAGATTAGTTGACCATAAGTGCATGGGTTTATCTCTGGGCTTTCTGTCTGTTCCATTGATCTATATTTCTGTTTTTGTGCCGGTACCATACTGTCTTGATTACTGTAGCTTTGTAGTATAGTCTGGAGTCAGGAGTATAATTCCTCCATCTCCGTTTTTTTCCCTCAAGACTGCTTTGGCTATATGGGGTCTTTTGTGTCTCCATACAAATTTTAAGATTTTTCTGCTCTAGCTCTGTAAAATATGCCATTGGTAATTTGATAGGGATTGCACTGAAGCTGTAGATTGCTTTGGGTAGTATAGTCATTTTCACAGTATTGATTTTTCCTATCCAAGAACATGGTATATCTTGCCATCTATTTGTATCATCTTTAATTTCTTTCAGCAGTCTCTTAGAGTTTTCTGCATACAGGTCTTTTGTCTCCCTAGGTAAGGTTATTCCTACGTATTTTATTCTTTTTGTTGCAACGGCAAATGGGAGGGTTTCCTTAATTTCTCTTTCAGATTTTCTATCATTTGTGTATAGGAATGCAAGAGATTTCTGTGCATTAATTTTGTATCCTGCAACTTTACCAAATTCATTGATTAGCTCTAGTAGTTTTCTGGTGGCATCTTCAGGATTCTCTATGTAGAGTATCATGTCATCTGCAAACAGTGACAATTTTACTTCTTCTTTTCCAATTTGTATTCCTTTTATTTCTTTTTCTTCTCTGATTGCCATGGCTAGGACTTCCAAAACTATGTTGAATAATAGTGGCAAGAATGGACATCCTTGTCTTGTTCCTGATCTTAGAGGAAATGCTTCCAGCTCTTCACCATTGAGAATGATGTTTGCTGCAGGTTTGTCATATATGGCCTTTATTATGTTGAGGTAGGTTCCCTCTATGCCCACTTTCTGGAGAGTTTTTATCATAAATGGGTGTTGAATTTTGTCAAAAGCTTTTTCTGCATCTATTGAGATGACCATGTGGCTTTTATTTTTCAATTTGTTAATATGGTGTGTCACACTGATTGATTTGCATATATTGAAGAATCCTTGCATCCCTGGGATAAATCCCACTTGATCATGCTGTATGATCCTTTTAATGTGCTGTTGGATTCTGTGTGCTAGTATTTTGTTGAGCATTTTTGCATCTATATTCATCAGTGACATTGCTCTGTAATTTCCTTGTTTTGTAGTATCTTTGTCTGGTTTTGGTATCAGGGTGATGGTGGCCTCATAGAATGAGTTTGGGAGTGTTCCTTCCTCTGCAAATTTTTGGAAGACTTTGAGAAGGATGGGTGTTAGCTCTTCTTTAAATGTTTGATAGAATTCACCTGTGAAGCCATCTGGTCCTGGACTTTTGTTTTTTGGAAGATTTTTAATCACAGTTTCAATTTCATTACTTGTGATCGGTCTGTTAATATTTTCTACTTCCTCCTGGTTCAGTCTTGGAAGGTTATACCTTTCTAAGAATTTGTCCATTTCTTCCAGGTTGTCCATTATATTGGCATAGAGTTGCTTGTAGTAGTCTCTTAGGATGCTTTGTATTTCTGCGGTGTCTGTTGTAACTTCTCTTTTTTCATTTCTAAGTTTATTGATTTGAGTCCTGTCCCTACTTTTCTTCATGAGTCTGGCTAGTGTTTATCAATTTTGTTTATCTTCTCAAAGAACCGGCTTTTAGTTTTATTGATCTTCGTTATTGTTTTTTTGTTTCTATTTCATTTCTTTCTGCTCTGATCTTTATGATTTCTTTCCTTCTGCTACCTTTGGGTTTTGTTTGTTCTTCTTTCTCTAGTTCCTTTAAGTGTAAGGTTAGATTTTTTATTTGAGATGTTTCTTGTTTCTTGAGGTAGGCTACTATTGCTATAAACTTCCCTCTTAGAACTGCTTTTGCTGCATCCCATACGTTTTGGACCATCGTGTTTTCATTGTAATTTGTCTCTATATATTTTTTGATTTCGTCTTTGATTTCTCCAGTGATCTCTTGGTTATTTTGTAACGTATTGTTTAGCCTCCATATGTTTGTGTTTTTTATGTTTTTTCCCCTGTAATTGATTTCTAATCTCATAGCGTTGTGATCAGAAAAGATGCTTGATATGATTTCAATTTTCTTAAATTTACTGAGGCTTCATTTGTGACCCAAGATGTAATCTATCCTGGAGAATGTGCCGTGTGCACTTGAGAAGAAAGTGTAATCTGCTGTGTTTGGATGGAATGTCCTACAAATATCAATTAAATCTATCTGGTCTATTGTGTCATTTAAAGCTTGTGTTTCCTTATTAATTTTCCATTTGATGATCTGTCCATTGGTGTAAGTGAGGTGTCAAAGTCCCCCACTATTGTTGTGTTACTGTCGATTTCCTCTTTTATAGCTGTTAGCAGCTGCCTTATGTATTGAGGTGCTCCTGTGTTGGGTGCATATATATTTATAATTGTTATATCTTCTTCTTGGATTGACCCCTTGATCATTATGTAGTGTCCTTCCTTGTCTCTTGTAACATTCTTTATTTTAAAATATATTTTATCTGATATGAATATCGCTACTCCAGCTTTCTTTTGATTTCCATTTGCATGGAATATCTTTTTCCATCCCCTCACTTTCAGTCTGTATGTGTCCCTAGGTCTGAAATGGGTCTCTTGTAAACAGCATATAGATGGGTCTTGTTTTTGTATCCATTTAGTGAGCCTGTGTCTTTTGGTTGGAGCATTTAATCCATTCACATTTAAGGTAATTATCTATATGTATGTTCCTATTTCCATTTCCTTAATTGTTTTGGGTTTGTTTTTGTAGGTCCTTTTCTTCTCTTGTGTTTCCCACTTAGAGAAGTTCCTTTAGCATTTGTTGCAGAGCTGGTTTGCTGGTGCTGAATTCTCTTAGCTTTTGCTTTTCTGTAAAGCTTTTGATTTCTCCGTCGAATCTGAATGAGATCCTTGCCGGTTAGAGTAATCTTGGTTGTAGGTTCTTCCCTTTCATCACTTTCAATATCTCATGCCACTGCCTTCTGGCTTGTAGAGCTTCTGCTGAGAAATCAGCTGTTAACCTTATGGGAGTTCCTTGTATGTTATTTGTCATTTTTCCCTTGTTGCTTTCCATAATTTTTCTTTGTCTTTAGTTTTTGTCAATTTGATTACTATGTGTCTCAGCATGTTTCTCCTTGGGTTTATCCCATCTAGGACTCTCTGTGTTTCCTGGACTTGGGTGGCTATTTCCTTTCCCATGTTAGGGAAGTTTTCAACTATAATTTCTTCAAATATTTTCTCAGGTCCTTTCTCTCTGTCTTCTCCTTCTTGGATCCCTATAGTGCGAATGTTGTTATGTTTAATATTATCCCAGAGGTCTCTTAGGCTATCTTCATTTCTTTTCATTCTTTTTTCTTTATTCTGTTCTGCAGCAGTGAATTCTACCATTCTGTCTTCCAGGTCACTTATCCGTTCTTCTGCCTCAGTTATTCTGGTATTGATTCCTTCTAATGTATTTTTCATTTCTGTTATTGTATTGTTCATCTCTGTTTGTTTGTTCTTTAATTCTTCTAGGTGTTTAATTCTTCTAGGTCTTTGCTAAAGTTTTCTTGCATCTTCTCAATCTTTGCCTCCATCCTTTTTCTGAGGTCCTGGATCATCTTCACTATCATTATTCTGAATTCTTTTTCTGGAAGGTTGCCTATCTCCACTTCATTTAGTTGTTTTTCTATGGTTTTATCTTGTTCCTTCATCTGGTACATAGCCCTCTGCCTTTTCAACTTGTCTATCTTTCTGTGAATGTGGTTTTTGTTCCACAGGCTGCAGGATTGTAATTCTTCTTGCTCCTGCTGTCTACCCTCTGGTGGATCAGCGCTTTTTTTTTTTTTTTAACCTCTTTATTAGAGTATAATTGGTTTACAATAGTGTGCTCATTTCTGCTATATAACAAAGTGAATCAGCTATACGTATACATATGGGCGACTAGCCAGACTTGATACTGCAAACAAAAACTAACGAGACAGACTCAAGAATGGGAAAAAGAAAAAAAAATCTGACAGCTGCTATGTCTGAACCATCTCATGCAATCAGGGTACTTAAAGGTCTCAGTTTCTCAGATGGTCTCTGACCTCTGATGACAGTGAAGAATTCGATCCTTTTCAGGAAAGTTTGGTAAGCCAACACTTGGTAGGAGCTTTCCATGGTCCCGAACCTGTTAAACTCTCATCTACCCATTTCCCTGCACTCATCCAATAAGGAATTATTGGTTTTCTTCTGTAATAGAATTGTTCTAGGCTCTAGATTAGAAGCACTGTGGTCAACAAGATAAATAATAGTTCTGCCCTAATGGAACTTACATTCTAGTTGTAGACAAAGACATGAAGACACAGAAAGGAAAAATATATACCCAATTCTGATAAAGGCTATGCAGAGAATTAGAATAAGTTGACATGATAGATGAAAAAGTGGCTACTTTAGATTGGATAGTCAGGAAGGGCCTCTCTGAGAAAGTAATATTTGAGATGGGGTCTGGATATAAGAATCTGTCAGACAAACTAAGAGCAGTTCCATGCAGATAAAACACCCTGGGGAAGAATGAGGTTGGTATGTTCAAAGAACAGAAACAAAGCCTGTGTAGCTGCAGCTTGATGAGGGAGGGAAACAAGATCAGGGAGAAAAGAAGAGGCATAATCAAAATAGGACTTTTCATGCTAGGGTAAGACATTTCAATTCTTTCCAAATGTACTGAGATAACCCTGCTAACAAGGACTTTCTAGGCAGGGCCTACAGATGGATGGAGGGCTTTGGTCCTCCTCTGGCCTAACTCTGGACCTTAATCCTTGGGAATAGCCAAACTTGTGATCTCTCTAGTTATAGTCTGATCCCTAAGACCAGACTATCTGAAACTGGGTTTAGCAATCAAGCCAGAGAGAATATATGTAAGGAGTACACAGAGGTGAGAATAGGTAATTTATACGGTTGTGAGAGACAAACATAAAACCCAGAAGAGTCCAATGGAAAGTTGATCATTAGACCACTAGAATGTAAGCTTCACACAGTCAGGGACCTTTTCGGTCACATTTATTACTATATCTCCTGTATCCATCATGGTGCCTGACCGTATTAGGTACACAATATAAACCTACTGAATAAACAAGTGGGAAAAAATGAACAAAAGATGTGTTTGCCATGCAAATGTACCTCACACATCTTCAACTATAGGGAACATAATTCATCGAGGGCCCCTGCTAATGAAATCCACCAAATTTCTCCACCACTGCTCCCAACCAACAACTGTGTGTGGCAGGAATACTATGGCCACCCACTCCTGGAGATAGCCTTGCTGAGCTCACCTCTGAGTACCCATCAGTCTATGATGCTTCCAGCAAGCCTCTCTTCCCTCTCTTCTGCATTAGGAATCAGATTTGTGCCCCAGTCTGACAGTTCTCCCAGACTCTCTTGCCTCCCTCCCCATTTTTTTCTCCCAGTTGTTTCCACTAATGAAATCCTTGGACATTTAATCCCATCTTGGTTTCTGCTTCTTGGAAGACCCAGACTAATGTGAAAGATGTAGGGTACCACCAACCAAGCTAGATACTAACAGCATCTGTTGCTCCTGTGGGGTTATCTACTTATGTACTTCCTTCCAAGGCAGGAATTAAGCAACACTGAACCCAAAGGAGAGGACAGGCAAATAACTGCCTCTAAACAGAAAGGGAAATTAAGGGGGAGAAGTTGGAGGAAGATTCTGGAAAAATCTTCCTTCAATTTCCTTCTGTTTCTTACTGTACTGGAGCTACTTTATATCCCGTGTTTAAAACTCTACTAAATTCTATTTTAAATGTTTTAAAAATTAGTTCCTCTATCACTATAATTTCTATAACTGAAAGTGTTTGAACAAGAAGCATTTTCTCTAGTCCCTTGAATTGCAATTGGTTGATAAAGGAATCAGTGACTGTGGATTATAAAATAATTGTGCTGTACTTTAACATATGCAAATCTCTTACGCATCTTTGAACAAAAGTTATTCTCCCCACAACCATGTAAATTAAATAGAGTAAGGGATATTATCCCATTCCACAAGTGAGGACACTGACATTTAAGAATACAAAGTAGTCCCTTAGTAATTTACAGAATACAGAGTACCCAGACCTCGGTCCTTCGGCTAGGAGCACATCATGCTACCTGTCATAGTTAGTCCATGGAATAAACACTTTTTTTCCCTCCCGGCTACCATTCTGCTTTCTTCTGATAAGAGTATCTTTCCTCTATTTTCAGATCATGTGTTAATTATAGGATTAATTCTATCACAGCTCTGGAGGTGAACATGTGATCCAAAATAGGCCAGTCATAACACTGAACCCCCATGGTTAGGCATATAATTCAAACACTGAGAGCCACCTGAAATCCTTACTGAATCCATTGGGTAAAAGATATTTTCACATGGGTTGCTAAGCTGGTAGGCTGTAAACTATATCACCATCACATGGAAAGCCCCTGCCTGGGTGAAGCAATAACAGTAAAAATCAGGGCTGAGAGGTAGAGAAACATGAATTCCCAGTGATCTCACTTGAGCACCTGGATCAAGGTATGCCTGAAGCCTTGTACTCTAGACTTGACAGTTGTGAGAGCCAATAAATGCCCCTTAAAAATAGATAGTTTGAGTTGTGTTTCAGTCAATTAACAAAAGCTTAACAAATTGAATCAATATTATACATTCAAAAAGATATATTCACCCCAATGTTCACTGCAGCACAATTTACAACAACCAGGACATGGAAGCAACCTAAATGTCCATCAACAGAGGAATGGATAAAGAAGATGTGGTACATATATACAATGAAGTATTACTCAGCAATAAAAAAGAACAAAATAATGCCATTTGCAGCAATGTGGATGGACCTAGAGATTATCATACTGAGTGAAGTAAGTCAGACACAGAAAGACAAATATCATAAGATATCACTTATACGTGGAATCTTAAAAAAAAAGGGGGGTACAAATGAACTTATTTACAAAACAGAAGTAGGTTCATGTAGAAAACAAACTTGTGGTTACCATGGGATAAGGGTGGGGGAGGGATAAAACAGGAGATTGGGACTGACATATACACACTACTATATATAAACTAGATAACTAATAATAACCTGCTGTATAGTACAGGGAACTCAACTCAATATTCTGTAATGGTCTACAGAGGGAAAGAATCTTAAAAAAAAATAGAGGGGATATATGTATATGAACTAATTCACTTTGCTGTACACCTGAAACTAACACAACATTGTAAATCAACTATACTCCAATAAAACTGTTTTTAAAAAAATAAGTTACAAGGATATATTATGTAACACAAGGGATATAACCAACATTTTACAATAACTGTAAATGGAGTATAATCTTTAAAAAATGTGAATCACTATATTATACACCTGTAACTTATACAATATTGTACATCAACTATACTTCAATAAATAATTTAAATTTAAATTTAAAAAAAAGTAGTAATAGGAGAAAAGTTACCTGAGAAAGGAAAAAATTGGTAACAGTAAACAATTTTCATGATTTAGATATAGAATGTCGTGTGGCTTCATGCAAACTAATGCCCTCATAATTCATTTTTATTTCCTGTTTTCACCAATGAGCAGAGAATACGACTGAAATCAAGCATTTTTCCTTGAACTTCAGAAAGCCAGCTGGATAATTCTCTGGACATGTGAATGGCTGTAGCAGAAAGAAAAAACACAGTATCTTTAATTCTATGAGCTTTAGATTTGGGGGTGAGGGGTAGTTGGTCACTGAAGTAAAGAAATGAAAAGTGGGAATAAGTGTCTCTCTATAAGGTTCTCAGAGGAAAAAGAGGAAAGACTTTGGATCACTACTGGATAATGTGAAAATTTAAATTTACAAGTCTCATTTATGTGACTTGCTCTATTTTTCTCTGAGCACTTGTCATGTGACACACAATATGTTTGTTTGTTTACTTATTCCCTACCTCCCCCTATCAAGAACATGGTCTCCATGTGGGCAGTGGCTATGCCTGTTTTTTTCGTTGCTCCATACCTAGTTCCTGGAACAATGTTGGTGCATAGCGGGTACTAACAGATAATGGTTAAATATTTGTTGAAAGGTGTTTGCATTTGTACTACTCTTGTTCTAAATTATGTATTGGAACAACATTAAAATATTCTAGCAATACCATTGATGGTCATGTTCAACTATTTAAATAGGGAGTTCTATATTCATACAAAAAGCAGAAATGTATATGTCACATCTCCATTTACTATACAAATTGGGACCATGGTTGATTGAATCGTGAATCATGGCAGCATCGCATTGTGCACCAAAGAAACTAAGAAGGAGCAAATAGGCTGTAGAATTGTGCTAACACATTAACCACCAGCCACACGTGGCTATTGAAATGTGGCAAGTCTGAATTGAGATGTGCTGTAAGTATAAAAAACTACACAGGAGTTCAAAACCTGAGTTAAAAAGAAAAAAAAAAACTATCTCATTAAGAATTTTTACTTGGATTGTATATTGAAATTATAATATTTTTTATATATTTGGGTCAGATAAAACATATTTTTAATTAATTTCTCCTGCGCCTTTCCTTTTCCTTTCTTTAATGTGGCTACCAGAAAATTGAAAATCTGCATCTCACATTTCTGGCTTATGGTTCACAGGCCAGAAAAGCTGTGGATTGAATTTGTGGCTCATCTCCTACTTCTGATGGCGAGATCACTATGGCGTGAAAGTTTTGCAAACTCGGGCCTGGAAAGTTGAATAGTGGACCCTTGAAGTCCCTTTCTCTTCTCTCTCTTGATCATTCCAGGAAGCATCAAGAGTCATTGTTATAATAAAAACTTTCTCTTGGCTACATTCTTTTTTTTCTTGAGCCAACTGTTTAAAGTCTTCACAAAGTAATACAATTTTTTATGCCAAGGATTTTCAGTAGTGGAATTCTTGACAAAGCAAATGCCACAGAGGGTAGCCACAATATGCCCTGTGTCCATGACATTTGTGACTCATTCATTTTTATGCCAGAGACAGTGTGATACCTCTCTCTTAAATAAATAAATAAATAAAAAATAAATTCCACCCCAAATCAGCAGCCTTGAAAACACTGGCTTCTCTCAATCCTTACTCTCTTGCTACAAGGCAGTTCATAATGTTCTCTTCCTGGGATTCCTATTTCATTTTTTATGAGCTTCATATGTTTTCTCTTCTAGTCATATTAACAGATAGCCTTTATATGTTGCTTAACTCCTTTTGGTGTCTGTTTGTTTCATGTCTCATGTCCTGGAGTGGGATTACATTAGGGTTCACATCGCCTTTCTCTCTAACCCAGTCATCGTCTCAGAGACAAGGCCTTCTAATTCTTTGCTTCAGTCCTGGTTCTCAGTAGGTAATAGTTGAAATGCATGAATGAATCCATCTAAACCCCCAGGAATACTATCATCATTATTCACCTGATTCTCAAAACCAAAAGAAACCCAGAGAAACTGCCCTGATTTCCCACAATTCAAGGTTTAGATGCTACCATGACCTGCTTTCTCATGCCAAGTCCACTGGCTAGATTTGATTATAAAAAGATGGGGAGGCAGGGAGATCAGCTAGTGTGGCCCTCATACCAGGCACTTCACAATCACCCAGGGTCTTGTTAAAAACCCAGATCACCCTGTAGTTTGAGAACCAGGGTAATAAAGTGCAACCAAAGGTCTGGAAGGGAAAACATAGGGAGAATACTGTATGGGAGCAAAACTTGCCACCCCAAAATATATCTTTGGCATGTGGATTACTTCAAGCTGAAAACAATCAAGGCCCAAAAGACTCAGAAAGAATCTGTGACCTTCCCCCAACTGCCTAAAAGACTGTAGATAGAGGACTTGTTCCAGGAAGGGAGCCATCACCACAGATAATTATAGTATGAACTAGGTGTGTAGACAGGGAGGAACCTAGCAAACTCTGTTAAAATTCCTCTCTGTGTCCCACTGCCTCTGCGCGGCCCAGCAAACATTTGTATACCAAACGTTTGCTTTTCCATCTTTATGTAAACTGTCTTCCTCCCCTATGAAGTCCCAAACCACTACCCACAACATCCTCTTCAGTCTTTCGCTGAAGATGGTATTTAAGGTAAGGTCTTCGGCCCTTTGCGAGACTTGTTCAGTTTTCCTGGGTCTCTCCCATATAGACATGTTATTAAACTTTTGTTTGATTTTCTTCTGTTAATCTGTCTCATGTCAGTTTGACTCTTAGACCAGCCAGAAGAACATAGAAGGGTAGAGAAAATTTCTTCCTCCCCAACAAGATTAAGGGAGAAGCAGAGAAAGGCAGGCATGAGCTTTCCCAGAGGGTGGTATAACGTGTGAACTGGACCCCTATTTCCATATCACTGTGTAAATTTCCCACTTCCAGTGTTTTTCTTTAGAATACATTGCACACTGTACCACACTCACGCGCACCTTGTCTCCTAATGTGTCTGTGCCAAAGATAACTGGAGCTTTGTGCCAACAGTTGTGGAAAATAAATAAGGGTGGACCACAGCTACAGCAAAGGGGCTATGGGTTCTTGTTGAAAGAAGAGGAAAGTAATAATGGGAAATAGTAAGAACCAAGAATCACAGTCTTGAGCATAAAAACACTTGGGAACGGCAGCCAAGCTGAAACTCATAAATATAGATAGATATGAATCTAAAGAGAGGAAATAAAATAGAAAAGAAACAAGCTTTAAGGAAGAAGATAGACGCAGAGTAAAAAAAAGAAAAGAAAAAACGCTCAGCTTACTTGTAAGAAATTGATCTGTATTCTGGGGTCTGGAGTGGGAACAACAGCTGTGGCTGAGAATTTGGAGTCTTGAACAGATTTAATTTTGGAGGCCCTCGTGCTTCTGTGGACAGATTCCCTCTGAACCTTGCAAAGACAGTGATCACACCTCCTGCAGGCTTGTTCCTCTCAACACCTGGTGCAAGAAGCTTTAGCTTGGGGACCGTATTAGGGTTCTCCAGAGAAAATAACTAATGGAAGACAGATAGATAGATAGAGACTTATTGCAAGGAATTTCTTCACATGATTGTAGAGACTGAAAAGCCCCAAGATCTGCAGAGTGAGTGGGTATACTGCAGACCCAGGAAAGCCATTGGTGTCAATTCCAGTCCAAAGAGGAGCAGGCTCAGGAAGCAGGAAGAGCCGGTGTTTCAGTTCACGTCTAAAGGTGGGATAAGGTTGATGCCCTGGCTCAAGGCAGTCAAGCAGTCAGGGGGAGCCTTTTGTTCCATTCAGACCGTCAACTGATATGATGAAGCCCACCCACATTAGGGAGGCCAATCTGCTTTACTCAGTCTACCAATTCAAATGCTGATCTCACCCAGAAATACCCTCAAACACCCTCAAGGACACACCCAGAATGTCTAACCAAATATCTGGGCATCCCAAAGCCCAGTCAAATTGACACATAAAATGAACCATCACCAAGGCTCTCATCCAACCGACTGCAAATGTACTCACACTACAGCTCCAGCTACAAACTGCAGCTCCAGCTACAACCACAGGATTTCACTTTAGAACACTGGCATCATCAACTCCTGCCCAGGAGGACCTGGTGGGTTTTGTAGAAATTCATCACAAAAGTTAAACAAGGGGATCTGAACATCTCACTTATGTAAATCACACCTCAATAAAAAAAAAAGAAGTGTAATGAGGGCAATGCTGTTGCCACACTGGCTACAGTGAGACCTTGTACTTCTACAACTGTTAGAAAAACTGCAGGCCCTGGATGGATGCCCGGCTGGAGAGTCTAGAGCCCCAAGCTGAGGAGCAGTATGTCAGGGAGGTGGGATCCCCGAGACCACCCCCAGGTTTGATCATTCACTAGAATGACTCATAGGATTCAGCATATAGTTGTACTCACAGCTAGAATTTATTACAGTGAAATTTATTATAAGAAACAAAGCAACATGAGTGAAGGGAAAAAGCATGTGGGGTGAATTCCAGAGGAAACTAGGAGCAAGCTTCCGAGAGTACCCTCCCAGGGGCGTCACATAGGATGTGCTCAATTCCTCTGGATCCAATTGTGACAACAAGTATGAAGTGTCGGCTTCCAGGGAAGCTCTTTAGAGACTCAGCACCCAAGGGTTTTATTGGTGACTGCTCATGTTGGTGTCCTCTGCCACCACATACCAAAATTCCAGACTCCCAGAAGGAAAACAAGTGTAGGGGAGGAAGAAATTGTCCTCTCTCCTTCTAGGTTCTTCTGGCTGGTCTAAGAGTTAAATTAGATATGAAACAGATTAACAGGAGAAAATGAAACAAAAGTTTAATAATATGTGTACATGACAGAGACCCGGAAAAGCTGAGTAACTCACCAACATGGCCAGAGCCCTCACCTTAACTACCGTCTCCAGCTAAACATAAAAGAGGTTGTTGGGGGGTAGTGGTTTGGGACTTCAAAGGGAGAGGAAGGCAATTCACACCGTGATGGAAAACAAATGTTTGGTGAATAAATATTTACTGAGTCATGCAGAGACAATGGGACACAGAGTGGACTCTGATCTGTAGGCCCTGCTGAGTTTCCCCCAGCACATTTAGCCCACATTCTTTGCAGATGGGCCTCTTCCGCAGAATAGAGCTTCTATCTAAATTCTTTAGGCAGTTAGGGGGAAGGTCAAAGTTTCTTCCTGAGTCTTTTGGGCCTTGTTTGTTTTCAACTCGAAATAACCTGAGTGCCAGAGATATTTTGGGGTGGCAAGTTTTGCTCCCCTACACAAGGGTGCAGCATAATCCACATCATTTGTACAAACAGTGTAGGCACAGTGAGAGAATCAGTTAGGGAATGATGGCAGCCTCCCCAAATCCAAGTTCTCAGGCACCAGCCAAGGGTCAACCTTGTCAGCAGGCCTCTCTGAGGGAAGCATTCCCAAGCTTACTATTTAACCTTTATTTCTGCACAAGCAGCAAAGACTTCCCACACCCAACCACTGGGTGCATGATGAAAATGAGGATGGAGAAAAGGCAGCCACTTCAGAAAGGATGTAGGGAAAATGAAACTCAGCCACAGAAGGCTGCACCAAGCACTGGACTTTCTTCTGCCACAATATAAGGAGCTTGGAGACAGGCTGCCGCCAGCGCAGAAGTTTGTGGAGGGTCAGAGCGTGGCCAATAATGTCAGTGGTCACATAAGGAAGGTAACAGACTTTACCAACTCTCAGAGCGTGTAGCTGCTTAGCCAGAACATATGGACAAGAGATCACAAGGTCCTCCCTGAGCAACTCAGTACACCCAGAGGTCCTACCCATGCTAGTGATCTGTTCCAGCAGAAATGCCAAGTCCTAAAGGTGTGTGTGGACAGCCCACAGTGGGTTGAGCAGAACTGAGCCTCCCAGCACGAGTCAAGGAGACGGACAAAGGTTGCAGGGTTATAGCAAGGACAAGGAACACAGCTACCAAACACTTGCAATTGAATGAACTGATCTTCAGGATGTGACTTGAATTATTCATTGCACACAAGTCCTAATGATGCTAGAGTAGAATTTGCTGCTACTAGAGCTGCTTTGGTTGCAGTAAAATATTCTCTTTTTTGTCATTCAGAAAATAAAATTTAAAACTCACCTGTAATTCCAGGAACATTTGCAGAAATAGCTTTGCTTTGTTTGGTCATGAGGTTAGAACTGCAAATAAGTATCATATGTTAGCAGAAAACTGCCCCTAAATCCAGATACAAGGACACTGTACAGCATAGATCTTGGGCAGGAATGAGAGGGTAGGTAATCTCTGGTGCTATGCAACCCCTCTTGCTTTAGGGTTGAGGGTGTGTGTATTTAAAAGGTGATTGTTTTTATTTTTAAAAGCAATTGCCTGAAAATTCTTGCCATCATCTGAGAACAACCTCAGGGACAAAAAGAAAATCTAAATGCAAAAATGCCTTGGATGGAAAAAAAAAAAAAAAGCCTTGGATGGCACTGATAGCTCTTTATCTCGGACTGAAGAGCTTTGCTACGCTTATGCCCCAGTGGTCTTTGCATTTTAGCTCAAAGGGTGTTCCCTTTAAAGGTGTAAATATCTTTTATAATCAGAAAAATCCTTCAGATACCAACCCAGGGGAAGATTGAAAAGCAAGATGGGCCCATCTGTTAGCTTGATAGCAAAAGCTTGGAGCCTGGGAGGGTATACATAATGTCTCTGAAGAGCATCTTACTCCCTGTCTCTGATTCTGTTATACTGATAATCATCTATTAGCAATTTGCTTTTGAAAAGACTAAAAACTTGAATGTCTGAAGTCAAGGGGAGACACCATCTTTGTTAGGTTAGACAGGAACTAGGGAATTGCCAAGAAGAGATTTCTGCCTCAGTCTATGAATGATAAAGGAGTCTGTCCAGAGATGTAATCATCCAATACATAGTTCTGTGTCCTGTACTCACTCACGGGAAAGATGCTCTCAAAGCTTTTATCATTGCAGGTGTCTTGCGTCTTCCTCCATCTTCCTAATCACTAACAAGTGGTAGAAATAGTTTTATTTGGTATTTACCTTTGGGGGGAAATCTTGGTATGTTAAAATGCACTTGATGATTCTATCTACCATAAATCTGATTGTAAAAACACGAAACACGGAGGAAGGAAACTAGATTGTGTTCCTGCTGGAAAGCAGTGGGTGGGTGCAGAGACGTTGATCAAGTTATCTTCATCCTTCAACTAGGCTGGGGGATGACAGTTTTTCCCATCACCCTCTTGGTTCCCAAACCATATTAGGCATCTTCCTGGCTGTCTGTAATTTCTCCCCCGCACCAGATTTCTGAGTTGCTTCAGAGACAAAACGAAGCAAGCCTAGCATACTCTCACATTCTAGAATGACTATGGCCAGAAATCTATTAGATTTCTTGTGGAAAAAGAACTTTCAGGGTCAGAGTTAGAATGCAATGTCGGATAGTGTAGTGGTTATCCAAGTGGGCCCGCCTCCGCAATACCCCATGGTCTTTGGATGTGCTCCAAAGGAGACTAAAGGAAAATCAGAATGGTAGAGCTGGCCATTACCCTTACTTTAATCAGAGTCACTCCATCCTTATCTGTATGTGTGTGCACGCATGTATATGTGTATGTCTGTATGTATATGCACATGTATATACGTATCCCTCAAATGATTGATTTGAAAAAAAGACTCTTTTGCAAAAAATAATTTTGAAGTTTATAAATCATTTTATGGAGACGATGAAGTAGTGGACTGGGAATCAAAAGATTAATTGCCTAAGCAGCCTCAGGCAAGTAACTTCACCCTGATCAGCTAAATAAAAGGGGTAGCCTTTCTGATGTCCAAGGTTCCCTCTAGCTCTGGAAGTTTATAATGCTTTGATGGAGGAGGGAGCAGTCAGAGCGAAGGACTCAAACTGTCATGAGTGTAGAGAACTCTCCCCAGAAATCAGAGCAGCCATGAACACCTTCAGAAAAAGTGAACTGCCTTTTCCTATAGTATATCAAATGTAATACTTGGCAAAATGCCACTCCAAGCCATGTCTGAGTTGCCAATTTCTGAGACAGCTGCTGGGCTAGGGGAAACAGTAGTCCAAGCCTTGCGTTAAATGTAATGGCTTTTCCTCCCTGGAGACTTACCTTCATTTCCATGCCCCTCCCCACATTGTTGTGCCCAGCACCAGTACACCTGTGAGCAAGAAAATCCCACATCACCCTGGAACATTCAGAGGGACTATGCACGGAGATTAGAGATTGACTGGCAGCCAACCTTCTAGAAAGGGTCAGCCTATCAGCAAATCATGAATGGGGCCACAGTATCTTCAGCCCATTTAGCCTCACTTTCTGGAACTTCTCCCTCTTGAACTCTTCAAGCACCAAGCATCAATCTGACCACTGAGTGATGCTATGCTAGAAGCCAAGTTTGCAGAGGTGAGTAAATCATGGTCCCCACTTTGAGGAGCCCCTGGCCTATAGGTACTCATGTACAGTGCTGAGAACTCTGATAGGTGAGGGCAGGGATGTCTTGGGCATCACTCTCTACCCAGTGTCTAGCAAAATACCTGATACTCAATAAATAGTAAGTGAACAGTAGGTACTCAATAAAGTTTTGTAGAATGAATAAATGAACCTAAAAGAATGTAGAAGGGAGAGTAATTAATTTTGACTGGTTGTAGGTGGAAAAGAAAGCACCTGGAACTATATTACTTATTCATTGAAAGACTCTGATAAGGTATGAAATGCCTGATGAGACTTGTTGCTATTCTAAGTAGATATTCATCTTTTCAGGATGCAGGCAGGAAACTTTAAGCCAAAGGAATAAATATCTAATGGTAAAAAACACAGATACAACTGAGTGGGGTTTCTGAATGTTGGTTTGTTAAGTTTTTAGGGTAGATAACGGAACACCAAAATGTTTAGCCCAGGTTCTAATATTTACCCCATGGATATACCCTTTTTTTGCATTGTCTCCAGCCCAGCCTTCCAGGAATATGCACCCACGGTAATAAATGATTTATAACTTAATAGCCCCACAAACTCATTTATTGAGAGGTGCTAAAACACCAGAAGCTCAAAAATATGATTAATCAATTTCAATTTACTCAAACCTTCCTCTCCAAGTATAATTAAGGGTGTTGGGATTAGGATTGCCAGATAAAATAGTGGATATCCAGTTAAATAATAATTTCAAACAGTGAATACTCTTTTGTACAAGTATGTCCTAAATATTGCATACGACATACATAACCTCACAAAACAGCTAGGTATGTCAACCCTAGTTGGAGGGAGAATAATTAAAAATGTGGAGAGCTGTGTCCTTAATTAAAGTTACCATCTGGCTTCCCTGGTGGCACAGTGGTTGAGAGTCTGCCTGCTAATGCAGGGGACATGGGTTCGAGCCCTGGTCTGGGAGGATCCCACATGCCAAGGAGCGACTAGGCCCGTGAGCCACAATTACTGAGCCTGTGCGTCTGGAGCCTGTGCTCCGCAACAAGAGAGGCTGCCATAGTGAGAGGCCCGCGCACCACGATGAAGAGTGGCCCCCGCTTGCCACAACTAGAGAAAGCCCTCACACAGAAAAGAAGATGCAACACAGCAAAAATAAATTAATTAATTAATAAACTCCTACCCCCAACATCTTCTTTAAAAAAAAAAAAAAAGTTACCATTAATGCCAAAGCTCATGTGTAAATTTTCCCACACTTTCCCATATAGTCCCATATCCTTGGAATTTCATTAGTCCTACAAACATTTTCCCTTTTGGGGATACTCTTGTGAAATCCTTGACCAAAATGGAGTGAGTCCAGATAGAAGGTTCTAAGGGGGAAAGCTCAGTAGAGTTTGGCTGATAAAAACAGTCTGTTCGGGACTTCCTTGGTGGTACAGTGGTTAAGAATCCATCTGCCAATGAAGGGGACGCGGGTTCGATCCCTGATCCAGGAAGATCCTACATGCCACAGGGCAACTAAGTCTGTGCGCCACAACTACTGAAGCCCACATGCCTAGAGCCCGTGCTCCACAACAGGAGAAGCCACAGCAATGAGAAGTCCACACACTGCAACGAAGAGTAGCCCCTGGTCGGCACAACTAGAGAAAGCCTGCACACAGCAACGAAGACACAATGCAGCCAAAAATAAATAAATAAACAAACAAATTTATTAAAAAATAAAAAAAGCCTGTTCTCATGGCCTGGCTCAGTCTTTTGTAACCTAATCATTAAAGTGACACCCCATCACTTTTGCCATAATCTCTTTGTTATCAACAAGTAACTAGGGCTTCCCTGCTGGTGCAGTGGTTGAGAATCTTCCTGCCAATGCAGGGGACACGGGTTCGAGCCCTGGTCTGGGAAGATCCCACATGCCAAGGAGCAACCAAGCCCGTGAGCCACAACTACTGAGCCTGCGCGTCTGGAGCCTGTGCACACAAGAGAGGCCGCGATAGTGAGAGGCCCGCGCACCGCGATGAAGAGTGGACCCCGCTTGCCGCAACTAGAGAAGGCCCTCGCACAGAAACGAAGACCCAACACAGCCAAAAATAAAAATAAATTAAAAAAAAAAAAAAGATTCCACATCTTCCCCCAATGTTGGCTTTCCTTTAAAAAAAAAAAAAAAAACAAGTAACTAAGTCCAGACCATACTCAAGGGGAGGAGATTGCACAAGGGTAACCACTGGGGGCCATTTTTGAAAGCCAGCTACCAGACAATACTAGTATAAATCTAGATACAGAGGCTCTTCTTATAAACATATTAGATTCCAAGAGCCTGCTTCTTCAGCCCATTTGTCTTAAAGATGGAAGGAGTAAAAGAGATGTAAGCTTTCAGTCCTGACATATATTTATACCAATGAGAGCAGGTTATTCCAACATGGGCTTATCCATGAAGTCCTTGCTGAAATAAACTCTGTCAGGCATCCTTCACCAAAATAGGCTGGTTTCAACTCCAGTGAAGATCTGTCAAGGCAAGAAACCTTTTCTGTTCAGCAAATGCTGAAGAGAATTTTTTAGAAGCTGGAGCAACCTCACTTGATCCATTGTCATTCATTTTGATGCCATGATGATTCCACAAGGGCTTGAATCCCTGGGACCATTAGTGGCTTATGACCAAAATTTTATCAGCAACACTGTCCACCATGCTTAGCCTCTAAGCTTTCAAACTGCCAGCCTTCTGTGTGAGTCTTAAAGTAGAAAATATCTTGCAATGCTGCTTGTTTCCTGGCCATACAGTCAGAAGTTTGTCCATGTCAACTTCATCATTAGCCTTTTCTGTTCAGTTCTCTTCACTTAGACACAATATTCCTTGCTTATATGATTCATTCTTTTTTTTATCCTCCTGGCAGCCAGCTCTCTTCACCTTTTTTTTTTTTTAGTGGCACCTCCATTCTCCTGGACAAAGACATGAAAATAATCTTCTCATCTGTGTTTCTTCATTCAATATATTCAGTGGGTCAACTTCTTCAGTTTCTTCTTTTGAGTCATATCTTGGATTTGAACTTGGCTCTCCTTTTTCCAACATCATCTGGGTCTGGATTACTGCCACCTTGTGCCTGTGTGTGTACATGTGGAAGCACACGTGTGTGTTTATGTATGCATGTGCACGTGTGTGTGTGCATACGTGTGTGAGTATGTGTGTACACAAACAGTTTTAAGAGGGCAGATCTTAGGTCACTGCTGTATCCCTGCACTTAAAACAGACCTCAAATCCAAGTAGGTGGTCAGTTGATATATTTTGAAGTGAAGAGATGGATTAGGGGAAGAGGATGGGTGGTTTAGCTGCTTTGCCCATTGGGGACTGCCCTCTTAGGAAGAAATCAGTCTGTCTACCCTCTATCCACCTGACCATCCGTTCTTTATTCATGGTTGCCTGAAATCCCTTGTGAAAAGATTCAGATTAAAAAAAGGAATTAATTGCAGTTTTAGCTAGAACTCTGTCCTAATAGAAACTGACTTGAACTAGATCAAATAAAAGTGTGAAACTTATTGTAAGGCTGTGGGTTGTTTTCATGGAAATCACAGAGATGTAGCTGGATTTTGGAAGGGGAATGAAGATGATGAGACTCTTTGGTCTCTGGACATTTTTTTCCTTTCTGAATGTCTGATTTTGTCTATTATTTTTTATTAACCCTGAAGGACAGTTTCCTCTCCTTCTTGGACCACAGGAATGCCAGATTATAGCCACAGTACAGCTCCTGAATTTGTATCTCCTCTATTCAAGAGACTAGCCTAGACTGAATTAGAATCTCTCAGTCTCATTTCCAAATTTTCAAAAAAAAAAAGGGCCAAGCAACTGTGACTTGGGGGCAGGACCATGTTGTAGAAGCTCAGCTTATGGGGGCCCATGGCCTGAGGAGCACTTACGGGGACCTCGGGGAGTTTGCAGACACCATGAAGGGGTCCACAGTTACTATCATGAGCCAGTCCATGGGAACAGGCTTTTTATTTATATATATATATATATATATATATAACCGTTTGTTTGTTTGTTTGTTTATTTTTGGCTGCATTGGGCCTTCGTTGCTGTACACAGGCTTTCTCTAGTTGTGCCGAGCGGGGGCTACTCTTTGTTGCGATGCGCGGACTTCTCATTGCCGTGGCTTCTCTTGTTGCGGAACACAGGCTCTAGGCACGTGGGCTTCAGTAGTTGTGGTGCACAGGCTTAGCTGCCCTGTGGCAAGTGGGATCTTCCTGGATCAGGGATCGAATCCGTGTCCCCTTTATTGGCAGATGGATTCTTAACCACTGTGCCACCAGGGAAGTCCCAAACAGGCTGTTTTTATTAGCCAAACTGGCTCATCCAGCTGGACTCTCTTTTGCCTTCAGCGTGTACATTTTGATGAAGCAAGCTGCCATGTAGGAGAGGCCCGTGTGGCAAGGAACTGAGGGTAGCTTCTGGTTAATGCCAGCAAGGGACTAAAGCCCTCAATCCAACAGCTGCAAGGAACTTAGTTCTGCCAGCAAACACGTTAATAACAATGAAAGTAGATCCTTCCACAATCAAGCCTGCAGATGAGACCACAGCCTTGGCCAACACTTTGATTGCAGCCTTGTAATTCCAGCTAAGCCGCACCTGACTCCCAGAGCCAGGGAGGCCCCAACTGAATGGCCTCTCACCCATCACCTCTGCTTCTCCAAGAACTACCACTCTCTGTAAGATTTAGACAAAGTCCCACTCCTTCAGGGAGCTTGTCCTAATCTTACCCTTCTCTAATTGACTTGTCTATACTGCTATACTATACTTGTAAGTCTTTACTGCTTACAAGTCACTTTGGCCCCTACCTTATACTGCCCTCTCTAGCTAATTGGGACAGCATTTTTCAGGTGGGCTGTGTATTGGCAGGAAGAGACTCCACACACTGACACCCACTGAAAATTTCTGGGTATTTGCTAAAACAAATCTGAAACATTCAAAGCAAAGTGATCATGCAAAACAAAAACCAATGCAGCATGTCTCAGATGTGCCTCAAATCTCCTAGTGGGGGACCCTCGGCTAACTATGACTTCCTCCACCAAAGCTAGGGTCTTCCCTGACCTGAAAAACTTAATTTTAACTGTATTCAAGTCTTTTTGTACTACAGCCCCACATCACCATTCAGGAAGAATTTACCCAAATAATCTGCGCGTGTAATGATTCCATGTGAGAAAATGTGTCTAGATATCAGGCTCTCCTTGATCCTTGAAGTAATCTCAGTATCAGTGAGACCCTATCTTCCCTCAGGAGGGACAAAAGTAGTTTCCATGCCAAGAAAACAAGCTCTTTCAAGCACCCCAGGTAGCTATTGCCCTTTCCTTGGTTGTTAGATAATTTATAAGCATAAGGTTTCACCCCCAGTGAGACTGTAAGGGTAGGGGAATGAGAACCAGGACCATCATCATGTTAAGCACCACAAATTTGCCTCACGTGGGCCAAGAACATGCCATAAACTCAATACTAAAAAAACATACAACCCAATCCAAAAATGGGCAGAAGACCTACATAGACATTTCTCCAAAGAAGACATATACAGATGGCCAAGAGGCACATGAAAAGCTGCTCAACATCACTAATTATTAGAGAAATGCAAATCAAAACTACAATGAGGTATCACCTCACACCAGTCAGAATGGGCATCATCAGAAAATGTACAAACAACAAATGCTGCAGAGGGTGTGGAGAAAAGGGAACCCCCTTGCACTGTTGGTGGGAATGTAAATTGATACAGCCACTATGGAGAACAGTATGGAGGTTCCTTAAAAAACTAAAAATAGAATTACCATATGACCCAGCAATCTCATTACTGGGCATATACCCAGAGAAAACCATAATTCAAAAACACACATGCACCCCAATGTTCACTGCAGCAGTATTTACAATAGCCAGGACATGGAAGCAACCTAAATGTCCATTGACAGACAAATGGATAAAGAAGATGTGGTACATATATACAGTGTAATATTACTCAGCCATAAAAAGGAACAAAATTGGGTCATTTGTAGAGACGTGGATGGATCTAGAGACTGTCATACAGAGTGAAGTAAGTCAGAGAAAGAAAATCAAATATTGTATATTAACACATTTATGTGGAACCTAGAAAAATGGTACAGATGAACCGGTTTGCAGGGCAGAAATAGAGACACAGATGTAGAGAACAAACGTATGGACACCAAGGGGGGAAAGTGGTGAGCGGGATGGGGGGTGATGAATTGGGAGATTGGGATTGACATATATACACTAATATGTATAAAATGGATAACTAATAAGAACCTGCTGTAT
The DNA here is from genome assembly GCF_005190385.1 of Monodon monoceros. Classification (NCBI taxonomy): domain Eukaryota; kingdom Metazoa; phylum Chordata; class Mammalia; order Artiodactyla; family Monodontidae; genus Monodon; species Monodon monoceros. The sequence goes on from NW_021703768.1 coordinate 129,783,794, forward strand.
AAAAAATAAATAAAATAAAATAAACTATTTTCCACTTCAAAAGAAAAAAAAAGGTGGTGGCATATATTATCCTATTTCCTGACAATGCTGTGAGGTAGATATATCACTTCTGCTTTTCCAGGTACAGACACAGGGTCTCAAGGTCAACATCTTACCCAGGTTTGCATATCTCACAAGTTGCATGACCAGACATAGAATCAGCCTTCAAAGCCTGTGATCTTTCCAGTACCCGGTGGGCCTCTCTGTAAATCCCCCATATCCACTCTAATGTGTGAAAGACCATCTCAGTCAAGAAATCCTCCCATCTGTCTAACCGAATTCCTTCAAGCTGCAGCTTCAGGCCCTCCCTGCCTCTTCTGTTCTTGGAGGAACTGGTACCCAGACTTTAATTGCTCTTCCGCTAAGATTGTTAAATCACCCCTTGACCATCTTTTAGGCTGAACCATCCTGTCTTGCCAGGTCTGATTTGGGGGGCCATTAATCATTTCCATTCTCTTGACCCAAACACTTTTGATTCTCTGTAGCCCTCTGATGTACTGTCTCCATTTTGAAAGGTTCTTAAAATTGTCCAGGTTTCGGGGGTGGGGCATGACATTTGGGGGTAGGGAATCTTTCCATCTCTCCAAATAGAATGCCTTGTTCCTGAGGGAAGAGAGATTAGAAGAAAGCTCAGAGGGCTGGGGCCAGGGAAACAACGTAGAGAATGAAAATAGATGAGTTCAAATGAAGATGAATCAGAAACATGGGATTAAATTTCCCTGAGGCCTTCAATTTTACCAGGAAATATGCTGGATAAAATAGATTTGGATTTGATTTGTCAAATGCAAAATGATTTCTTCCTTTAAAAAAAATTAAGCAGGGCTTCCCTGGTGGCGCAGTGGTTGAGAGTCTACCTGCCGATGTAGGGGACACGGGTTCGTGCCCCGGTCCGGGAAGATCCCACATGCTGCGGAGTGGCTGGGCCCATGAGCCATGGCCGCTGGGCCTGCACGTCCGGAGCCGGTGCTCCGCAACGGGAGAGGCCACAACAGTGAGAGGCCCGTGTACCACAGAAAAAAAAGAAAAAAAAAAAATTAGGCAAGATGCAGTGAGTACCCTTCCAGACCACGCACGGTTGGAATTAAGCACCACAAAGCCAGCACTGCCCCTGAGTAGGAGTCAGGTCAAGGCTGGATGCCTGCCTGTGTCTCCCTGGAGCCAGCAGTTTCCAGCAGGGTGCCTCCCATGTTAATCAGCACAGGAGGCAGCAGGGGTGTGGCAATAAGAGTGCCACACTGGGGACTTCCCTGGTGGCGCAGAGGTTAAGAATCTGCCTGCCAATGCAGGGGACACGGGTTTGAGCCCTGGTCCCAGAAGATCCCACATGCCACGGAGCAACTAAGTCCCTGCGCCACAACTACTGAGCCTGCGCTCTAGAGCCCGTGAGCCACAACTACTGAGCCCGTGCACCACAACTACTGAAGCCCGCGCACCTAGAACTCGTGCTCCGCAACAAGAGAAGCCACCTCAATGAGAAGACCACACACGGCAACGAAGAGTAGCCCCCGCTCGCCACAACTAAAGAAAGCCCACGTGCAGCAACAAAGACCCAAGACAGCCAAAAATAATTAATTAATTAATTAAAAAAAAAAAGAATGCCACGCTGGGAATCAGGAGACCTGGGTTCTAGCCCCGGCTCTTCCAGTAACAAGTGGATGATGCTGGCAAGTCCCTTCACCTCCCTGAGCCTCAATTTCCCCAAATTTAAATCCAAGGGCTTCAGACTAGCTAATCCCAAGCGTCTTTTCCTGGTCTCACACTTCGTAATTCTCCATTGAATATCAGCAGTTGCCAAAATGGGGTCCACCAAACACTGAATCTACAAGATGCTCAGTGAAAAGACAGCTAAGTGGTCCCCTAGGTTTGGGAAATGCTGTCTATGAACTCCCCTTTAGAGATTCAGAGCGGATATCAGCACATTAAAGATTCTGTGACTACTATATATGAAATAGGTAACTTATCAGAACCTGCTGCTTAGCACAGGGAACTCACTCAGTACTCTGTAATGGCTTATATGGGAAAAGAAACTAACAAACAAAAAAAGAGTGGATACATGTGTATGTATAACTAATTCACTTTGCTGTACACCTGAAACTAACAACATTGTAAATCAACTATACTCCACTAAAAATAAAAAAAGATTCTGTGAAAATCTAATGTAAAAGAAAAAACAAAATATGTTTAACTCAACCCAACAGTTCCCTAATCTTATATCACAGAACTTCTTTAGTTACTACCTATGATCCTAGGGAATGTATTTTGGGAAACGCTGACATGTAAAAATTCTATACCTCCTCCCTCCTTGCCTTCAGGGTTTGATCCTCATGTGTGCCTATCTTACCCAGTCACAGCAGGACTTGGACAGCCCCATGGGGAGCTGGAGGCTCTGAGCACTTGTGTCCTGGAAGGAGCACATTGGTCAGCACGCAGTCAGCCCCAGGATAGTCATGTGCTTGCAAACAGAACCAGGGCTAAAATGGCAGGAAAATGAATTCGCTGTGTATGAGTGCTTTATGTCATATAGGTAAGATGCAGGTGCTTCCCTGTCTCTGAACATCACCTCACAGGATGGACCCTTCCTCAGGGTCTTGGGTGTTTCTGGACAAACAGAGCTCGGAGGCCATCAGAAGAATGAGTTCTATTTTGGAAAAACCTAAATTCACTGAGGTGGTGCATTAGTCTGCCAGCGTTGCCATAACAAAATACCACAGACTGGGTGGCTTAAACAACAGAAACTTATTTTCTCACAGTTCTGGAGGCTGGAAGTCGGAGATCAGGGTGCCCTCAGGGCTGGTTTCTGATGAGACCTCACTTCCAGGCTTGCAACCAGCTGCCTTCTCCCTGTGTCCTCACTTGGCCTCTTCTCTGGGCCCACAAATCCCTGGTGTCTCTTTCTCTTCTTATAATAAAGCCATTAATCCCCCACCCTAATGACCTCATTCAACCTTAATTACCTTCTTAAAGGCCCTATCTCCAAATACAGTCACTGATGTGAGAGGGGTGGGGAGTAGGGCTTCAACTTATGAATTTAAGGGTGGGACACAATTCAGTCGATAACAGGGGGATTCCTCTGGATTGTTACTCAGAGGGAGAGAGAAAGGTGAGTTTGGGAGTTTAAGAAACAGAGTCAGAAAAGGAAGCAACAGAAAATGTCCTCCAGGGCTGAGTGGATCAAGTGGTCTGTGGGTGCTCCCTGCCCCTTGCAGGGCTGGGAAGTACTAGGAAATCAAAGGGGATGTCTTGTGACACACCTCGAGAGGCTGTGCCCTGTGTGCCTCCCAGGGGCCAGCTTGGCCTGGAAGATGCAGAGCCCTTCAAGATCCTGTAGACTTGAAGGAAGGTATCAGCTGTGAGGGTGTGGACACAAGGTCCGAGCCACCGCCCAGTACACAAGGCCTCAGGGCATTTCCCCACACGCCAGGGACAAGGGAGGGCCCCAGGGATGAGTGAAATGGAACTACCTACCACCCAGAATCATGAAATCTTGCAGCAGGTTCAACTTGTTTCAGAGACATAAAATAGCTACTGCACACACCTGTGTTTGGAGCGGATTTCACACCTGACACTGAGTACCCTTCCAGATCACTCACTGTTGGAATTAAGCACCACAAAGCCAGCACCGCCCCGAGTAGGAGTCAGGTCTCAAAGGGCAGGTCCAGACCTAGGTGAAAGATTCCCAGCAAGGCTGGACCAGTCAAAACTCGTTATACAGCATTTGTATTAATAAGCAGTAGAGTAGATGCTGACCCCTTTGGGACAACCAGGCCCAGTAACTCACCCTGGCTTAGCCACTCTCTTTGACTTGGTGGAAGGAATATTAGTTTCCTGCTATAAAAAAAAATTATCACAAACTTGATGGCTGAAAACCACAGGAAAATGGGCTTCCCTGGTGGCGCAGTGGTTGGGAGTCCGCCTGCCGATGCAGGGGACTCGGGTTCGTGCCCCGGTCCGGGAAGATCCCACGTGCCGTGGAGTGGCTGGGCCCGTGGGCCATGGCCGCTGAGCCTGCGCATCCGGAGCCTGTGCTCCGCAACGGGAGAGGCCACAACAGTGAGAGGCCCGCGTACCACAAAAAAAACAAAACAAAACAGGAATTCTTTCACAATTCTGGAGGCCAGAACTCCAAAAGCAAGGGTCACCTGATTTTGTTGACCTTCCCTCCAGAGGCTCCAGGGGAGAATCTGTTCTCTCCTCCAGCTCCTGGTGGCTGCAGGCGTTCCTTGGCTTGAGGCCACATCACTCCATCACGGCCTCCATCCTCACATCACCTTCTCCTGCGTGTGTCTCAAAATTCCCTCTGCCTCTCTCTTATAAGGATATATGTGATTGCATTGAGGGCCCACTGGATAGTCCAGGATAAATGCCCCCTCTCAAGATCCTTAACTCAATCACAGTGTCTGCAAAATGAGGTCCATTTACAAGTTCCAGAGATTTGACACAGATATCTCTTGAAAGGTAATTTTCAGCCTACTACAGGAGGGTCAAGATCTTGAGAAGCTTAGCCAAGTGTGACCCATCCCGCAGCAGCCAGGCCCACCACCATAGCTCCTGGGACAAGGCCTGGCACACAGTGTGGTGGGCTCTTAAGATTTGCTGAATGAAGAGTTTGTTGATAAAAGCCAATATGACGAGAAATAAAGCCATGGGCTAGGCTCACCCTTGAAAGGACTTATCTGTGGACTCTAGATTTTAATCGACTAGATAAACCTACTCACAAACACAAAAGTTGGGAGGGGGGCATGCACGGAAAAGTCCCCACATAGAACTTCCAGCCTTTTAAATTGCAAAGTGAGGAGAGTAAAAGAAAACGCCATTTACTTTCATAATCATTTCATAAAAGAAAGAACATTTTAACAACACAAGGAAGGTCATTGCCTCGAATAAAAGACAGTCCTTGAAATTAAATAAACCTAGCCTCATTAAAAATTCACTCCCAGTTCTTTTTTTTTCTTTCTCAGTTTGCCACAGACAAATGAAAATTCCATCATAGACCCATTCCATTTGCAAATGGGCATCTGGAAGCAACTACAGAGAAAAAAATGTTAGAAGGGAAAAAGTTAAACCCAAGCAGGATCCTGTGGGGCTCCTGAGCACAAAAGCCTTTCCGTGTCCCCTGTTTCTTGCTTGTAGGAAATAGGCTTCATTCAGCCTCCATGACCTTCCCTGAGTTCCAAAGGGCAGGTTCAAACAGTTGCTAATCAGGGAAGGGAGGGGACATGGAGACAAGGGAGGAGCAGTCCAGAAACAATAGTGCAGCCTTGGGGCAGGGTCCTGGTTCCCCCTCCAGGGATACACATAACAATATCTTTGAGCTGTTTTGCTGCTACTGAAACCCTCACCAGGTGGAAGAAGTTAACCGCAGACTTCCCACAAGCCCCTAAACCCCAGACCCTTTGGAACCAGAAGGTTGGTGATGCTGACTCCCATTTACCTCACCACCAACCAATCAGAAGAATGTCCACGAGCTGATCACGCCCTCTTTGAGCCATTACTATTAAACTCCTCACTACCCCCTCCAGGTCGGGACACACAGTTTTTAGGGCATTAAGCCCCCTGTGGTCCCCTTTGCCTGGCAAAACAATATTCTTTTCTACTTCACCCAAAACCATGTTTCCGAGGTTCAATTCAGTACCGATGTACAGAGGCCGAGTTTCAGCTACAAATCTACTCAATTCTAAGAATGAAGGAATGAGCATCTGTTGTTCAGGGAGGCTTCCCTCCCCACAATGTCCCAAACTGGCCATCAGAACTCCAGGCCATCAGCCTAACTGTGCCCTTTCCCTGCCATGAAGCAGACGCGTGCATCCTTCAAGAGCTTCTCCCTCACCAGGGGCCACCCCAGGGTTATGCCAACAGCATCTGCTTCCTAAGGACCTAATGTGTTCTCTTCCCCATCACTAGGCCCAGGTGAGGTGAGCTCCAGGTGCTACTGTGGGGGAAGACAGCCAGGGACGGTGCTATTGACCAGGGGGATTTCACTGCTGGGCTCCATGAAGCTTTAAGGACACCTCAAAGAAAGAAGCCACTGCATCCCAAGAGTCAAGCCTGTGAAGTCCCTGGAGCTAGGCAAAAAGTCCCCTCTGGTACCTGAGAAGAACTTAGGACTCTTGTGTATTGCTGGCTGACCTGGAATTCACACAACTGTCTGGAGGACCAAAAAAAAAAAACACCAAATACCTAAAAACAAGCCAGATGAGGGGCTGAAGGGAGAAGGACATAGTGGGTGCTGTCCAGCAAGTGTAAAGCTTTGGTTATGCTCCCATAGATTGCCTATCTCCACAGCAGTTAAAAAAAAAAAAAAGTTTCGGTTATGCAAGATGAGTAGGTTCTAGAGATCTGCTGTACAAGCTGTACCTATAGTTTACTACACTGTATGTACACTTAAAAATTTGTTAAGAGGGTAGGTCTCATGTTTTCTGTTCTAACCACAATTTTTTAAAATAAATAAATAAAATAATTTTTTTAAGATAGCTCTTTGACCCAGTAATCCTACTGCCAGGAATTATGAGAAAACATCAGAGATCCATCTGCATTTTAGGTATAAGAATGTTCATTCTAGTTACATGTAATAGGAAAGCATTGGGGAAACTGGAAATACCTACATATTGGAATATCTTGAAGCTAATAAAGGTTACCTTGTACAAAAGAATTCTTAATTACATTTAGAAAACAGTCACAGTAGAATAATAAATTGAGATATTCACTGGTGCTCATTGCCACTCTGAAGAAAATCAGGAAGAAGAGGAACTATTGTAGCTTGTTCTCCCTACATATCTTCCTCGCCCACACAGGCCAAGGTTGTGCTGCTCACTGGCCTCAGGGGAGATTGGTGATGCAACGCAGCCTCCTTCCGCGTTTTCTTCTAAATTCTAGAGTCACTGGGGCAATCTGCAGGGGAAAGGGAGAAGCTGTTGATAGGGAGAGAAAGAGGTGAGAGGAGAGAGGGCGAGAAAGGTTTGCGGGATCTCTGCCCCTCCTCCCTTTCCCTGTCTCCCATCCCCTGACTGCACCACAGGCAGATGGTGGCCCCAGAGGTGTGGCGGCAGCCTGCCCCAGGGGGCTCTCCCCCAGTTCCAACCCCAGCCCTGCCCCGTCTTGACCAAGGTCCCCTTGGCAAACCAAGCACAGAAACTGCAGCAGGCCCACCATCAAGGAACATCTGGCAATGAGCCCACAGTCCAGCACATGCAAAGGACCTGAGACAAGACTCACGATTTCCAGGCCAGTTCTAGGGAGACCCAAGGTACGGACATGGGGAGCCCACCAGTGGGGCAGGGTGGATAGGCAGAAGGAGAAAAGATTTGCCTTAAAGAGCTAATCTGCCTCTTCTTACATGCCTAGATTTATGGAATAAAATCCATATTGACTATAGTTGCAAAGTGAAAAAAACAAGTCATAAAATGGTGTGACCTGCATCATCCCATGAGGAAGGTGATGCCATTTTCCCCATTTCACAGATCAGGAAACTGAGGCACAAGGAAATCAAGCAGCTCCCTGAAGGCCATGCAACTACCAAGTGTCAGAACCAGGTTTTGAACCCAGGTTGTCCAACTCTAAAGTGCCCCTCACCGTCCACAGCTCGCAGAGCCCATGTCACACCCGTGTGAGTGCACCCTGCAGAAACATATGGACTAAAAGGGTCTTAGTCTAACCTTGGTAGTAATTTTTCTCTGTTCTTGTCCATATTTTCTGTAATAAACATGCATTTCTTTCATAATTAGAGAAAATTAAGTTATATTTAAAACAGGGGATAAAAAGGGCCTCTGTGTTCCCTGAGATCCCAGGAAGTACCCAAAACTCAGAACAGCCCCCAGGGAGGGCAAGTCCTCCCGCAGCACGCCCCATCCCCAACCCCTGCAGGCTCAGGACCCTGCTCCTTGCCCAGCAGGACTGGGTCTAGCTGCCTCTTTGGGGCCCAGGGGAGAAAGCCACATAGACACAGAGGTCAGCTGAGTTGCCTTCTCCCCTCCCATTTAGAGAGTCCAAAAGGGACCCCAAAGGGCAGCTCCACTGCACCCTGACTCTGCTTCCCCCTACTCGCCAGACCCCATGCCCTGAATCCACTCGCACACTAGGTGGGCGGGCTCCTGGGGCCTGTCAGGCTGCAGAAGGCTTGGCTGTGCAGGAGCTGCCCTCCCAGACTCAGGGCTGGGGGGCAGCCCAGCTCTGGCCTTGACGTCGGATCCCACCAATGAGACCAGGACTGGTAAGGGAGGCTCAGATTCCACTGAGTGGGGATGGCTTACTAAAAGCCCCAGTGAGAGGGGAGGGCAGAAATTCCTCTGATGGTCAGAAATAGGTGTGGGCAGAACCCAGCAATTTTCACCCATCCCTGAGAACCAGGTCAGCCTCAGGGCAGAGACACTTTAGGAGCCCTTTGGCCACCCATCCCATTCAGCCTCTGACAGCTCTGTCCTCTTGTAGCATCCACAGTGGGCTCTTCTTGGTTGCCCTATCTTATCCCAGCTGGGATAGCTTTCTAACTTGTTCCAGGAGGTTCTCTCTTCTCCTCCTGATGTGTAGTCTGTCTTATTTTTATTATTATTTTTTTTTTTGCGGTATGCGGGCCTCTCACTGCTGTGGCCTCTCCCGCCGCAGAGCGCAGGCTCCGGACGCGCAGGCTCAGCAGCCATGGCCCACGGGCCCAGCCACTCCACGGCATGCGGGATCCTCCCAGAACGGGGCACGAACCCATACCCCCTGCACCGGCAGGCGGACTCTCAACCACTGCACCACCAGGGAAGCCCATGTAGTCTGTCTTGAGCACTCCACTTCAGGAGTTCCAAGAGCACAGAAAGCCTTTTCCTGCCTCAGGGCCTTTGCACTTGCTGTACCTTCTGCCTGGAGCACTAACCTTAGGACAGGCTGGGTCTTCAGGTCTCAGCTTGGAGTCATCGCCTCCAGAGCCCCCTGACCTCCCTAAGTTGGGATCCAGGTCCTTAGCACAGCATCCTCAGGCCAAAGGTCACCAACTCAAAAAGATGAAACTGGTCCAGTGCAGGTGGATGAATGGCTATGGCACTGGGCTTCTGGACTGGACGAAGATGGGGAATAATGGGGATGGTAGCAGACCGGAGAGTGGATACCTTGTCCAAAAGGGGCAGCCAGCACACAGCCTCAGTCGGGGTGCTGCCTTGCAGAAATGTAGGCTGTGCTGCTGAATTTCTAGTTTTCCAAGAAGATTCAGAAACCTGGATTTCCATGGGAACTCTTTAGATTGTTTCTGTCCATTTCATGCGCTGCCGCAGGCACCAGCAGGTTCTCCTCTGAGTCCCTGGGGATGAGCTCCACCACTGCAGCCAGAGCTTTCCCCGGGGCTCAGGCCCCTTGCCAATCTCCTGGTTTCTCACCTCTGGCCACTGTCCTCAGCTCCATGCCCCACCTCCAGGGTATACCTGGTGTCCTGCTCTGGCCTCACTGACCCTACTGCCCAGAGGGCAAACCTGGTGACCTCACCTCTGACCCAACTGAAGGAAAGGGCCCTACAGGGTTTTTCCAAGGCTGCCAACCCCATATGAGTGCCCAGCAGCGTCGGTGCCAAATCTCCGGGGAACACAGACAAATGCCATCCCCACCTCTCAAGTTGGTGAGCTGTTTCCTACCACATCCTGCCCTCCCATCCACAATCTGCAAACCAGCACGTGTGCCTCTGTTTCACTAATTGCAGGCTGACGGATGGTGCTAGAACAGTATTCTGGCTCCTGCATACCAGCAAGCAGAAGCCTCAGGAAGGTACTGCCTGGACTCAAGTGGGCCAGGGCAGGGAGCTGACCCCTCCCCAACCCCATGAACCCTGGGGTCTGTCTCCCTCATAATTTGGAGCAGATCCCAACACTTTTCCCAGCTCTGGAGCTCAGTTCCTAAACTCCCCAGGAAGGGATTTCCAGCTGGAATTAGTTTGTCCATTTCCCAACCTCTTCAGGCCATTCCTCCACTAATCCACAGAGAGACAGCCGAGATTCCAGCTGTGGAGGAGGCAGCGTGACCTTCTCTGGCTGGTCAGTGGAGTGAGGAGATGCCCCAACCCCAACGCCAGCTTCCAGGCTGAAATCGATGTGCAAAAGCAGGGGTTCATTCATTAGTTCAAAAACAGCAGCAAGCACGCTGGCAGGGACTGAGCCGTGCCTGGTACCACGTGGGCTGTATTAGCTCATTCAATCCTCATGGCAGCTGGATGAAGTCAGCTGACACTACTATCTCCTTTTACAAACTAGGAAACTGAGGCACAAAGCTTTTAAGTAACTTTCCCAAAGTCATATGGCTAATAAGTGGCAGAATTGGTATTGAACCCCAGCCACTGGAGGCTCCAAAGCCTTAACGCTGCCCCGTACTTGTCAAGAATCTACTGGGACACTTGTAAATGTATGCTTATTCACATGGAAACATGCTCACAACCTACTATTAAGTGAAAAAGAAAGCGGCAAAACAATACAGAGAGATCAACCCTTTGGGAGAAATAAATATATATGAACATGCAGTTGCACAGGCTAGAACGTGAAAAGTCATGTCCCAATGACAAGGTGTTGGAAGATGGTGGGCCAGACAGACCTCAGCTGAGTCCTGGCTACTCCACTCTCTCCTCCAGTGGTGACTTCCAACAAGTCACTTACCCTCTCCAGACCTCAGTTTCCTCATCTGTAAATGAAAGGCTGCATCTAACATCATCCATATATGGATGAAACACAAAACACCACCCAGTGCATTGTTCTATTTATATGAAATGTCCAGAAAAGGCAAAACTATGGAACCAGCAAATAGATTAGTGGTTGCCTGGGGCTGAGGGTTGGGAATGGGATTAACTGTAACCGGGCCTGAGGGATTTTATTGGGGCAATGAAAGTATTCTAAAACTGGACAATGCTGATGGTTGCACAACTCTGCAAATTTACTTAAAAGTCTCTTCATTAAAATGACTCATTAATTAAAATGGGTGGATTTTATGATTGTATATAAATCATACCTCAATAAAGTTCTTAAAAAATTATATGAAGTGGCTAGTACACAGCAGACCCTCAGCATATAGTGGTGGTTATTGCCATTATGATTGTTAATAGAATTGTTGACAGGCTTATGAAGTGGTATTTCGAGTGAAGTAAAATATTTATTTCTGCTTATCTGTATTTTTTATGTTTGTACAATAAATATGTATTTCTTGCGTAATAAAAAGAGAAAGAGAAAAACAGTTCCACTAAAATATCATTGAAAAGAAGGACTCTGTTATCATGCGGGTGATTTTAATTTTCTTCCTTTGGTTTATTTTCTCTTTGGCAACAGTGAATATGCACTGCTTGGATAAAACAGAGACTGTTGTTTTCATATACAGCTAATTTTGTATTTAACCTTGGGCTAGACACTGCAAAGCATACACACAGGAATATGAGAGACTGTTCCCTAGGGTCTTTCCATCTGGAGTTGAGGCAGGACAGATAAAGGACTGATCTGGAAAGTTGAAGAACAAGGAGACAGCTAAGAAACAAAATGCACACCCCCAGCAGGGCTAGAGGACCCCGTGGAGGAGGAACACCTGTGGGCTGAGAGCTGAGCAGCCAGGGAAGATGGCCTGAGAAGACAAAGAGGGAGAATGTCCATTCCCTCCATAAATATTGAGCACCGACTGTATGCCAGACCATGCTAGGAGCTGGGGACACATGGTGACAGCACTGACAAAGTCGCTGCCCCACAATGCCATGCTCCCGGCCACCCCAGCCCAGCTCTGAACACAGCACCAGCCAAGCATCCTGTGCCTGAAGAGGGTAGGGGTGGGGAGTCCCCGCTGTCCAGGCCCTCACCCACAGCTATGGGAGCACAAGAGTAAGAGGAGGCCCAGAATTATGAGATGGCCCGGACTCTCGTGCCAGCACTGCCACTAATTCCCAGGAACAGGTCTCTTCCTTCTCCACAGGTCAGTTTCCCCATCAGTACAAATGAGAGCGTAATGATTATGGGCACAGCTCTGAAGACAGAAACTTGCAGGTCCAAGCCTGGCTCTGTCACTGAACCAGCATCTTTACCTCCACCAGGTGGCGTAGCTTCTCGGAGCTCCAGTTTCCTCCTCTGAACAAATGGGTGACGTGATAGCACCTAACTCGAGAGGGTTTGGCGGGTAGCGAGTATTAAACAAGGTAATGCATAGAAAGGGCGCCAAAAGTATACTGGGCAAATGTAAACCACAGCTGCAGCTTGGATTCTTCCACCGGCTCGGGGAGATTCGGAATTCCTGGGGCAGCCCAGCCACGAAGATCAGACCTGAGGTAACAATCAGCACCAGCTCAGCAAATGCAAACCGGATAGCCTAGAATGTGGGAGGGAAAGAGGCTGCAAAACCACTTGAAGAAAACAATCGAGGATAGTCCTCCAATTAGCTTCTCCTGCCCCTTACCCACATACTCAGTCCAGCACTGCCACCTGCTGGAGTTTTGCAGGAAAAGACACCTTTCCCACTGGCTGGGTATCTTTAATCCCAGCTGGAAAAGACGGAGTGGGAACACTAGAAATGGGGTGGGGCAGCATGCAGCTAATTCCATTGGAAAGTTGCGGGTGGAAGAGATTTGAGCTCTGGAGCTATAAGACTCAAGTCCAAAGCCTGGATTTTCTATTTATCAGCTGTCAGACTTTGGGTAAACTATTTAACCTCCCCACACCTAAATTTTCTCATCTGTGAAATGGGAATAACAAGGTCTCCTTCTAGGGGGATAATACATGCAAAGTACCTGACACGGTGAGAACTCAATAAAGGGTTTTTCCCTCTGGACCTCTCCTCTCACCACACTGCACCTCTAGGGTTTAGAAGGTGAGGTACAGTGCAGGGGTCAAGTTCTGGGGTGTATCATCATCCCTGAGTGCTTGTCAAAAATAAAGATGCTGTGCTAATTATTAGAGAAATGCAAATCAGAACTACAGTGAGGTACCACCTCACACCAGTCAGAATGGCCATCATTAAAAAGTCTACAAATAACAAATGCTGGAGAGGGTGTGAGAAAAAGGAACCCTACCACACTGTTGGTGGGAATGTAAGTTGGTGCAGTCACTGTAGAAAACAGTGTGGAGGTTCCTCAGAAAACTAAAAATAGAGCTACCGTATGATCCAGCAATCCCACTCCTGAGCATATATCCTGACAAAGCTATAATTCAAAAAGGTACGTGCACCCCTATGTTCATAGCAGCACTATTCACAGTAGCCAAGACATGGAAAAAACCTAAATGTCCATCGACAGATGAATGGATAAAGAAGATGTGGCACATATACACAATGGAGTACTTACACTCAGCCATAAAAAGGAAGGAAATAATGCCATTTGCCACAACATGGATGAAACTAGAGATGATCATACTAAGTGAAGTAAGTCAGAAGGAGAAAGACAAATACCATAAGACATCCTTAAATGTGGAATCTAAAATATGATACAAATGAACCTATCTGTGAAAGAGAAACAGAATCACGGACATAGAGAACAGACTGGTGGTAGCCAAGGGGGAGGGGCTTGGGGGAGGGATGGAGTGGGAGGTTGGAGTTAGCAGATATAGGCTTTTATATGGAAGGTCCTACTGTATGGAACAGAGAACTATGTTCAATATCCTATGATAAACTGTAATGGAAAAGAATATTAAAAAAAAGAACGTATATGTATATATAACTGAATCACTTTGTTATACAACAGTAATTAACACAACATTGTAAATCAACTCTACTTCAATTAAAAAAAAAATACAGATGCTCAGGCACCACTGAAGTTGCTCCAGATCTGCTCTCCAGGGATGATGGTCTAGGAGTCTGCATTTTAACTAAGTCCCATGTAATTCTTTTTGTTTTCTTTTTTTTTCTTTTTTTTTTTTTTTGAGGTACGCAGGCCTCTCACTGTTGTGGCCTCTCCCGTTGCGGAGCACAGGCTCCGGACACGCAGGCTCAGCGGCCATGGCTCACGGGCCCAGCCGCTCCGCGGCACGTGGGATCTTCCCAAACCGGGGCACAAACCCGTGTCCCCTGCATCGGCAGGCGGACTCTCAACCACTGCGCCACCAGGGAAGCCCCCATGTGATTCTTATACTCAAACTTTTAGAGTCACCAGCACAGTGCAAAGAGCACCAAGGTAGGAGTTCTAGTTCTACCAGAAGGGCATGTCCTTTGGCCTTGCTCAGTTTCTGTGTCCCTGCCCATGAAATGTGGCCAAGAGTCCTGGCTGGTATGCCTCACAGTGGGGGGGCGGGGAGGATGCACTCTGGAAACTGTTGTGCCAGTGCTAACAGAAGAAGTAGAGGTGGTCAGAACAGCAGGGTATGGAGAGGTGATGGGGGAGAGGAGGAACAGGCGCGGCTCCTCAGCCCCTCCTTCTGGGAAGGGCCAGGATGCCCAGGGGCTAGGTGTGCAGGGCAGATGAGCCTGATTCTCAACCCTCACAGAGCTTGTCACCTGCAAGCTATGTAACCCATGCCACGGGGAGGAGACAGAATTCCAGCTTTGGGACCCACAGCAGCCACCAAAATAGGCTGGTCCTTTCTGAGAAGAGGGTGGGAAAAAGGGGAAGAACTCGGGTTATTTCTAGAGCAGCAGCCCCTCCACTCCCCCACGCCCTCCCAGGTCACCTTCCTCTCCCCTCTGGGGTGCTGATCTCCTGGCTAGACTCACAGCCTTCCGGCACCCTGGAGGCAGACAGGGTCTTCATTTTGCAAACAGTAAAATCAAGGCCCACAGAGGAGATGAGCGCCACTTGCCCAGCATCTCTTAGTAAATCCTTAGCCCAAGGCTCACAAAATCCTCCTAACAATTACAGAGTAGGCAGGGCAAGGATTAGTATTGATATTTCCATCACAAAGAGGAGAAATCCGTATCAGAGATGTAGATATGTAATTTATCCAAGAACCCACAGCAGAGCTGAGCCTCAGACCAGGCTCTCTTCTTACTACCAAGTCACCTGTTTGTATTCCCACTGCAGGTAAGACACTGGGCCAGGTGACCTCCAGGCCTCCTCCAGTTCTACCTTTTATGATCCCAGGGCTATACCCTGTTCTTTCAGGTTATCTCCTCTCAACAAACCAACAACTTAGGCCTCCTCTCTGTCCTCTGAGCAAACCTCAAAACTTTCCACTTGTTTTTCTCTATTCCAAACCTCCCTCCACCCCATCCAATCTCATGCCCACTCTTGCATATTTTTGGAAATTCTCCGGTCCTTCAAAGCCCAGCTCAAGTCCCACCTGCTCCAGGAAGCCTCCTCTAATCCCCCTGGTGAGGAATTTTATCAATTTGGTGTGGACCAGGGCAATGGGATCTGAAACGCCAGCCATTCAATTAATGAGCACATGAGCCAGGCCCTGTGCTCGGAAATGCATGTACCTGTATTATACATATTGTGTCCATGTGCATCATACACTTGTATACACATTCCTTGACTAATCCCCGAAAGCTCCCTATGGGCCAAGAACTGACAATATGGCCATCTTACAGATGTGGGAACCAAGCCTCAAGTTGCTGACATGATGCACTTGAGGTTATTTGAGAAGCTGTCATCCTGCAGAGAAAGGCTCAGGGGGAAATATTAAAAGCCGGTGTGAAGAGGGGACAGTGTTACAGGGAAGCAGGTTTCAGAGCAACATAAAAAGAATGTGGAACTAAAACCCCATGAGGACCTGTGGTCACAGGGCCCAGGGTCCAGAAAGGCCTTAGGGTGGTCATTTTCCTTGGGTGACAGCAGCTGGTTAACTAGCACAGGACTTGGACAAGCCTGGTCTCACTCAGTACAATCATCTTTTTAGAAAGACAATCTCCTCATTCTACGTAGAAGGAGTTAAAGGCTGGATAAACAGGTTCACCCTGGCCATAGTGGGCCTGGGACTTGAGGCAAGCTGGATTCCAGAATCTGTGTGCTTTCTGATACAGGGGTCCCTCCTTATCCCCGTGGGGTCCATTCCAAGACCCCCCGTGGATGCCTGAAACCACGGATAGTACCGAACCCTGTATATACTGTTTTTTCCTATACATACACACCTATGATAAAGTTTAACTTATAAATTAGGCACAGTAAGAGATTAACAACAATAACTAATAATAAAATACAACAATTATTATAACAATATACTGTAATAAAAGTTATGTGAATGTGGCCTCACTCTTTCAAAATATCTTATTGGACAGATTTAGTGACTTTTGCATTTTAGCTAAGCACTTACCACGCGCTGTGGTCATAACTTTCCCGATTTGAGGTGCACAGCAAAACTAGCATGAATTTCTTTTTCCTTCTTTACCATTTCACAGATAGAAGATTCATTCTTACCATAGATCTTGGCAACCTCAGCGTACAATTTCATCTTTTCTTAATAAGTTGAGAACTTCCCCCTTTTCCCTTAAATGAAGCATTTTACAGCTTCACTTTGGCATATCTAAATTGCTAGCATCACTGCTCCAGCCATTAGTAAGTAAAATAAGGGTGACTTGACCACAAGCACCATGATACCTCAACAAGTGATCTGATAACGAAGTTGGCTACTGAGTGACTAATGGACAGTATAGCTAGACAGAGGGATGATTCATGTCCTGGGTGGGGCGAAGCGGGACAACACAAGATTTCACCACACTGCTCATAACAGCGTGCAATTTAAAACTTATGGGTTACCTACTTCTGGAATTTTCCTTTTAATATTTTTGGAGCTCATTTGACCACGGGTAACGGAAACTGCTGAAAGCGAAACTGAGAATAAGGCGGGACTGCTGTCCACGACTGATATATTATTTACAAAGTTACTCAGAAATATTTACGTAGAAGGCCCCTCTGCTGATGGGCTGGCTCGTGGCCACAGTCCTGACCTGCTGCCATCCTGGCTACCCGGACACCCTTCTGATGCTCAGTGAACTCTGACGCTCCAGCACACTTGATCCTGTGTAAACGCGCTTGTGAACCTTCAGGTCTTCACGAAAATGAGAGAGTTTCTGGAGGGCCTCGCTCCTCAGTAGATTCATGGCCTGGTGCCAGAACAAGTCCCTGGACAAACAGAAAGCACCACAGGGAGAAAAGGACTGGAGGAAGGGTGGGCATCCATTCACCCAGCAAGGTCTGAGGGTCCCTCTGCTGGTGTTGGGGGTACAGTGAGAACAAGACAAACCTGGCCATGGGCCCCGGAGTCCCAGACACAGAAGCTTCCTCCTTCTCAAGTTAGCCATGGAAGAGGAGAGTACAGGAGGGCACCTCCTACCCGGGGACCCTGGTGGTCCCACCCTCCTGGAGCCCCTTCTTAGCAGCTACTGTGGGCTCTACCACTCTCCACAGCCAGAGAGGGGGAGGGGTCAAGGTACCTGTCAAGATACCCCAAGAGTTCTGCCCGCTCTTGGCCACAAACTCTACCTCTTGTCGCCCTTCCAGGCCCAGCTCTGAGGGGACCTTCCCTGGGTAACTTCCCAGAATCCCAGCTTCCCCACCCCACCCCCCAGCTGGAAGTGAGCTCTCCCTCCATCCTGTGTCCCTCCCCCTTCCCTGTGTGTCCATCTGATCCACCCAAACAGAGCCCAGGCCAGGAGCAGGCTCTGATCCCCTCAGGGACCTCTCCAGGGTCTTGGAGGTGCTAAAACCATTTTCTAAAAGAGTGAGTGAGTGCATGCAGTCAGGCAAGAATAGAAGGGGCCAGCTGTTCCACAGTCCTGACCCTGTGAAGGAAGCTGATTGATGACAGGGAATTCAGGCAGAAGAATGTGAGTAGTTTGGGTTAACCTTGTCTACCTGAGAAGCCACCTGGCAGGGAGCACCACCAAATGCAAACGAAGGGCAGACAGGTATGTGTCCACAGGAAGCATTAAAAACCTAGAAACTGTGGTCAGTGGTGACTGGGTTATCCAGTGAGTTCAGGCAGCATTTCTACAAAAAGGGTCCATGGAAGCTTAATTGAGAGGTGATCTGTAAGAACAGAGGTCACGGTGAAATTTGTTTAGTGAATACAGCACATTTCTCCCCTTCTTACAGACCTGCAGTGCCCCCCCCCCCCCCCCGCAGCACACTAAGGCACTGAGCAGTCGTGCTGCAAAGACAGCAGTTTAATCTGGTGCTTCCCACACTGAATTGCCTTTGTCTTTTTAAAATTTTTTTTAGTAAAACCTACTTAACATCCCAAGGAACTAGCATTGCATAGGACACACTCAGAAAACAGGAGGGTGCTGGTTATTCAGATGTCTGTCTCTCAAGGAGGCAATTTTTGATGGTCTGGAAATGTTTTCTTCCTCTGTTTAAAAAAAAAAAATCTGTATTTGACAGGCATTACAGCTTTAAAACAAAAGGACAAAATCCCAGTGGTGGACTGTTAGGTGGCGGCCAGCCAAGTGGGATGGGGAAGGAATCTGTCATGAAATCTCCTTTGCCCTCTGTCCTTGACTATAGACATGACCTTTTAACAAGTGACTTTTCTGTGCCCCCAGTTCCTGTTTTGTAAACAGTCGTGAGGATCAAATGAGTTACTCAGTAACAAGTGCTAGAAGATTCACAGCATCCAAATAACCTTCTATATTATGAATAGCTCTTATTGTCCCAAACATACAAATTCAATGATTTCCTTTTCCACTCACGTGGTAAGTTTGATGGGCTTATAACTTAGCGTAATAGCCCTTTATGTGACATAATTTTGGAGCGATACGCACTAAAGAACAAAAGAGAGAGAAGAGGTACAGTGAACATTTAGAAAGGGAAGGATTCGTGTGTGCCACAAGATGGGCTGTTAGGAAGGCTTCCTGGAGAAGTGGAAAGGTGAGTGGGGCGTGGCCTGGGCTGAGAGGACAGTCCTGGGAAGGGAAGGACGCCAAGTGAACATGGGCCTGGAGGTGACAATGAGCACAGCGTGGGCCTCGTTAACTCGGCTGTGGACAGGCAGGGAGTCTGCTCCCAGGAAGACTGCTGCTGACGGGAGACCAGCCCACCATGGGAGCCGGTGGCTCTGCTGCACCTGCTGAGGAGTAGAGCCATGCCCAGGTCCTGGAGGTAAGGAGAAATGACAGCTGGTCTGAGGAGCAGAATGTAGCCTTTGCTTCCCATGAGCCCCACCCCTCCCCAGAAACCCCTCCAGGGCCCGGTTGGTTGGGAATCGCATCATGGCCAGAGGCAGAAACCCACTGAAGCTCGCTCAAGTGTAAAGGTGGTTGGAGAGAGATTCCAGGGCATCTCACAGAAGGCAAGCAAGGGCAGGGGGGCAGCTGGACCTTGGGAAAAAACCAAAAATACCGAGTGCCAGGGGCTCTGTCTTTGTCTCTTTGACTTTTTCTCTTTCATTGTCTCTGTCTCTCTAAGTCAATATCTCTCTCCCTCCCTCCCTCCCTCCCTCCCTCTCTCTCTCTCTCTCTCACACACACACACACACACACACACACACACACACAGACACGCACACATCTCTATTCCAGTCTCTCCCTCTATGTCTCTCTGTGTTTATCTCTCTGTCTCTCTCCATCTGTATGTGTGTCTCTGTCTCTCTCTGATGTTTATTGCAATCTCTTTCACCCTCTAAGGGCCTCTCTCTCCCTCTCTCTCTCTCACACACATACACACACACACACGCACACATCTCTATTCCAGTTTCTCTCCCTCTACGTCTCTCTGTGTTTATCTCTCTGTCTCTCTCCATCTGTATGTTTGTCTCAGTCTCTCTCTGATGTTTACTGCAATCTCTTTCACCCTCTAAGGGCCTCTCTCTCCCTCTCTCTCTCTCACACACATACACACACATACACACACACACACACATACACACGCACACGCACACATCTCTATTCCAGTCTCTCCCTCTGTGTCTCTCTGTATTTATCTCTGTCTCTCTCCATCTGTATGTGTGTCTCTGTCTCTCTCTGATGTTTATTGCAATCTCTTTCACCCTCTAAGGGCCTCCCTCTCCCTCTCCCTCTCCCTCTCTCTTGCATCTCACTGTCTCCCATCTCTGGTCGGTCTCTCTCCGCAGGCCCTCTTTCTCGACCTGCTCCTCAGCATGCATGGCACACAAATTGCCACCCCAGCCCCCAACACTGGACTCTGCTTGGCCTCTGAGCCCCAGGGCTCAATAGCATCTGTGACCCTCAGCAACAACTCTCTTTCAAGAGAAAATCTGACTGACCCAGCTCAGAGTTTAGATGACCACTCCCAGTCCAGTCAGTTTTGGCCAGGGAAAGTCCTGTGATGACACCACGATGGCTTCATCTAAGAAGGAGTCTGGGATGGGCATCGCCCTACAATGCAGCTTTTACAGCAGGACAGAACTGCACAGTAGTAAGGGCACTCACTAGGAGTCATGGGATTGTGTCTCCTATTAGCTCCCATGGAACAGCTGTGTGACCTGGGGCAAGACTCTGCCCTCTCTGGGTCTCAAATACCCCATCTATAAAATAAGGAATTGGATAAGGTGTTCTGTTAAGACACTTGTAGCCCCAAAATTCTATGATGTTCTATTTACAAAACAGGCATGGAGACCAGGAAAAAGAGAGAATAACCTAAGAAGTGACAGAGCAGAATGCTGAGAAAAGAGAAAACCATGTCCTGTCAGAAAGGGTTGGCAGAATTGTGTCCAGGGCAGGCACTGAGAGTGGGGGGCTGTCATTCCCGGGGCAACAGAGGTGGACCAATGGCTCCTGGAGCTCACAGATGCAGATTCCAGGCCTGTCCCAGATGGTTTAATTCAGCAAGTCACTCCAGGGGACTGTGGTACAAGTGGTCTCAGAACTTCCCTCTAGCATTATTGAGCGGGACTTTTCAAAGGGTTAGAGCTGCCTTAGGAGGAACTGGGCTTCCTAGGAAAGGTAGTGATCCCCCCACCTTTGGGAGTATGCAAGAAAGGCAGGGCTGCTCTGGATGACCTCAACCATCCCTTCTTGCCTCCAGTTTCTCCATTACTCTGAAGTTCAAACAAAATCAAGACTGCAGTGGGAGCTCAAGACTCAAGCGGGGAAAGGTTTCCCCTCTTCCTCAGCTGCTTCTCTGGCCCTCACTCATCTAAACTAGAGGCCATGGACCTTATGTCCAGACAAGGGAAGGGAAGACACCAGGCAAACTGATCCTCCTCTGCCTCTCCCGTTACAGCTCCTGGGCTTTCAAAGGCTAGCTTCTGGGTCAGTGGGAGTGCCTCTAAGAAACTCTCTTAGACTGGGACTCACTCATCTTCCAGAAATAAGCAGAATCTGGGTGGGAGGGGGGAGTTCAACCCTAGACTCTGCAAGGAAGCCCCAGATCCTGAAGCCATGAGATTAGAAGAACGGTTCATCTCCCTCCTCTGAGGAGGGTCCCATAGCCTGTGGGCTAATTGGGTTCCAATTAGCACCTGGGGTCCTGTGTGGCTTAGGGAGGACTCATAGATCTGGAAATTTAATACTTTCTTAGAGGGCTCAAGAATTCACAAAGCACCTTCACACCAACTATCCACTTAATCTTCTCAGGAATCTGGTGTAGTGGTTGGTTGTGTGTCAGATGGGGAAACTGAGGTTGAGAGGCTGGGCTGGAAGTGGAGGAGAGGCAGAGCTGGAGGAGAAGCAGGTCTCTGCCTCCCTCTTCCTTCCATGCCCCCAACTCCTCCAGGAAAGCCCTGGCTTGGAGAGGTGGAAGGACGCCCCACCCAGTCAGGGCTGGAGCTGGGACCAGGAGAGGGTGGGCTGTCATGGGAGCAAGTGGATGGAGCAGCGTGCTTATTAAGCAGATGGTCCTGTCTCAGGAGGATGAGAAGAAGTGACCAGCTGGGATGGAATCCTTGGAGAAGGGGGCTGCTAGGCAGCTAGGCAGACAGCAGGCTAGTGGATTTGGGTATCAGGAGACCTATGTGTGTAGCCTGGAGTGAGGCCCTACTTCTCCCCAGGCCTCAGTGTCCCTGCCTGTCCTTTGGTGGGGCTAGACTCCGTGGCCTCCAGTGTCCCTCCTACTCTGGCACTGGGGCTTCTCCCTCCCTGAATTTCTGCCCAGCCCCTAGCAGCAGAGGGCCAGTGTGACCCAGAGGCCACAGAAATTCCCTGGACTTTCAGGTCAGCTCTGGTTCTGCCCCAGGCACCCCTAATCCCCACAGTGACCAGAAGTTTCCTAGAAGACTCAACATTACCTGATGTCCACAGTGGATGACCACACTGCAAAAGTTGCAGTGATTGGTACTGTCCAGAAGATGGAGCCAAATATCCTGGAAACCTAAGTTTTACTTCCTGGTGAGTTTTTATTTCTAGAGCTACAGTTGCAGAAACTAAACCATGAACACAGTAAGAGATGTACTCAAGGTACCCCACCTGCTCAGTGGCAGGGCTGGAAACAAAGCCCCTCTCTCCTGCCCCTGGGGCCAGCAAGGATCCTTCTACCCTACCCTCCTCTCTGCTTATGCCACAGGATTCTGGTCCAGCCAAGTTCATTCCAAGATGCCCTGACCTAATTGTAGCTCATTCGTGTTAGGTTGATGGGACTGGGGAGATCCTGAGGGAGAGACAGTGAACCTTTAAGTGGATGGGGTCGGGCTTTCACGTTTCATGTGTGGATAGGCAATATGGTCAAACACAGTTATATGTGAAGCTCTCCTCCCGACACCCACCCACCCCACAGCTGTATTAACTTTGGGCAAGTCTCTTGAGCTCCTTAACCCTGTTTTCTCATCTGTAATTTAGAATGATACTACAGACCTACTGCGTTGTTTGGAGGGTGACATTAAATAATTGAGAACAGCTCTAAGCACTATGCCCGTGGCATAGTAGGGGGAAAAAAGACATCCTGGGACAGTAAAGACCAGGGGAGGGTACACACAACAGAGAGATACAGATTTTAGTCCAAATTCTGACACTAGCTTCTCAAAGTCTCTGACCTTAAACTATGAATGGCTGCTATCAGATTCTTTCCAGAGAGTATGGTAAAGGTGTAAGGAAGGAGAACCTCCACTCCCACCCCTACCACCACTACCACCCCAGCACTGAGAGGCTTCACGGGGAGGAAAGAGGAGGAAGAAGCAACCAGAGAAAAATGATGGGGCAGCATCAAACTGTTCCTACTTTAAAACTTTTCCAGGAGCTGCCCAAGGCAGAAGGCAGCTGCATCCATTAATCTGCTTCTACACAGGCTTCAAAGAGAAGTTTGTTCGGAAGGTAAATTACCAGAGGAGAAGGAGAATGTTATTTGGGAACGCTGTTCCTTGGACACGGGACTTAGACAAATGACCCTTAGATGCAGCTGGGACCATTCCCCTGACCAGCCAAGGTGAGGCTGGAGAGGAATCAGGAGCAGAGTTCCTCAGTCTAGGCACAGCGCCAGCATCCTCTAAGCATGCCCTATGAAGCCCACAGCCCCTTTTCCCCAGCCTCTCAGCCCTACTCAGTAATTTGTATGAGGTCTTTGAATCCATGTTTACAGCCATGTGACATTGATTGGTCCATTCACCAAGTGCTGAAGTCACTTTCCAGTTGGCCAACAGCTTCCTTCCTGGGTCCTCTATGCCTGAGCAGAACCAGCCTCCCTCATCCCAGGATATCTGCCTGCCAGGAGCAGCTCAAACCAGGACAGCACAGTCACCCCAGGGAGTCTCCACATGAGCTGTGACCCTGGCAAGTCTCATTTCCTAACTGTTCTGACACAGAGAGGGCACAGGAGCCTCACCACCTGCTCAGCCTTCTTCTGCTGCTCCTCACAGGGTGTACGCTTCAGCTTCCCCTTCTCTTTCTGCAGCTCCTTCTCTCTTTTTTTGCGGTGCGCGGTCCTCTCACTGTTGTGGCCTCTCCCGTTGCGGAGCACAGGCTCCAGACACGCAGGCTCAGCGGCCATGGCTCACGGGCCCAGCCGTTCTGCAGCATGTGGGATCTTCCCGGACCGGGACACGAACCCGTGTCCCCTGCATCGGCAGGCGGACTCTCAACTGCTGTGCCACCAGGGAAGCCCTGCTCCTTCTCTTTGTCATCATCTCTGCCAAACCCTGGAGAGGGTGGTGAAGAGAAAACATGCTCAGGTGAGAGGCTGGCTTGACGGTGTGACCTAAAATCATCAGGGTCTGTTCCTCCCTTGCCCATCTCTCCCCTTCCCCTCCTCCTTGCATGTGTGCAGGTTTTTCAGCTTTCTCAAAGCACTTTCATATTGAATATTCCATTTGAGCCCTACTGCCATTTTCAGAAGGGATTGTGGACCCATTTCACAGAGAAGTTAACTGAGATCCAGAGAAGGTAAGTGGCATCTCTAAAAACATGTAAGGAAATTGGTGCCATGGGTGAACTAGAATCTCGGATTTCTCCCTCCCGGTCCAGGGGTTCTTCCCCGACCAAGTAGAACATGACAGTTGAGGGAAACAGCCCAGCTCCCCCCATCAGCGTTGACTGGTGGCCCTAGTCAAGTGCCTCCCCAGGAGTGACCTGCAGCCTCTGCCTTTGGGGGACACTTTGGGGTCAGCCTTTGGGTCTGTGTGGGCTGTGGGAAGGGATACTAGGCACCTGGTGTATGTAATGACAAGTGAGTGTCCACGGATGATATGTGTGCACGTAGCACGCCCGAGCTCAGCCATTCACACTTTAACAACCTACACATGCATGTTCCCCAGCGGCCGTTTCTGCTCATGGCTGCCATGGCCTCTCACCCCAGAGTTGTTGGTCTGGGGCTCCAGATTTCTTGGTAGCCATTGTTTTTCTCTAAATCCTAGTCAGACCTCGGCAACTCTGGGGAGAGTTTTCCTGTTAAGATGGCCCCTTCTCCCACCAGGTCCCCGGAAGGTCATGCCCAGGATACAGAGAAAAAAATCCCAGGTGAGCAGGACAAAATCCATCTTAAGTGAGATTTCTTGCTTTTGTGCACACCAAGCTGAGAACAAATAGACTGACAGCAGCTGGCATCTTCCTGGCATGTACCAGTTTACAGGGGGGGTTTATGGATGTTGTCTTCTATGATGGGCAGCCCTATGAGGTCAGCACTGCTAGCCCATTGGACAGATGAGGAAACAGAGGCCCAGGGAGGTGAGAGGAACGTCCCAAGAGCCCACGGAGAGTCAGTGCTCCCACAGAGTTCTCTTTGCCTAAAACCTCAGATTATCTCCCAACAAAAGAAGGAGGTGGGTCAGGCGGAGAGGTAGGGTGGGGTGTAGAATAAGGACCCTTTGACCCTCCTTGTTTTCCTATTCTCTGTCTCCCCGAGCCAGCCTCCAGCTGGAGGGCTCCCCTCCTCAGACAGAGCCCCACAGGGAGGGGGCCTCCAGCCCTGGGAGCACAGCCTCCAGAGACAATGGCCACTAAGGTCCACCCCTCCGTTTTTCATGACTCATCCCCACCCTGCACCCACGAGAGCCACGGCGACTGTGCCCCTTCTCAGACTTGGTCTCGAGATTCTCTCCTGAGAACACTGACACCTCCCCTCCTGCCACCCTCACCAGACAACCTGCCAGAGTAGCAAAGACAAGGCCAGATCAGAGAGCGCCAGGCTTTAAAGATGGGATTTCAGACTGCAGAGGACTGGAAAGGATGGTTGTGTAGATGTGAAAACTGAGGCCCAAGGGGGCAGGGACTTGCTGAGAATCTGTTGGGGGCTTAGAGGCAGAGCTGGGCTGGAACCCAAGTCGTGGAACTCCCCTCGAGCACACCTGGCCAGGCATGCGCCCCACCTCCACCATCCCCTGAGATCACAGGAACTGATTTTCGCAGCCCCTTGAGCTGCCCAAGGTCACCTTTCCTCCTCCCCAGGGAGTCTGCCCTCTGATTTGGGGACACCTCCACCTGGGTTTGGGAGGAGACATCCACCCCAGTGAGAAGGGGAAATGAGTTTCTCAAAGCCCAGACAGCTTAGAGACCTAGGGGCTCCCTTACAATGCACCTTTGACTCACAAACTCTTATGGGTGCATATTTCTCAAGTCCCCCTGCCCATAGAAGGCTGGAGGAATTGGAGTTTCTCTGCATGGCCCTAATGGATAGAATTAGGACCAGTGTGTGGAATTTACACAGAGGCAGATTCCAGCTCCACATAAGACAGAACTTTCTATGGTCAGAACTGTTCTAAAATGGAATAGCCTGTCTTCTGAGGTGGTGAGCTCCCCAACACTAGAGGCAACCAACCTGCTAGGGATATTATAGAATAGAGTTCCTCAGAGTGTAGCCCACCTGTATCAGCATGAACTATCTGGGGTTATTCTTAAAGGGGGAAATTCCTGGGACCCACTCAACACCCACTGAATCAGACTCTTGAGTGTGGGCCCAGGAATCTACCTTTTTAACAAGCTCCCAGGTAATTCTGAGGTAGGATTCTGACAACTGAATGTTTGAGAATTCCTGCTCTAGAAGAATACCAGATGGAATTTGCTCCCTTTCACCTCTGAAATTCTATGATTCTATCCTTCTATGAAATACATAACTCCCCTGGTTATTTGTGTTGTATAAGGGACATCCTAAAGACAAATTATCTTTAAGTTACAAAGTCACAGCTCCATGATGGAAGACAGCAGGCAGAGGAGGTGCATGGGGGCAGGCCAACCACAAAGACAGCTGTTAATTCCCTGCTCCTCTACCCAGTGCTGACCTGAAGTGACAGTCTAATATTGCAGATCTTTGGCTATCTAAGACTCAATGGTCCCACCCAATTTTATCTCAACGCCTTTGTATCCAAGGCCCAAATTCACTAGTCATAGCGGGAGCCAAGAGAACAGAGGAAATATCCACTTACCAATCTGGAGCTGGAGGGCAAACTGGTCTCTGGGCAGGGATAACAGATACTTCCTGGAGCCTCTCAAAAGTCTTCACACTTTCTACGCTTCCTCTTTTCAGCCCTGAGGTGAACAAACTCGTCCAAACATCCTAAGGCATCACAGTCAGATCATGACAGATGTTTCCAGCCAAAGCCTGGGGCTCAATCCCACCCCACCTCTTGCCCCCCTTGATCTCCCTTGTCAGTGGCAAGGCACACCCTCCATAAATTGTGGACATATTTTATGCCAGCCTTCACAATTCTCTCCCCTCTGACCCAGGAAATAGCCACTTATGTGTTTAAAGATATGTATAAAATGGTAGCAACTACAGTATTATCAAAATAATAGACCTAACAGAATAACCTTAGCTAACACATATACAATACTTATTTGTTTCATTTCCTAAATGCTATTCCTATATTAATTTATTTAATCAGCACAATGAACCACGAACCAGTACTGTGATTGTCCCCAGTTTAGAACTTGTACATCCCCTCAGTAATTGAAAAATAATTTGAAACAATCTGAGTGTCTAACAATAGAGGATTTGTCAAATAAATTATGGAGTTTCCCTAAAATAGAATATTATGAAGCTATTATACATAAGGTTAAAAATATTTAATAAGCCACAAATATGCTCATTTGGTAATATAAAAAGCACAGGAAATAAAACTACATATAACTAAATTTGGGGTGAATGTGCATAGGAAAAAAAAAACATACCATGGTTAGGTCCTTGGCAGGGAAATCTTTCTGGAGTGGGCTGGCATTGAGCTAGGGTTTGTGCAGAAAGCTAGTAGGAGCTGGGGCAGGGGTCGTGCTCCTGATGGAAGCTGTATGAGCTGTTGCCACTCACAATCCCAGGTAAGAGGCCAGAGGGGGAGCTGAAACTGAGAGGCTCAACATTGACTGACAATTTGGAGATCACCATTCACTTCTGATTCTGTTACCACCTGCATGGTGAACATGGCCAAGTCCTATCCTTTCTCTGGGCCTCAGTTTCCCCATTTGTACAAAGGTGGTAATAACACCTTCCCTGACTCTCCCATGAACCAGGAAATGCAAAGCTCAAGTGAGGGCTTAAGTTCAGGGATTCCTAAGGTAAGCTGTGGACAAAGCTGGGCTCTCTCTCCTGACCACTTACTGAGGCCTTACTAAAGACCAGAGACCAGGCTAAAGCACATACAGGGCCAGCTTCACGGGTGTGTAACCAGTACAATCACACAAGGCCTACACTCACAAGGGCCGATGCTTGGGGGTTTAATGCTCTGGGGTTACCATCGTGAAATGCTTAATAATTTTATATTTGAATTTAGCTCTTGTTAGCAAAGTTAGATAGACAGTGGAACATGTGCTGGGGGCTTGGAGCCTCGGCCAACGCATGGCCCAGCTCGCTTTTTGTCAGGGTGGGGCCCCAGGCTCCTGTGAGGGTCTGCGCTAGCCCGCCAAATATCCTGGTGCCTGAGAGAGCACAACATTCAATAGCAAATAAAAAACTCCATGGCAGGTGGACAGAGGAACCACGGAAGAAGGTGAAAAGCTCATTCTTGCTTTTTGAACAGGGAACCCTGCATTTTCATTTTGCACTGGAGCCCACAAATTAAGTTACCCTGGGCAAATCTAAACATAAGGAATGTGCTCATTTTATTTCATTTCACAGGCAAGGAAGTTGTGGTTAGTTTATGATGCCTAAGGAAACATAGCTGGAAGTAGCTTAGACAGAATTTGAACCCAGGTCAATTTGAGCCCAGAGCCTGTAGTCTAACCACTGCGCTGCAGGCAGTCAGGTGACTGCACTGGTGGGGAGCCCCTCCAGAGCAGTAGCCCCTGATGCCCTCCAACCACAATCAAGGCTGTCACGATTCACACCAGGGGCAACGTCTTCACGTGGACGGAGAAGGCAGAGCCCACCTGGGGGTTGTGAGAGGATTAGGAAAGCCTTCACACCTCAAAATAATCTTCATCAGCTGAGATAGTCTGGCCTGATCTCATCTGGCTGTATGAGATTCTTCTCTCTCCTGGGGAAGCTGAGTGGGCCCCAGAAAAAACCCACAGGGAGCACATTTTCTGGCTGTCTGGTTCCAGAGCTCACCCTGGCTCTTAAACATCTTGCTGTTCTGCCTCCGCAGGGGAAGTGAGCGGGGTAAGGATTGCAAGCCGAAGTGGATTTTAAATGGCCGCTGACAGCTGATGGGTCCGCCCACTCTAGGTAGCAGTGTTCTCTCACCCCAATTTCATTTGAGCAGCCCCCTTTTTAAGCCATGCCAACCCTGAAGATATAGAAGAACCAAAAACCACCCAAAGGTGGTCTCCTTAAACCCCAAGGAACTTCAAGATGCAGAAGAAAACCCCTCAGCTTGTTTGCGCTATTGTGTATTGTCTCTTCTCTCCCATTGGATCTTGGTATCTCTCTTTCACCTTGGCCGACAGCCATCCTGTCCTGATTCCCTTCCTACAGTGTATTAACAGCAGCAGTTGCTTTTCTGGGAGGGCGTAATGTGAACTTGAATGAGCCAGCACACAGATATTTTATCTTCCCATTGCCTGTCTTTTAGGTAATCAAAGGAGACAGGCTATAATATGCATTCAACCATCAGGACTCTTTAGAGACCCTAAGTCTATTGGAGAGAAAGGGCTTATTTTTCACATTCAATTGGGATATAACAGGAAGTCCTAAGTAAGTCTCATCCCTTTGAAGGATGAAAAATCCTGTTACCCTCTCTGTCCCTCAACCTGCCCAGGCTTATCTTCTTCCCTGTAAGGCAAGATTGGCACTTCTTAAATTATGTCTTTACTGCCCCCTGATAAGTTCAGGTCAGAATTAGCTAATTGGCTCAGCATCCACTGGAGGCATGGAGAATCCAGACCCAATGGTCCAATCTCCTCTTTCCACAGCCGAGAACCAAGCAGCAGTCAGTGCAGTGGCTATGAAGGCAGGCCGAGGGTGGTGGTGAGTCTGCTCTCCCACCACACACCGTGTGACCTCAGGCTAATGTCTTAACCTCTGCAGGCCATCAGAACAGTTCCAGCTTTGTTAGGCTGTTGTGAAAATAAATAGGATGATGTACTTAAAACCTTCGGCACACTGGCCTGGCACATAGAAACCACTCAGTTAACAGTAGCTATTATCATTAGCAAGATTAATGCATTGAAAGTGTCTCCGTATAAATCCTGTGAGTTAGAGACTAAACCAGCATTAGAACCCAGTTGTCCTGGGTAGGTCCTGTCAAAACCTTTATTTATAAATGGCTTTTATTTAATTTATAATGCTTCTTTCACCTGTTTGATGCAGAATTTGGCTTTAATGATGCTGGAAAAAGAATTCCATAAACATCTTTTCCATTGAGTTGGTGGATTTCAGTGAACAACAATGGATTAGA
Source organism: Monodon monoceros (assembly GCF_005190385.1). Taxonomy (NCBI): domain Eukaryota; kingdom Metazoa; phylum Chordata; class Mammalia; order Artiodactyla; family Monodontidae; genus Monodon; species Monodon monoceros. Next base: position 129,813,823 of record NW_021703768.1, read on the forward strand.
ATCACCCAAGAAAATTTCTCAAACCCCTTCCACTTTGGAACCTGCTCCCCAAGTACCTGTTTATGAAGAGGAGCCAGACGGAGCTGCACTTGCCACCATTCCTGCTTCCGAACACCTGTGATAGGGACGGTCACCTGAAAGAGAGGCCCCTTAGGCCTTTGTTAAACCCAGGAAGTGGGCAACATTTCTTGACTCTTTGGCTCCCTTGGCCCAAAGCCCTCCTCCTTGCTTTTTTTTAACTTAAATAGGTATTGAGATAATTATAGATTCACATGCAATTATAAGAAACAGAGATTCCGTGTTCCCTTTACCCGTTTCCCCCAATGGTAACATCTTACAAAACTAAAATAAAATTTCACAAGGATATTGACATTGATACAATCCACCTGTCATTCAGAGTCCTCAGTTTTCCTTGTACTCATTGTGTGTGTGTGTGTGTGTGTGTGTGTGTGTATGTGTGCATTTAGTTCTATACACTTTATCACATGAGTAGGTCTTTGTGGCCACCAGCGCAGCCAAGTTACTCCATCACCACAAGGATGATGTGTTGTTCTTTTAAAACCACACCTACCAGACTTCCCTGGTGGTGCAGTGGTTAAGAATACGCCTGCCAATGCAGGGGACATGGGTTGGATCCCGGTTCCAGGAAGATCCCACATGCAGCGGAGCAACTAAGCCCATGTGCCACACTACTGAACCTGTGCCCTAGAGCCCTCGAGCCACAACTGCTGAGCCCACGCACCACAACTACTGAAAGCCCATGCACCCTAGAGCCTGCACGCTGCAACTACTGAGCCCATGTGCCACAACTACTGAGTCCATGTGCCACAACCCACATGCCTAGAGTCTGTGCTCCACAACAAGAGAAGCCACTGCAATGAGAAGCCTGCACACTGCAATGAAGAGTAGCCCCAGCTCGCCACAACGAGAGAAAGCCCGCATGCAGCAAAGAAGACCCAATGCAGCCAAAAATAATTTTAAAATAATAATAATAAAAGCTTAAAAAAAACCCCACACCTGCCTAGCTACCTCCTCCCCATCCCCATTCCTAACCCCTGGCAACTATTCATCTGTTCTCCATTTCTGTAATTTTGTCACTTCCATGTTATATAAATGGAATTATATACCTTATGCAGTTTTGGGGGATTGGATTTTTTCACTCAGCATAATTCCTTTGGATTCATCCAAGTTCTTACATGTATCAACAGTTTGTTCCTTTTTTTTTTTTTTTACAGTTTGTTCCTTTTAATTGCGGAGTAGTAACCCATGGTGTGGGTGCATTCACCCACTGAAGGACATCTTCGTAGTTTCCAGTTTGGGGATGTTACAAATAAAGCTGCTGTGAACATTCATATACTCCTCTTTCCTCTTTGATCCCTAATTGATGCAGATTCACCAAGATCTTTGTTCCTCCTGCTGCAAACATGACTTGTCACTACACCATCCTTTCTATGCCAACTCCCAGTAGCTTTGGATAATCTGCCCAGATGTTCCCCTACAGACACTTATCACTAGACAGGTGCCTTCAAGCCTTTCTCCTAAAAGAAATAAAATAGAACAAAAGTGAGTTTGGGAGCCAGACAACGTGAGCTCACACTGCAGGGGCTCTGCCTTTTACAGTGAAGTCTCATGCGAGTTACTTAACTCTGAATCTGTTTCATAATCATAATAAAACAGCTGATAGTTAAGGTTTCTTTATCAACCACCTGTGGTGGCCGTGTAATGTAATGGTTAAAAACAGTAAGTCTGGTACCAAGCTGCCTGGGTTTGAATCCTGACTCTACCACTTGTTGGGTATGTGACCTCGGGCAAGTTATTTGTGACCTTCCTGTGCCTCAGTTTTTCCATCTGTAGATAGGCATACTAATAGTTCCTATCTCATGAGGATTAAGTGAATACACACAAAATGTTCAGAACAGCACCTGGCACATAGTATTTACTAAGCATTAGTTCCCACTGCTATGTGGCAGGCACTATTCTAAGCACTTTACACAGATTATTTTACTTAATCCTATCAATGACTTTATAATATACGAGTGCTATTATGAGATCAATTTTACAGATTACCAAACTACAATTTAAGGGATTAAGACACTTGCTCATGATCACAGGTCTGGAAAATGAGGGAAGTCAGATTCAATTTTGAGTCTGTCTTTGCTTCTCACTTCTACACCATCCTGCAGGCCCATGAACTGAGGGAGGCAGTGCCCTGCCTGGCAGAGCAGTTATGAGGATTTACAAAGTTATGTGTCTTCCGTGGTGCCTGGTAGTCAGTGGGCTCCACATGTGTTAGTGTCCTCTTGTAACTATTGGTAGCTGATGAACAACAGATCATTCTATAGTTCTATACACAGCAGAAATTGGCCTCTCAAGACACAAAGCACCAAAACAGAAGTAGCAATTTGAGGGTTTTGAGGATGCATCTGCAAACATTTGCAATGTGACCTGCCCAACAATCACAATCAGATTTGGGACGAGTCCATCCAGCTCAGCCACAATCCATTACAGGAGAGCAGCTGCCTCACTCCCTTTCTCGGAGGGCTTCACAGCTACCATGCAGAGATTGCTCAGACAGTGGCACCCACGTGAGCTCCTACAGGACAGAGGCCACACATTCTGCAGTCTGTTCCCCCAGCCCTTAACCCAGTGTCTGGCATAACCTCTCAGTAAATGTGTGCACAACCCCAGGGAGGCTCTGGTGCAATGGAGAGACTAGGCCGGGATTCAAAGACCCAGATTCAGGTCTACCCTGAGCTTGCTATCAGCCAGCCATGTGACTTTGGGGGTCACTTTTTCCTATGAGGCCTCAATGTCCCCAGCTGTGAAATGAGGGGTTTTCACCTTACATGCTCGAAATCCCTTCCAGCTCCATATCCTCTACTAGCAGCAAAGCACTAAGCAAACTTTCCTCTTTTACTTTTCTTTTTCCCTCCCACTCCCCTCGTTTTTCTTCCTTCTTTCTTTCAGCCAGACAACAAATATTTCCTGCCATGTGCCAGACCCAGTGCCAAAAGCTGGGAACTCAATAGTGAGCAAGACAAATACAGAAAAAAGGTACTTAATATTTGCTGATTTACTGAATGCACTAAATGCCTAAGAATATTCAATTCTTACTTTGAAACTTTTGCTTCGACATACATGCTAAACATGCAGTTCTCATTACTCTCAATGATATGCCTGGAAGAAGTAAAGGAAGATCAGGTTGTACTAAACACTTAAGAGAAGGCCTTCAGTTCTGACATAAACAGCTACAATTACTATGTAGACAATTCAGGCTTAAACAGGTTTGGCTGAAATTGCCGAGTCAGTGCACCAGTTGCCCAACTGAGACTGGCTGGTAGACACTGTGGAAAAATACTCCCATTCCAACTTTAAAAACATGTTTTAAAATATTAAGCATACTGGTGCATGTACAGTTGTGATGGGGAAAATGACTTCCTCTTTAGAACTAGCTTAAGAGCGTAGCAATGGCCCGTGCGCACAGAAGGAAAAAAATGTGGGGCTGACAAGAAGACACAGATGATGATTCAATTCTATTTGTAGTCTCTGTATCTGCCCCTTACAAGAGTAAGCCAGTCAGAAACTTAGACGTCTAGAAAATTCAACATTCATGTGTGAGGGTGATCAGTCACTGCAGCCTTCCTTTACCTTTAGCCTAAAGGACATGCTAGTTCAGACAATATTCTGATTTATAAAACAATTTCCCTGAAGAGTTGATTGGGGAAGTGATAGACATGAAGGGACTTTGGGATTTGGGCAGATGATGTAATGACAAGAAAGGATGTAATAACAAGGGTCACAAGTAAAACAGGGAGGAACGAGTGACTGGTTGGTACGTGAGGAACAGGTTGCGGTTGAAAAGTGACACTAATGGGCGAGTTTTCCAAATTCTCCTCATGTATTAGCCAGAGAACTCGATGACACATTAATTAAGAGGTTTGTTATTTTTAGAACTTCCTCATTTCTCAAATGCTTCATTCTAAATCATTTATGAAAATGAGCTTCACATTGCAAAGACATAATAAGCGATTTCAACCTTTGACATTTATGAAGAAATATCATGCTTACTGAGAGCCCACTGTGGGTACAATTTTATCTGGGTTTTTCCATCCTGAAGAGTATACTCGCCTTTAAATTCGGAAAACATCTAAAAGTGTAGAAAAATGTCTATTTCTCAACTGATGGCATCAATAGCAACTACTTATAAAACATCTCTCCCTGAAATAAGTCTTTGTATAAAAACAAATTCAAAAAAGAGGGTCCTCATTCAAGCAGAGGAACCCACAAAATCTTGTTTCCTGATTGTAGGTCTGGAAAATTTACATTTGCACATCAGCCCTGATTTCAGATTTGTGGTAATGCCACTGATATGAATTACAAATTCACATTTCAGAGACCTGTCAATCTAGGCGTCTAACCTTAAAAAAAAAAACAAAAAAAAACCACCTATCAAAATCAAGTAAGGAAAAAATAGCTTGTCCTTAACATGTTTCCAAGGTACTGTATAAAGGAAAAAGGAACAAGAATTAGTTCATGGAAATTTCTATTTCTTTTAGATCAAATTAATAAAGTTTCTTTTAATCACAGCCTTTAAAGATCCCAACAGTAGGAAGAGAAACATTTAATCCAGTAAAAACTGAACATTTAACCTATCAAGGTGTTAAGTGAATTGGGAAGGGGAGGTAGCACATACTATGACACAGCAGTAAATTTTAGGTACCAAAAAATTTAAAGGAAGTAGCACCAGAAGAGTAGGTATCATCAAGAAACTACATCATGTACTCACCCCAAATGGAATAATGAAGCATGCATCATCCAAAAACCATCACCATAATCCAACAGGTTCCAATGAGTCCCCTGAATCTACCTATTCCACCTATCAATGAATGTTTATGCTCTTACTTCCCTTACTCTACTGAATCAAAGAACTTTCATTCTTTTTCATCATATTCTAGGTGAAAGGTAGGTAACTGTTACTCAGAATTCATTGGTCCTTTCATCATTTCATTGGTGGTCTCCTAAATCCACTAAAACACATGTGAGTGGGTGGGCAAACCTGATGAGAGGGATGAAAGAGAAAGAAGAGGCAGTGACTCACAATGGCCTTTTGTAAGATCTAATCTAAAACAGGTGAAACTGAGGGCTGCAATCTGGAAAGGCAGAAAAAGTCACTGTTCTATCCCCCACATCTATACCCCTCTTCCTAAAAGAAAAACCTTAGATGTGTTTCCAGATCAAAGAGTAAAAACTGCAAACTGCCCTTATATGAGAATCTGAACAGGTAGTAGGTAGTGTGGCCAGTTTCTAAACCTTACTCAAGAAATACCACCCTCAGGGATCCAGGTTCAGACACAGAAACTGGGTCTGAGGCACAAATTAGGGCTGGGGACACCAGCTTTACTTACCACAACACAACTGTTTTTCTGAAATTACAGAATTACTCACTTTGGGAAGGGTTAAATGTTTCTATAAAAAGAAATATTCAAAACCTTTTCTCATCATGTTAGAACAGAATATAAGCAGAGTAACATTTTAGTGATGTTGGTGTATCTTTTTAGTCCAAATCTACCTATTTTCCTCCTTGCTAACAAACTGCCCCCTACCCCAAATAAGGTGATCACATAGAAATAGTCTTGATATCAACCTGTTATAGGTTCGCTTTGCTATTTCTGTGGTCTGAGAAGATATCAGGGCTCACATTTGCAAAAGTAAATAAAAGGATCAACTGACACGATTATTATATTTTATTTAAAGGTTTTAAAAGATAAGGGGCAGAGCTCACAAAAGTTACCTGAATCATTCAAAACCACAAAGTTGGAGAATTTTTTTTTAAAAGAGTGGATACCAAAATAGCTTTCAGGAAGAAGATAACCTATAAGTCTTTTAGATTGTTGAACAAAGCAAAAGAAGGCTTAAGATATGAAAGATAAAAGTTATATTTATAAACATGCTAAAGAATACATTAAAAGAAACAAAAAAGAATGAGGAAAAATAAACTGTCTTAATCCTGTTATACATAAACATCGTTTCTATGGGACTCTACAGTCCACTTCAACAATATTCAAACAACAAAATCCCCATCATTGAAAGAGCTTCAACACTCCTTTGGAGCTGGCAATTACAGAATTTATCCTGCATATCGGGTATGCATGAAAAACATCCTGGAGACTCAGAATATCTGCAAACATGAAACTGTTTCTCTAAATTGCATTTATTGGTCATGAATCCCGTAAAGGGGGGTCAACTACAACTTGAAGCTTGTCATCTTGCGGTGGGAAAGCAATTTGAAGACAAAGGGCACCTTGCTATATAGTTCATTCATGTGGCTCTAAGTATATTCTATAAGCTTCTCTTCAATGCCAAATATCTACTGAGAATTAAAGAGGAGATGAAACTTTCTAACCAATTCCAAGAATTCATGTAACAAAGGGTAATCATTACAGAGTTTATATATACTCGGTTTCCTTAAAGTCATAGATTTTATTATAGAGAGGAGAAAGAAAATGGCATTAATAGATCAAGCACATGAATTCCAGAATACTGAATTCCTTTTCCTCTTGCTTAACAACCAATTACATCCATGGACTGCAAAATTACAGCCACTGCAAAATTTTTAGTGTTTTGCATCTTGTCAAAGAAAGACCAATATTTTTGCCTGAGTGTCCCCTTAACCTTATGAGCTATTATTTTTTAACTTTCTATAAAACTTCTTTTCAAATAATTTATTAATTATAACAACTGGGAAGAGCAGTGTGAGGACCTGAATACTTCAACCAAGCACTGAAGGCCACAAACTTCCTTAAATATGCTCTCCTGCCTGGATTTTTATATATTAAAATAACCTTTCTCCCTCACTTCTCCAGGGGTACCCAGAAAAGAGTGGCATTTCTTGGCCATCACAAGTCTCATGTAGAATCTTCTCTGTTCTTCAGTGTCCTGACAAAGGCCTCTGGACCTGTAGCTCATGCGTCTGGTAATTCAGTCTTGTTCTCAATAAGAGAGATCTCCAGCACAGGTAAAAGTAGCTGAAAGGCATCCTGAATGTAGGAAGCACTGTTTGATGCCTATAAGGATAAGGATTGAAAAATAAGAAAAAGAAAATACTGCAGTCACTTAAAAGAGAAAATATATTATAAGACAACAAAAAAACAAATTAATTTTTACAATCTAACTATATCTGTAGCCTGGCAAATAAGAATACATACTTAACCATTTCACTAAACTTATAGGGGAAAGAATGATCTAGCTCTTTTTTTTGTTTGTTTGCTTGTTTTTTTGATCTAGCTCTTAAAATGATATGACAGCACCAAAAAAGAATGTCACCATTTTTGTCCAACTTGCCCATTAGAATGATAGCCATTCTTTGGCATCTTGCTCAAATATGGCATTCAAAGCTTATTTATTCCTTGATTGAATGGGTAGATCCTGTCACAGCATTTTAGTCAATTACTCAAAGAGGATTTCAGAAGGCTATGAATCCTACATCAATAGGATTTCTAGTCCATTCTGATTGTTCTTCTTCCATGGACTCAATGTAATCAGTGAACATGCGACAGGTGCTCACTAAAGATAAAGAAGGAATACTGCTTTTAAAGATGATAAAGTACAGATATGTTTCTGTCTACTACAAGAGACATATGAAAAACTTGGAATCATTATGCTCAGAGTTTGCCAGACTTCATTTATATCTGACAAGTTCTGACTTTCCAGAAGCATAAGAGTTCATTACCTTAAAATAAAAATGTATAATTTCAAGGACAAGAGTGTTTCAAATCTGTAAGCAAGAACAACCAACTCAGAATAACAAAAGGGTAACCATATCAAGTGAGCTTACCTTGTTTTGATTTATCAATGGCAAGAACCCCTGTTTAAACTTCAGTGTGACGTTTGATACCAAGTTTTGCAGCCAAAAGAGACCTCACAGCACATCTAGTTAAATCTCTTATTTTGTATATAAAGATAACAAGATTGCCAAGAAGGTAAACCCCTGGTCCATGGTCATAGTGCAAATCAGGGGAGACCTAGGACAGGACTGGGCTCCTGGTTTGCAAACTTCTTTCATCTCTACCACTCTGCCATCTACTAAATCATACACTTATTTTTTTAAATTGCTTAAGTGATCAGAATAATTTCCCTGACTATTAAAGGAAAACTATGCAGTTAAGGAATGAAAGGCATTTCTTCATCGGTAATTTTAAAAGAATCTAAAACTAAAGAAGTAACACTCTGGTGGCAAAAAATTTTTTTCAATTCATATTTAAAACCTAACTGATTATCAAATATATTTTCTCCCCTCAGACTTAGATAAATATGTTTTAAACAAATCATCAAACATCTAAATTTTTGCACAACTAATTTACAAGATAGTTCGTTTTTTTTTTATCTTTCACTTTTTCTGCCTTCTGTGGTTTTCTCTTTTTATCAATATAAATTTATTTATTTATTTATTTTTGGCTGCGTTGGGTCTTCATTGCTGCACGTGGGCTTTCTCTAGTTGCGGCGAGCAGGGGCTACTCTTCATTGCGGTGTGCGGGCTTCTCATTGCGGTGGCTTTTCTTGTTGTGTAACATGGGTTCTAGGCATGCAGGCTTCAGTAGTTGCGGCACACAGGCTCAGTAGTTGTGGCTCGCGGGCTCTAGAGCGCAGCTCAGTAATTGTGGTGCACAGGCTTATTAGTTGCTCTGCTTCCCGGACCACGGCTCGAACCCACGTTCCCTGCATTGGACCAGGGCTCAGGCCTGTGTCCCCTGCATTGGCAGGTGGATTCTTAACCACTGCGCCACCAAGGAAGTCCTAAGATAGAGTTCTTAAATCATGGAATCCAGAAAGCATCATACATGGCAGCAATATAATCCATCCATGGACTTTAACTACCTACCTTCTTAAATCTAATGAACTGACGCGGATTATGTAAACACAGGTAGCTTTTTGACATAATAAAGCAAATTTCTGCGCAAGAAAATGACAAAATGTTTTGTTTTCTTTTGTTTTGTTTTGTAACTAATCTCCTCTGCATAAACCTTACTCCTTTAAGGAGCAGTGCTAGCCTATTTGTAATTCCCAGCGCATCATGTTTACTAGCTAGTCTCCAGAAGATGTTTCATTAATGAGAATTGTCCATTAATTACAAAGGGGTAGTACTAAGTAATGACAGCCTACCGCTTCTTCCACTGCACTTTACCTGGCACCTTCATCTTTATGGTTTATAATTAATGAACAGGAAATATGATAAAATATACACCATTTTGGTCATATCTGCATCAACACACTAAACTAGTGAAAAAAACAAAAAATGAAAACTTAAAGAGTTATTAATACATAATGCCCTAGAAGTTACAGACTTAAAAAACAATTAGTACTACTAACCTCTAGAAATACTGCAGTGATTAACGGATTAAGGACGTCTGCCTTTTCCTTGACCTAGAACAAAGGATAATGTGTTAAGCGAGCATAGCACATTAAAAAACAATAGGTAAAATATGATGATTGGTTCAAGATGGCGGAGTAGAAGGACATGCTCTCACTCCCTCCTGCGAGAGCACCGGAATCACAACTAACTGCTGAACAATCATCCGACAGGAAGACACTGGAACTCACCAAAAAAGATACCCTACATCCAAAGACAAAGGAGAAGCCACAATGAGATGGTAGGAGGGGCGCATCACAATAAAATCAAATCCCATAACTGCTGGGTGGGTGACTCACAAACCAGAGAACATGTAACCACAGAAGTCCACCCACTGGAGTGAAGGTTCTGAGCCCCACGGCAGGCTTCCCAACCTGGGAGTCTGGCAACGGGAAGAGGAATTCCTAGAGAATCACACATTGAAGGCTAGCAGGATGTGACTGCAGGACAGAACTGGGGGAAACAGAGACTCCACTCCTGGAGGGCAGACACAAAGTAGTGTGTGCATCAGGACCCAGCGGAAGGAGCAGTGACCCCAGGGGAGACTGAACCAGACCTACCTCCTAGTGTTGGAGGGTCTCCTGCAGAAACGGGGGTGGCTGTGTCTCACTGTGAGGACAAAGACACTGGCAGCAGAAGTTCTGGGAAGTACTCCTTGGCGTGAGCCCTCCCAGAACCCGCCATTAACCCCCCCAAAGAGCCCGGGTAGGCTCCAGTGTTGGGTTGCCTCAGGCCAAACAACCAACAGGGAGGGAACCCAGCCCCACCCATCAGCAGACAAGCGGATGAAAGTTTTACTGAGCTCTGCTCACCACCAGTCCCTCCCATCAGGAAACATGCACAGCCCTCTTAGATAGCCTCATCCACCAGAGGGCAGACAGCAGAAGCAAGAAGAACTACCATCCTGTGGAGCAAAAACCACATTCACAGAAAGATAGAAAAGATGAAAAGTCAGAGGGCTATGTACCAGATGAAGGAACAAGAAAAAACCCCAGAAGAACAACTAAATGAAGTGGAGATAGGCAACCTTCCAGAAAAAACATTCAGAATATGATAGTGAAGATGATCCAGGACCTCGGAAAAAGAATGGAGGCAAAGATACAGAAGATGCAAGAAATGTTTAACAAAGACCTAGAAGAATTAAAGAACAAACAAACAGAGGTGAACAATATAATAACAAATGAAAAATACACTAGAAGGAATCAATAGCAGAATAACTGAGGCAGAAGAACGAATAAGTGACCAGGAAGACAGAATGGTGGAATTCACTGCTGCGGAACAGAATAAAGAAAAAAAAATGAAAAGGAATGAAGACAGCCTAAGAGACCTCTGGGACAACATTAAGAGCAACAACACTCACATTATAGGGGTCCCAGAAGGAGAAGAGAGAGAGAAAGGACCCAAGAAAATATTTTAAGAGATTATAGTTGAAAACTTCCCTAACATGGGAAAGGAAATAGCCACCCAAGTCCAGGAAGTGCAGAGAGTCCCATACAGGATAAATCCAAGAAGAAACATGCCGAGACACATAGTAATCAAATGGGCAAAAATTAAGACAAAGAAAAATTATTGAAAGCAGCAAGGGAAAAATGACAAATAACATACAAGGGAACTCCCATAAGGTTAACAGCTGATTTCTCAGCAGAAACTCTACAAGCCAAAAGGGAGTGGCATGAGATATTGAAAGTGATGAAAGGGAAGAACGTACAACCAAGATTACTCTACCCGGCAAAGATCTCATTCAGATTCGATGGAGAAATCAAAAGCTGAACAGACAAGCAAAAGCTAAGAGAATTCAGCACCATCAAACCAGCTCTGCAACAAATGCTAAAGGAACTTCTCTAAGTGGGAAACACAAGAGAAGAAAAGGACCTACAAAAACAAACCCAAAACAATTAAGAAAATGGTAATAGGAACATACATATCGATAATTACCTTAAATGTGTGAATGGATCAAATGCTCCAACCAAAAGACACAGGCTGGCTGAATGGATACAAAAACAAAACCCATGTATATGCTGTCTACAAGAGACCCACTTCAGACCTAGGGACACATACAGACTGAAAGTGAGGGGATGGAAAAAAATATTCCATGCAAATGGAAATCAAAAGAAAGCTGGAGTAGCGATATTCATATCAGATAAAATAGACTTTAAAATAAAGAATGTTACAAGAGACAAGGAAGGACACTACATAATGATCAAGGGATCAATTCAAGAAGAAGATATAACAATTATAAATATATATGCACCCAACATAGGAGCACCTCAATACATAAGGCAACTTCTAACAGCTATAAAAGAGGAAATCAACAGTAACACAGTAATAGTGGGGGACTTATAACACCTCACTTACACCAATGGACAGATCATCCAAACAGAAAATTAATAAGGATACACAAGCTTTAAATGATACAAGAAACCAAATAGATTTAATTGATATTTATAGGACATTCATTCCTAAAACAGCAGATTACACTTTCTTCTCAAGTGCGCACAGAACATTCTCCAGGATAGATCACATCTTGGGTCAGAAATCAAGCCTCAGTAAATTTAAGAAAATTTAAATCATATCAAGCATCTTTTCTGACCACAATGCTATGAGATTAGAAATCAATTACACGGAAAAAAACGTAAAAAACACAAACACATGGAGGCTGAACAATACATTACTAAATAACCAAGAGATCACTGGAGAAATCAAAGACGAAATCAAAAAATACCTAGAGACAAGTGACAATGAAAACATGACAATCCAAAACCTATATAGCATGCAGCAAAAGTAGTTCTAAGAGGGAAGTTTACAGCAATACAAGCCTCAAGAAACAAGAAAAATCTCAAGTAAATAATCTAACCTTACACCTAAAGGAACTAGAGAAAGAAGAACAAACAAAACCCAAAGTTAACAGAAGGAAAGAAATCATAAAGATCAGAGTAGAAATAAATGAAATAGAAACAAAGAAAACAATAGCAAAGATCAATAAAACTAAAAGCTGGTTCTTTGAGAAGATAAACAAAATTGATAAACATGAGCCAGACTCATCAAGAAAGAGAGGGAGAGGACTCAAATCAATAAACTTAGAAATGAAAAAGAAGTTACAACAGACACCGCAGAAATACAAAGCACCCTAAGAGACTACTACAAGCAACTCTATGCCAATAAAATGGACAACCTGGAAGAAATGGACAAATTCTTAGAAAGGTATAACCTTCCAAGACTGAACCAGGAGGAAATAGAAAATATGAACAGACCAATCACAAGTAATGAAATTGAAAGTGTGATTAAAAATCTTCCAACAAACAAAAATCCAGGACCAGATGGCTTCACAGGTGAACTCTATCAAACATTTAGAGAAGAGCTAACACCCATCCTTCTCAACCTATTCCAAAAAATTGCAGAGGAAGGAACTCATTCTATGAGGCCACCATCACCCTGATACCAAAACCAGACAAAGATACTACAAAACAAGAAAATTACAGACCAATATCACTGATAAATATAGATGCAAAAATCCTCAACAAAATACTAGTAAACAGAAACCAACAACATATTAAAAATATCATACACCATGATCAAGTGGGATTTATCCCAGGGATGCAAGGATTCTTCAATATATGCAAACAGATCAATGCAATACACTATATTAACAAACTGAAGAATAAAAACCATATGATCATCTCAATAGATGTAAAAAAAGCTTTTCACAAAATTCAACACCCATTTATGACAAAAGCTCTCCAGAAAGCGGGCATAGAGAGAATCTACCTCAACATAATAAAGGCCATATATGACAAACCAACAGCAAACATCATCCTCAATGGTGGAAAACTGAAAGCATTTCCTCTAAGATCAGGAACAAGACAAGAATGTCCACACTCACCACTATTATTCAACATAGCTTTGGAAGTCCTAGCCACGGCAATCAGAGAAGAAAAAGAAATAAAAGGAATATAAATTGGAAAAGAAGAAGTAAAACTGTCACTCTTTGCAGATGACGTGATACTATACACAGAGAATCCTAAAGATGCCACCAGAAAACTATTAGAGCTAATCAATCAATTTGGTAAAGTTGCAGGATACAAAATTAATGCACAGAAATCTCTTGCATTTCTATACACTAATGATGAAAAATCTGAAAGAAAATTAAGGAAACACTCCCATTTACCACTGCAACAGAAAGAATAAAATACCTAGGAATAAACCTACCTAGGGAGACAAAAGACCTGTATGCAGAAAACTATAAGACACTGATGTAAGAAATTAAAGATGATACAAACAGATGGAGATGTATACCATGTTCTTGGACTAGAAGAATCAATATTGTGAAAATGCTTATACTACCCAAAACAATTTACTGATTCAATGCAATCCATATCAAATTAGCAATGGCATTTTTTACAGAAGTAGAACAAAAAATCTTAAAATTTGTATGGAGACACAAAAGACCCCGAATAGCCAAAGCACTCTTGAGGGAAAAAAATCAGAGCTGGGGGAATCACACTCCCTGACTTCAGACTATACTACAAAGCTACAGTAATCAAGACTATATGGTACTGACACAAAAACAGAAATATAGATCAATGGAACAGGATAGAAAGCCCAGAGATAAACCCACACACACATATGGCCACCTTATCTTTGATAAAGGAGGCAAGAATATACAATGGAGAAAAGACAGCCTCCTCTATAAGTGGTGCTGGGAAAACTGGACAGCTACATGTAAAAGAATGAAAGTAGAACACTCCCTAACACCACACACAAAAATAAACTCAAAATGGATTAGAGACCTAAATGTAAGACCAGACACTATAAAACTCTTAGAGGAAAACATAGGAAGAACACTCTTTGACATAAATCACAGCAAGATCTGTTTTGATCCACCTCCTAGAGTAATGGAAATAAAAACAAAAATAAACAAATGGGACCTAATGAAACTTAAAAGCTTTTGCAAAGAAAACTACAAACAAGACGAAAAGACAGCCCTCAGAATGGGAGAAAATATTTGCAAATGAATCAATGGACAAAGGATTAATCTCCCAAATATATAAACAGCTCATGTAGGTCAATATTAAAAAAAAAAAAAAACCCAATCCAAAAATGGGCAGAAGACCTAAATAGACGTTTCTCCAAAGAAGACATATAGATAGCAAAGAAGCACATGAAAAGCTGCTCAATATCACTGATTATTAGAGAAATGCAAATCAAAACTACAATGACTTATCACCTCACACTAGTCAGAATGGGCATCATCAGAAAATCTACAAACAACAAATGCTAGAGGGTGTGGAGAAAAGGGAACCCTCTTGCACTGTTGGTGGGAATGTAAATTGATACAGCCACTATGCAGAACAGGATGGAGGTTCGTTAAAAAACTAAAAATAGAATTACCATATGACCTAGCAATCCTGCTACTGGGCATATACCCAGGAAAACCATAATTCAAAAAGAGTCATGCACCCCAATGTTCATTGCAGCACTATTTACAATAGCCAGGTCATGGAAGCAACCTAAGTGCCCATCGACAGACGAATGGATAAAGAAGATGTGGTATATATATATATATACAATGGAATAATACTCAGCCATAAAAAGGAACTAAATTGGGTCATTTGTAGAGACGTGGATGAATCTAGAGACTGTCATACAGAGTGAAGTAAGTCCGGAAGAGAAAAACAAATATCGTATATTAATGAATATATGTGGAACCTAGAAAAATGGTACAGATGAACCGGTTTGTAGGGCAGAAATTGAGACACAGATGTAGACAACAAATGTATGGACACCAAGGGGGGAAAGGCGTGGGCGGTGGTGGTGTGATGAACTGGGAGATTGGGATTGACATGTATACACTAATATGTATAAAATGGATAAATAATAAGAACCTGCTGTAGAAAAAAATACATTAAATAGAATTCAAAAATTCAAAAATAAATAAAATATGATTCCACTTTGAAACACACCCACACATACCCAAATATAAATAGCATAGACAAAGGCTGGATCAGACTCAAGAAGGGCTTTAAATTTCCTTCTATCCAAATTGAGAGTGTGTGCCTTTGTAGTTTTTTTTTTGTTTGTTTTTGTTTTTCGGTACGCGGGCCTCTCACTGTTGTGGCCTCTCCCGTTGCGGAGCACAGGCTCCGGACGCGCAGGCTCAGCAGCCATGGCTCACGGGCCCAGCCGCTCCGCGGCATGTGGGATCTTCCCGGACCGGGGCACGAACCCGTGTCCCCTGCATTGGCAGGCAGACTCTCAACCACTGTGCCACCAGGGAAGCCCTGCCTTTGTAGTTTTTACTAACTTTAAAAAGTATATTCATTTTGGAAGGGAGATAGAAATGGTATATCTGACCACAAAAACTTTAGAAAAATTTTAAAACAAAATATACAGATATGAAACATGCGCTCAAAATACTCAACTCGTTTTTAAGATGGGCTGTTTGGAAAATGTGGAGACAAATAATGCAAATTTAATACTTGCATGTGTTAGCACCTTAGAGTTGACTTGCTGGGTTAAAGTATCTTTATGAAACACATGGAAAACTTTAGCCTCATAAGATTAACTTCAGGAAACCCAGAAGCTCTTTTAAAGAAAATACTATGAGGAAAAGAGAAACTATATCACAGAATTATCCCTTATAGGAAAAATCTAAACTCAAAGTGAGAAGAATTAATTTGGGCCATGCTCTTAACTAAAATAAATTTAAGGGCCCAGAATAACTTTGCTGCCACACTGACCCTTATACCCTTAACTACGAGCTGATTTTTTTTAATTGAGGTATAACTGACATACAACACTATACTAATTGCATATGTACAAACTAATGATTTACTATCTGCATACATGGCAAAATGATGATAATAAGACCAGTCAACATCCATCACTATACACAGTGAAGTAATTTTTTTTCTCGTGATGACAACTTTTAAGACCTACTGTCTTAGCAACTTTCAAATATGCAATACAGTATTATTAACTATAGGTATCATGACGTACATGACATCCCCAATGCTGTACATGCTGTACATTATTTATTTTATAACTGGAAGTTTGTACCTTTTGATCCCCTTCACCCATTTCACCCAGCCCCCACCTTTGCCTCTGGCAACCACCTATCTGTTTTCTGTATGTATGAGTTTGGTGTACTACAAAGTGATTTTTATCTGTCCATTTAAAATGCCCTTGATTTTATGCCAATTCATGATTACTGATGTCTGAATCATCTTCCATAGTTCACACACCCTCAGTAAATTTTTACAATTCCTTAAAACAAAACAAAAAAACTTTAGCTTTAATTACAACTCTCCTACTGGCTGGCAACTGCAAACTATGAGAGTTGCCATAGTCTAAGTAAGGCGCTGCCCCTTTAAACTAGAATCCAACTTTGGGATTTTTATCTTATCAAGGTCTACATTCTCAGTACAGGTCTCGAGAGCGAGCAGCACAAAATATACTGAAGACTGTATAAAAAAGAACAACGAGTTGCAAAATTCAGTTAGACATAGACAAACTGATCCTAAAATTCATATGGAAATGCATAGGGCCCCCAATAGACAAAAAAATCTTGAAAAAGAAGAAGAAAGTTGGAAGACTTACACTTCTTGATTTCAAAACTTACTACAAAGCTACAGAAATCAAGACAGTATGGCACTGGCATAGGATACCACAGATCAATGGAACTGAAATAAGAGCCCAAAAACAAATCCCTATGACTATGGTCAATTGATTTTAGACAAAAAGGGCCAAGACAATTCAACAAGGAGAAACTTTTCAACAAATGGTGCTGGGACAACTGGATATCCACATGAAAAAAAAAATGTTGGGCCCCTACACAAAAATTAACTCAAAATATATAATAAACGTAAACATAAGAGCTGCAACATAAGACTCTTAGAAAAAAACATGAGTAAATCCTCATGATCTTGGGTGAGGCAATGATTCTTTAGATACAATACCAAAAGAACAAGTGATAAAAGAGAATATTGACAAGTTGGACTCTATCACTATTCACTATCAAGAAAGTGAAAGGACCGCCCATGGACTGGGAGAAAATATGTGCATATCATATATCTGGTAAGGAACTTGTATCCAGAGAAAATAAAGAACTTCTATAACTCAATAATAAATAGTAAATAATAAAAACACAAATAATTAAAATCAGAATAAATTATAAAATAAAAAACCCAATTTATAAAATAATAATAAAAAGACAACCCAATTTAAAAATAGGCAAAGGACTGGAAAAGACACTTCTCTATAGAAGACATACAAATGGCTAACAAGCATGTGAAAAGATGCTCAACATCATCAGCCATCAGGGAAATGCAAATAAAACCCATAATGAGATAACACTTCATACCTACTAGGTCTGGTAAAAGTTTAAAAAACAAAAACAAAAACACAAAACCAGACAACAGCAAGTGTCAACAAGGATGTGGAGAAACTGGAACTCTCATACATTGCTGGCAGGGGTGTAAAATGGTGCAACTACTTTGGAAAACAGTCTGACAGTTCCTTAATGGTCCATATTACCCATATGACCCAGAAATTCCACTCCTAGCTATCCACCCAAGAGAAATAAAAACATACATGCATGCTCATAGTAACATTATTCATTACAACCAAGAAGAGTAAACAATCCAAATGTCTATCAACTGATGAATAGATAAATGTGGTATATATCCATATGATAGAATGTTATTAGGTAATAAAAGGAAATACTGATACAATGTGGATGAACGTCAAAAACATTATGCTAAGTGAAAGAAAACAGACACAAAATACCATAATATTGTATGATCCCATTTATATTAGATGCCCAGAATAGGCAAATTTATAGACAGAAAGTAGATTAGTGTTGCTTAAGGCTAGAAGAATGTGGAGGGGAAGGGAATGGTAAGTGACTGCCAATGGTATGAGGTTTTCTGGGAGATGATGAAAACGATCTAAAATTAGATTTTGGTGACTGTTGCATGGCTCTGTAAATATATTAAAAACCATTGAAACGTACACTTAAATGGGAAAAATTTTATGATATGTAAACTATATCTTAATAAAGCTGTTCTAAAAACAAAACAAAACAGACATTAGCTCAATAAAAATCATGAATTCTTACCCCAGCAGTTGTTAGGCAGGTGGTGAACTCTTTAGACAGAGAGGACAACTCTTTACACAACACAACTGTCATCCTAGGAAAGAAGGGAAAAAAGAAGAAACAGGTCCTAGGTCCCCATATATGTTCCAACAGGTCCTAGGTCCCCATATATGTTCAACTACATATATGGGGACCCATGTTATAGGAAGAGAAGGTTCAGTCCTTAGAGAAATACTTTTCTACAAAATTCTCTAGAAAATACTATGCTTTCAAATTAAATCAAAGGAAATAACTAAGATACATTTTAAGGAGACAAGGTCGTACTTAAAAGATCCTACATTCCATTTAGAAATATAGTTAAATTAAATATTTATTCACTCATTCAACAAATACTTACTGAAAGGCTTCTATGTACCAGGTACTTCTGAGCACTGGGGATATATTAGTAAACAAGCAAAGCACCAGTTTTCATGAATACTAACTTACTTGCTGATTGACAGGGATACTATAAATATAGAAAGAGATGGATGTTTGTATATGTTTATAGTTATATATGTATACATTTATACACACACAAAAGTATACATATATTTATATATATAATATGTACTAGATGGTGATATGAAAGCAAGTAAAGAATTCTAAAATGTAACAGGGAAATGCAAATCAAAGCCACATGAGGCAGCAACATGGATGGACCTACAGATCGTCATACTGAGTGAAGTAAGTCAGACACAGAATGACAAATATTATATAATATCGCTTATATGTGGAATCTTAAAAAAAAAAGAGTAAAAATGAACTTATTTACAAAACAGAAGTAGAGTCATGGATGTAGAAAACAAACTTATGGTTACCAGGGGATGTGGAGCGGGGGGGTGGTGGGGGTGGAGCGATAAACTGGGAGGTTGGGACTGGTGAATACACACTACTATATATAAAATAGATAACTAATAATAACCTGCTGTACAGCACAGGGAACTCTACTCAATACTCTGCAATAGCCTACATGGGAAAATAATCTCCAAAAAAAAGAATGGATGTATGTATATGTATAACTGATTTACTTTGCTGTACAGCTGAAACTAGCACAACATTGTAAATCAACTATACACCAATAAAAATTTAAAAAACAAACAAAAAAACACACGAGATATCATCTCACACCTGTCAGAATGGCTATCAACAAAAAGAACACAAATAACAAATGTTGGTGAGGATATGGAAAAAAGGGAACCCTTGTACACTGTTGGTGGGAATGTAAATTGGTGCAGCCATTGTGAAAAGTAGTATGGAGGTTTCTCAAAAAACTAAAAATAGAACTACCATATGACCCAGGAATTCCACTCCTGGGTATATATCAAAAAAACAAAAACACTAATTCGAAAAGATACATGCGCTCCAATGTTCACAGCAGCATTATTCACAATCGCCAAGATATGGAAGTAACCTAAGTGTCCATCAACAGATGAATGGATAAAGAAGATGTGGTATATATACACAATGGAATACTACTCAGCCATAAAAGAGAACGAAATTTTGCCATCTGCAGCAACATGGACGGACTTGGAGGGCATTTATGCTAAGTGAAATAAGTCAGACAGAGAAAGACAAATACTGTATGAAATCACTTATATGAGGAATCTAAAAAATACAACAAACTAGTGAGTATACCAAAAAAGAAGCAGACTCACAGATATGGAGAACAAACTAGTGGTTACCAGTGGGGAGATGGAGGGAGGGGCAATATAGGGGTGGGGAAGTGGGAGGTACAAACTACTGGGTGTAAGACAAGCTCAAGGATGGGGAATATAGCCAATATTTTGTAATAACAACATGGGGAATATAACCAATATTTTGTAATAACTGTGAATGGAAGGTAACCTTCAAAAATTTTATAAGACTTTTTTTATTAAAAAATAAATTAAAAAATAAAACAAAATAAAAATCCTACCCTTGAGGAGGTTAAACTGATCAATGTAATAGTGAATTAGAGTTAGAGAAAAGAAAAAAAGAATGAGAAAATGGTAGAAGATAGTATTAGATAGGGTGGTGAAAAAGGATCCTCTAAGAAGTAAAGGAAATTCAGTGAAGGAAAGAGCCATGACTGGAAGAACATTCCATGCAGTAGAAATAGCTAGTTTTCCAAAGAATAGTCTGCTTTGGGATTGTGAATCCCTCATCCTAAGGATGTTTAAGACAAAACTAGGCCCCTCCTTACGGGATGTTGTAGAGGGGCAGTGAAACCGTAGGTGAAGAAATGGCTGAGAGAACATCAAGGGTCCCTTCCAATCCTAACACACTAGACACTCTCACTCATGTTTTTTCCTCCAATGAAAATTCTCATTATTTAATTAGGAGATTTATTTAGAAAACAGTAGGGTTTTTTTTCCTCCTGTGACTACCTACATTCTATCATTTTTCAAATTTTTGTTCAAAACCAGCAATATACTGGAAAAATACGGTTTGAAACTTAGATAGACCTGGGTTTAAATCCCAGTCTGCACAACCTGGGCATAATTTACTTAACTTCTCTTATGTTTGTGTTTCCTCATTTTTAAAGCTGGACTGATTATTTATCTTGAGGGTTGTTTTTAAAGATTAGAAATGATACACATAAATCCCTTAGCATGGCACCTGGCGTATAATTAGCACTCAATAACCAACAACTGTTATTAAGAACTGAGGTTATTAGAACTATTTTCTGTTTTCACTTATGCAAAATTCTACTTCAATTAAGGTCAGTGATCTGAAAAAAAAAAAACTAGTTTTCCGAGTATGAGTTGGTTAATAAAAAAGGGCAGATTTATAATATAGATTTATGGCTCAATGAAAATAAACAACACCCTTGGCTACTTATTAACTAAAACCCAAAATGAACAAACCTCTAAGATGTGAATGGTGCAATGTGAACAGCATCTTACTGAGAGGAAAGTTTCTAAAACTTTGGAAAGAAACTAAGAAAACTCTTTCAGCAAACTGTATCATTTAGAGGGATACTCATTACACTTACTGGGAAAGGGCTCTGCTCCTTTCTATGGCTGTTACTTCCTGCTTCCTGCCATGCAGAACCAGAGCCGCTGTTTTGTGAAACAGTTCAATTGAGCAGGCAGTCAGTTCTGCTAGGCTCCTGATTGCAAATGCATGGATATCCTGGACGGAAAAACAAAACAAAGCATAACAACACAGAGCATTGTTTTTTTAAATACAAGAGGAAATGACACCACCCTGCTTCTCCCATACTGAAGTATACGATATCTTGAAAGCAACAGAGACTAACAGCTGCCCTTCAATAAACCTCCTCTTCTTCCATAGTAGCTATATAATTTTATAACTGGGCTCATAGCTATAAAAACAGAGGCTCCCCTGAAGTCAGGTGTGACCATGTGACTAAGTTTTAGCCAAAAGATTTGAATAAAAAGTGTCATGTGCAGCTTCTGGGAACCTTCTCATGACGCCACATACATGCACCCTATGTCTCTTTTTCTTCACTCCTTGCATCCTATAGTCTAGAACTAAGATGTTGCGATCTTGGATCACAAGGTAGAAATTATGGATAGCAGTACAACAAAATAGGTGCTTACGTCCCTAATTGCGATACCACATTGAAAAAAAAAAAAGCCTTAGTTGTTTTCATTACCTCTATTGAATTGTTATTGATTTGCTCAATTTTTTCTGCTTCCAACTGTTTTTTTCCTTCTTCCTTCTCTTCTAATGGTTTGGCCAGAGATGTCCTGATCCATTCACAGGCTGTATTTCTTGCCTAAATAAGAAAAAGATTATAGTTGGCCCTCCATCTACACAGCTTCCACATCTTCAGATTCAACCAACCACAGTTTGAAAATATTCGGAAAAAAAAAAAAATCCAAAAAGTTCCCAAAAGCAAAACCTAAATTTGCCAAGTGCTGGCAACTTAAATAGCATTTACATTGTATGTACAACTATTTGCACAGCATTTACACTGTATTAGGTATTATAAGCAATCAAGAGGTGATTTAACATATACCAGAGGATGTATGTAGGTTATATGCAAATACCACACCATTTTATATCAGGGACTTGAGCATCCCTCAATTTTGGTATCAACAGGGGGCCCTGGAACCAGGATACCTCTGAGGATATCAAGGGATGACTGTACAGTCCATCAGCAATTCGATTCAGCTCACCAAGATTACTGTGCACCCACCAGGAACATTTTAGCATCATGGAAGTCAGTGTTCTTGTTCTCACCCAAATAAACATACCATCTAGCTTTTCAGAACTTAACTTACTAGATCTCCTTACAACACTTAACATTTGTGACCACACATTCCCTCTAATCCTTTGGCTTTTTTTAAACTGAGGTGTACCTTACACACAGTAAAGTGCGCAAATCTTCAGAGCATGACAGGTTACATGTGTATATGCCTGTGTAACTGTGACCCAGATCAGGATACAGAACTTTCCCATCACTCTAGGAAGTCCCCCATACCCCTTCTTAGTCCCAAATACCAGCCTTGGCTCTCTACTTATCTCACCCTACTCCCTCCCCTCTCCATCGATCCTATTTCAGTAATTTTAACTATTCCCTACCTGCTGCTGACTCCTGAATCCTTATTTCCAGCACTAACTTCTGAAAACAACATATTCCAACTCCCTTCTGGACATACACATCAGGATATCCTATAGGCATCTGTCTCACATATAACATGTGCAAAATTTAAATTCATCATCTTTCTCTCCCTATCCCTAAATTTTTCATCCTCTCTTATTCCCTTGAGCTTTAGAAGAACCACCATATACCAGTCATCCAAGCCAAAATACACGAGCCATCCTAGATTCTTCCTTTCCAATCACCAAGATAGTCTGATTTTACCGTATGTATTTCTCCACCTTGCTCTTCCTCTCTATTACCACCACTTAAGTTCAAATCTACTCTATGGCAAGAGCACTCTGATTGGTCTCCCTGCTTCTGATATGGCTCCTCTTAAATCCATCTTCCATAATGGTACCAGTGATCTATCTAAGCCCATAGCTGATCACTCTGCTTTTCTTCAATGGCTCTCCATCCACTAGATCATGCTCTTTGACATGATCTAAAAAATGCCCATGACCTACTCTACCTACTTCTCTAGCTTCATCTCTTACCACTTCCCACTTTATGATCTGGTAATAATGACCTGTAATATGCCTGTTCTTTGTTCATGGTATTCCCTTAGTCCAAAGTGTCATTTCCATTTTTTTTTCCCTAAATCAAGGCAACTCAATTTTTTTTCAATCCTCCACCCAAACACTGTCTGCTCCAAGTAACTTTCAAAGGCATCCCAGGAGATTGGGCACCTCAACAACCCTTTTCTGTACGTCCACAGTCCCCTAAGTACACCTTCAACTTAGTACTTACCAAAATACACTGGAGTTAACTATGTGTTATCTCCTAAATAAACTACATTATTACAGAACAGTGGTAGTATCTTATTTGGATTAGTGCACCCAGATGTTCCCTATAGCGTTGAGAGATATCTACTGTTTTTACCTAGTTGGCATATATATCTCCTTTCTTTTGGTAGTAAGTTCTAGATTTTTCTCAGTTCATGTGGTTTGGATGGGGTTACTTTCATCCTCTGACTCCAAGGGTTGGCAAATGATTCAGGTTTAGCTACCAAGAAATTAATCCCCCTGTCTATACAGTAATTAGTTCATGGATGGAAAAGTGACCCAAGCTAGGTCAATGGGCATCAGCCTCAGGACATCTCATAAAATTACTGGGAAAGGGAAGTCCTCTTTCTGTTGGAGTTACTCAACTGGAAAAAGTCTCCTGAAGCTGCCAGTAATCATCTTACCATCATGTGGAAAAGCATCCCTAAGAATGAACAGAAGAAAGCAGAGTCAAGAGATGGAGAATGGACAAGTTTCTGGGTGGAGAGCCATGCCTGAAGCCAGTGTTGCCCCTTAGTTTTCTAGTTCCATGAGCTAATAAATGTGCCTTTTTCTTAAGCCAGTCTGACTTGAGTTTCTGTCATTTGCAACTGAGAAGAGTCCTGGTTTCTAATGAAATGTTTACTGTCATTAAATTAAGTCTCCCACTTGAGTAACTTTATATACACAGAATGTGTTCAGAGCTGTAACCAGGCAATAGGAATCCAGAGAAGACGTTGAGAGTCATTCCAACTGAAAACTGAGAGAATCACAGGCTTTATTACAGACATAGTATTGGGGCTGAGCCTTTAAGGATCAATAAGTGGGGCTACACCCAAGGGTACAACATGAATGAGCTAGAGCACAATCTATGAACCCAGACAAAAAACAGACATTGATTTATGTGAGATGGAAAAAAGAAGAAAAATAGAGAGATATAAGGCCACATAAAACAAAAAGAAATCTGATACTATAAATTTAACTTACTTGGAGATATTTTAGTAGGCATAATACATACTCAAAATAACCTAATAAATACATTAAGTTATTATAATCTATTGTGCCAACTCAATGTAATTTATCATCCCTTTCAAAAAATATCAATGCTTGGGACTTCCCTGGTGGCGCAATGGTTAAGAATTTGCCTGCCAATGCAGGGGACACAGGTTCGATCCCTGGTCTGGGAAGATCACACACGACGCAGAGCAACTAAGCCCGTGCGCCCCAACTACTGAGCCTGCGCTCTACAGCCCACGAGCCACAACTACTGAGCCTGCGTGCCACAACTACTGAAGCCCACGCACCTAGAGCCTGTGCTCCATATAAGAGAAGCCACTGCAATGAGAAGCCCACACACTGCAACGAAGATGAGCCCCTGCTCGCCGCAACTAGAGAAAGCCTACACACAGCGACAAAGACCCAACGCAGCCAAAAATAAATTAAATAAATTAAAAAATAACCAAACCAAGGGCTTCCCTGGTGGCACAGTGGTTGAGAGTCTGCCTGCTGATTCAGGGGAGGCGGGTTCGTGCCCCGGTCCGGGAGGATCCCACGTGCCACGGAGCAGCTGGGCCCGTGAGCCATGGCAGCTGAGCCTGAGCGTCTGGAGCCTGTGCTCCACAACGGGAGAGGCCACAACAGTGAGAGGCCCGTGTACAGCAAAAACAAAAAAACAAACAAAACAAAACAAAACCAATGCTAGCCGCCCTCCACACCCAGAATTCAGTCTGGAACGTCCCACTGACGAGATCTAGAGACTTTGGAATTAAAAGGCACCTTTGAGCTTAGCTTCTCCAACAACTTATTTTTTTTTCCAGCTCAAAAAAAATGAGGCCTGGAGAACAAATGAGATTTGCCTACATCACATGTGAGAGTCACAATAAGAATCAGAACTGTGTTCTCAGACTTTTGCTTCACTGCTTTTCCCCTGCATCATACAGACTCTCATATAAATTCTGGGAAATAATCAGGCCCTGATCCTTAATCATTCTACATCTTAAGTCTCAACACCCAAAATATAAACAATACAAAGACTACTTTTAGAGAATGATTAGGACTACCAGATAGGTAAGGGGTTACTTTTTAAAAACAATTTATTTATTATGATGATCTATTTGAGCAGAGAAACTATGTCTCTTTCATTACTGTTTCCCTAGCACCTAGGAAAATAAAGGTTTATTGTATATATGTTTATCAAACATCTAAATGTATAACATACTGACCTAGCTTCTTTAGGACCATAAACAGTGAGTATTTACTACGGGCCAGGCACTTTTAAGAGCTCTGTGTGTATTAACACATTAAATCCTCACAGGAACCCTACATTATCCCTACCTCACAGACAGAGAAGCTGAGGCACAGAGAGGTTAAGCAACTTGCTTAAGACCACACAGAAAGTAAAAGATGGCAAAGCTGGGATTTTAAGAACTGATAAAGCACAGAGCCAGTCTTGAAGAAATTTAAGTTTTAGAATGGGAGGTAAGATACACACATTTAAAAACAAACAGGGGCTTCCCTGGTGGCACAGTGGTTGACAGTCCGCCTGCCAATGCACGGGACGCGGGTTCGTGCCCCGGTCTGGGAAGGTCCCACATGCTGCAGAGCAGCTGGGCCCGTGAGCCATGGCCGCTGAGCCTGCGCATCCAGAGCCTGTGCTCTGCAACGGGAGACGCCACAACAGTGAGAGGCCTGCGTACCGCAAAACAAAACAAAACAAACAAACAAAAACCAATGATAATTTTATGAAAATACGTTTGCACACAGTTAAGTGAATAAAGTGCTGAAGAATACATATATCAATAGTATGTTAACTTTTATATAAGAAGGAGATAAGAAAATATATCTGCTTGTCTTTAAATATATATCTGCTTATCTAAAAAAGAAACACAGGAAGGATATGCTGGAAAACAAGAAAGTTTAGTATCTAAAAGGAGAGGGAAGAGTGAAGTGGGTGGGAATTGAGAGGAAGTGACACTTCTGAATATATTTTTTGTACAGTTTTGACTTTTGAAAACATATTAATATTCTATATATTCAAAGATGAAATTAAATTAACATGGGGAGACAATAAATATAACGTAATTTTTTTTATAGTTTGGTTTTATAGTAGTATGGGCAAAGCAAGGGAAACATTTCAGATGCATTACAGGACTAGGGAAATTAGGAAATGCAGTAATGTTGTTGGGAGACAGAGTTCTTACTATGAAAAAGAGATACAAATGTATAATGGGGAGAGGCAAGGAAGAACCTGTAAGAATGGACTGAAACTGGAGTTATCAGTGTGGACTCATGATCTCTAAAATATGTATGTGAGCATATACATGGACACACACACACACACACACACACACACACACACACACACACACAGGTGCACGTATGTGTACTTGAATACATTTCCTAGGCCAACAGGGCCTAGAAGCAAAGATACCCCAAGCGATGAGCACACCTAGCATCCAGGTTTTGTCCTGTAATATCAAAAAGGAACCATGGCTCCTTGAAGAAAAGGTTCATTCTGGAGAGAAATATGGAAGGTACAAGATCTCGTTATGCCAGAAAATAAGGAAATATTCAAATAACGGGGGCATGTCACACAGGAGTCAGCTTGAAGGACAATTTGAACAGCAAAATAATTAAGGACAGTAATGAATTACAAACCAATGGGGGAAAAAATAGAAACCCATGAGACCATATCAATAACAAACAGATAATAAAGAGATAAGGTGAGAAGGGAGAGCTCTTAATTCTAAGTAGAATGCCGAGAGCTCACTGGTAAATGTGGAGCATGTACTGGGATTGAAACAAATCATCATTCAGCAACCATCACAGTAAAGACTGGTGCAGCAAGAATATGAATAGTTGCTAAATCTAGGATGCTAAATTATGAGGAGCAGGATATTTGTATAGTCTTAAAATGTCTCCCCACAGAAAGCTCATTAGCAGCAAAGGAACAAAATCATAACTATACAGTGAGAAATCAGACGACACATCACCAATAAGGGACAATTGGACATCGTGTGCCTCTAGATATGGTACCCTGTGCAGGATACAACATCACTTACAAGAATGCATAACCTGATTTTAATCATGAGAAAACACCAGACAACACTCAAATGAGGAATACTCTACCTTTATAAAGGGGGAAGGGGCTTGTATTTCTCAAAAATGTCAAAATCATAAAAGACAAAGAAAAGCTAAAGAACTCTTCCAGATTAAAAGAGGCTAAAACAAACAAAAAAACAAAACAAAGCAAATATAGATTAAAAGAGACAAAGTACGTGACAACTGAATACAATTCGCAATCATGTACTGGCTCCAACATTAGAGGAAAAAGTTGGATATGAAGGACATTATCAGGTCAATTGACAAAACTAGAATGTGGACAACAGATTAAATAAAGTATGGTATCAATGTTAAATTTATTGCAGTTGATAATTCGTATGGTTATAGAAGGGAATATCCATATTCTTAGGAGATACATATTGAAATATTTAGGAGTACAGGGCTATAATGCTTACATCTTACTCTCAAAAAATAGTCCCAGGGACTTCCCTGGTGGTCCAGTGGTTAAGACACCACACATCCAGTGCAGGAGGGCATGGGTTCTATCCGTGGTTGGGGAACTAAAGATCCCGCATGCCACACAGTATGGCCAAAAAAAAAAAAAAGTCCCAATAATAGTAATAACGTGTGTGTGTGTGTCTATGGGGGAGGTGGAGAGGAAGGGATAGGAAGAGGGAAAGAGAACATATTTGCAAGCACAAATGATGAAGCAAATGCAGTGAAATGTTAATAGGTGTATCTGCATAAAAGCTATATGAATGTTGTTTGTACTTTTCTTGCAACTTTTTTCTAAGTTTGCTATTACTTCCAAAACAAAAAACACTGTAACACAAGCTAGAAAGTGCCATAAAGTGCTACAGACAAGATGAGGGAGAGGAGCTGCTGACGCAAGGTTCTGAAAAGCTTTCTTGGAGAATGCAGTGTTTTTAGTGGGCATGGGAGAGCAGGGTAACTTCCCTGAAGCATCCTATTCCTTACCAGGGGGTACGCAAGAGGTGACTCTGATGACTATACAATGGCTATCAGCTCTCCCTGGCCAGGAAGCAATGTGTGCTGCTGCTAACCGATTCTAAGATATTTCTCGAGAAGAGGGTGAAGAGGCAGCAAGCAGCCCAAGACCCAGAGAATACTGTCCCAAGAGCTGGCACTGGTGTATATGCTAGGTGGGTACTACCCTGGAAACAGTATCTCCCGACCCACTCTGAGCTTTGACTGAAGACAGCTCAGGCATCACTACCAAAGACCAGGGCTCAGGCCATGGACTCTCTCATTTCCACAAGCTAAGTGGTCATTATGTGAGTTACTGGGCTCTGGGAAATGGCAAACTCCAGCTACCTAAAGGCAGGGGCCACATCCCATCATCTCGGAATCACTCAGAGCCCTGAGAACAGTGAGCCCTCAATAGAGAACTAGCCCATTGGTATCATGATGGCTGATGAGTGCTGCCAACTTTAACTGACCAATGCTATGGCCTAACTTAAGCTTTCAGACAAGCAAAGCATTCCAAATGGAAACAGGTGAGGATGGCAGATGTGTTGGGGGGCTGGGGGTAAGGGGGTGCAGTGTGAGTTTAGCACACTAACCTGCAAGGCCAAGAGGGAGACAGGAGGTATGGAACTCAGAATATACCCTCGGTTTTGGTGACATCCTTGCCAGGAATTTACAACCTTACATTCTTTATCCACTAAATATATATGTAAAAAATTGAAAATCAGCAAGAAGGAAAACTTACCCTAGTAAGTTTCTCCGGTTTGGAGGAGACATGCAGCTGGGAAAATACCTCTGTTATCTCTTTGGTAAAGTCTTCATCCCCTAGAAAAACAAGTCCCACATAAAACACTGCAGAAAGACTGGTGAGGATCATTGCAGGGAGAGAGAAGAAGAATGATAGTAGCAGCTGTAGCAGTAAAAACAGCAGAAGTAAATTATATGAGCAAGGTGCTTTAGTGCTTACAGAATCCTTTTATGTATATTTTACTGATGAATTCTTCCAATAGGCTTCTAAAAAAAATGCATCATTATCCCATTTTCGAGATGAAGAAACTAGGGCTTGAAGAGGTTAATTTATATCCCCAAATCTCATAACAAATAAGGAGTCAAACCTTGGGCTTCCCACCCCCAGTCCACAGCCTATGCTCTTTGGATTACATCCTAGAAGTATGAATGGAAAAGTGATGAAAGCAGAGTACTAAGTGGGTAAGAGGCATGTGCTTCCAAAGAAATGGATTTAAGCTGGGACATAAAAAACAAGTACAAGTTAGCCAGGAGAATGGAAGAGCTTCAGGCAGAGAAAACAAGTACAAAGATCCAGAGGTGAAAGAAAGCATGGCAAGAAGTTTAACATGGTTGGGAGTGTCCTAATGGAAGAAAGAGAAGAGGGGTAGAATGAAGCTAGGAAAGTAAGCAGGATCCAGATAATAAAGGCCAACATAAACCATGGTGAAGAATTCAAACTTTTATTAAGAGAATGAGGAGCTGCTGAATAGTTTTATACAGAGACAGGTAAGTCCAATTAAAATTTTAGAAAGATCACTTTAGCTCCTGGTGGGAATGAAATAAAAAGAGAAACATGAAGGGAGGCAGGAAGCCTGAGGCAATATTCCAGGATCCAGATAAGAATAAGGGTAGGTAATAAGAAAGGAAGAGGATTCCAGAATGTTGGAAGGATAGTAAGGAAGCTTTGGAATAAGCTTGATGAGCGATGATGTGGAACATGGAATACTTAATACCTGAGAAACATGCAAACAAACAGGTGAGTCAAGATCAAAAACAATCAACACATCCAAACAAAT
This sequence comes from Monodon monoceros, assembly GCF_005190385.1. Taxonomy (NCBI): domain Eukaryota; kingdom Metazoa; phylum Chordata; class Mammalia; order Artiodactyla; family Monodontidae; genus Monodon; species Monodon monoceros. Next base: position 129,844,571 of record NW_021703768.1, read on the forward strand.
GACAGGAAATGGCTCTTTTCCTCTCTATTCATCTAAATCCTATCCAATCTCCTCTTTGAAGCCCAGCCCAAGTTTTCTCTCCACCAAAGACTACGGACAGAAATCCTGTACACAGAAATCTCTTAGCACTTACAATCTATGTATTTCTTAGACACCAGTTCATGGTTACCAAGGCAAATTACTACTGCTTCATACATGCTTTCTCCCCAGAATCCTTAGGAAAAAAATCTGTCTTGGTTCTTCTCTCTCCATCTGCTCTTCTGTCCTCTCTTGGCATTCAAGGCAGAGAATTCAAAAGGTTTAGTGATCCCAGGTATAACATAGTTTGGGAAAAGCCGATCTCACTAAATGATACAACTGTGACCTATATAACTCATGTAAACAACTCCTAAATCATATTCTACTAAAAACCTGACTCTCAGGAAGGCATTTTGCTTTCCCAGTTAAGCTCTAAATTATGTGAGACAAGGGATGGATCTGAATCCAAGTGGGATGCAATCACCTCAAAGGGTTCACAAAAAATTGAGTGCAGGAGGAAAAAAATGCAACTTTTACTTGTAGTCATTTATCTCATTCTTCAAGAAGTACTTTTTTAGGATGTACTTTAGAATGTAAATAATATATTACTATGGTAGTATATGTGTATAATTTATACACATTCAAATATACACATATTGGGTCTAAGTGCTCAAAAACCTTTTACTGCTAAGCGTTGATCAAAAAATGTTTGCATTTGCAACATGTATAGATCTGGAGGGTATTATGCTTAGAGAAATAAGTCAGATAGAGAAAGACAAAAACTGTGTTATCACTTATGTGTGGAATCTAAAAAATAAAACAAATTAATATTTAAAAAAATAATAAGGTAAAATAAAATACAGGGGGAAAAAATGGAGATCCTTGTCGTGTACTCCCCAGAGACTTGAGCATAAAAAGCAGTTGTTGCATTAGAATAAAGCATGTAAGGATGGAAGGGAGACAGGTTTAGTGCTTTGGAGGGACTCAGGAGAGAGGCTGGCACCTCAAGCTGGAAGTCTCCTAAAAAAGTGAAGGCATTGAGTATATAAGATAGAGGGACAAGGGCTAAGGATGCTGATAGAAACTGAAGATGATCAACATCACCAGAACTAGGTTCTGTGGTTTTCTCTCCCCTCTGCTACCACTTTTTTAAAAAAAACTTCATTGAGATATAATTAAATACCAAGGTCAGTGTTGCATTCTCAACCAAAATCACTGCAGAGGGCCATTGGGAAGGGTGGCATGCAGCACTCCACTGCTATCTTTGCAGAATCCTGATCTCAGGCAAACAGGGAATAAAAATATTATAGACACAAATCCATCTGTTTAGAAATTCCCTTAGAGTCCTCTGAATGGTATTTAAAGATCAGGATTTCTGATCACTATGTGAAGCCAGATGTCAACTAAATTAAACAAATCCTGTTAGGCACTATGTACAAATAACCTTAATTAAGTTCATAAATAACCAGGGATTGTCACACCAGGGCTTAGTTAAGAACAATGGAGCAACTTAAGCAAATCAAAATTAATTTATAGGTTTCCTGCTAAGTGAGACTTTGAAAATGCAGATCTTTATTTATTTACTTACGCCATCCTAATAATGAAAATAATAGCCACCATTTGTTTAGTGTTTACTATGAGCCACACATTAAACATAATATTTAATTTAGTCCTTATAACAAACTGAGAGGAATTAGCTACCTCTACTCACCAGCTGATGAAGCAGACACTCAGGGTTAAGTAATTTCACAAAGTTGCATGGCTTAATAAATGGCAGATCTTGATTTAGAACCCAGGTCTAACTCCAAAACCCGTCCTTTTATCCACCATGCTTATTGCCTTCTCAATACCTCAAGACAGCTTTAAAAACTCATATTCAAAGACCATTTCATATCAGGACTCTTTTACATAGAGTAAGATACCATTTAGCAAGATATTACATAACCAGACAATTGGTTTCAGAAGATGTGGTATATATACACAGAAGGGACTACTACTCAGCCATAAAAAGAATGAAATATTGCCATTTGCACCAACATGGATGGACCTAGAGATTATCATACTAAGTGAAGTCAGAGAGGCAAACACAAATACTGTATGATAGCACTTTTATGTGGAATCTTAAAAAAAATAGTACACATGAATCTATATACAAAACAGAAACAGACTCACAGACACAGAAAACAAACTTATGGTTACCAAAGGGGAAAGGGGAAGGGGGGATAAATTAGGAATATGGGATTAACAGATACAAACTACTATACGTAAAACAGATAAGCAACAAGGATTTACTGTATAGCACAGGGAATTATATTCAATATCTTGTAATAACCTATAATGGAAAACAATCTGAAAAATATATGTATATAATTGAATTACTTTGCTATACACCTGAAACTAACACAATACTGTGAATCAACTACACTTCAATTTTAAAAAAAGAGTTAATTTAATTGGAGAGATTTATTTCAAGGACAATCACTGCATATAAACACACTACATCCCTCCCACTCAGATGCTGGATTTCCATGTTACCTTTCTTCTCTTCCTCCTCTTCCTCACAGAACTCTGCTAGGGAAAATGCTTCTTTGAGTTGCTCCAACTCACATTTTAGAGTCTCCAATTCTTCTCCACTTAGAGAATTAAGAATAGATTTCACCTGAATTGATATAAAATAGTAAGTGGGAGTATGAGAGAAAAAGAAAAACATTCTCAAATGAAGAGGCTATGGATCATATTAAAATTAAAAGTATGAGTTCACAGGCTCTTCCTCAAGAACCTTAATACAAGAGGCAGGTCATCAAAGAAAGGTACGGAGAATTGTGCTTCCAAAAATAATATAAGCAGAAATGTCTGGAAATTATTAGTGCTTAACAACAGCTTAGAAATTAGGAGGAAATGGAATAGTCTTGAATTAATTAAATGCTAACAGGTAACTGTATCCAAACTGGCAGCTTAAGCCGAAGAAACTTATAAAAAGAAAAAAAAAGAACAAGATGAAGGAAAAATAATAGATATGCTATTAAGACCTCTTTGTTAACCTGTCCTTTTTTTTTTTTTTTTTTTTTTTGCGGTACGCGGGCCTCTCACTGCTGTGGCCTCTCCCATTGCGGAGCACAGGCTCTGGACACACAAGCTCAACGGCCATGGCTCACAGGCCCAGCCACTCTGCAGCATGTGGGATCTTCCTGGACCGGGGCACGAACCTGTGTCCCCTGCATCAGCAGGCAGACTCCCAACCACTGCGCCACCAGGGAAGCCCAATCTGTCCATTTTTGTTTAAATTTAGAGAAACAACACTTGACTCATTCTATTTCTAGCAATTAGTTCAAAAATTAGTTTTTTTGTTTATTTTGGTATAGTATTTTCAGAGAGTCTCAAGCCTCTACCTGACATACATTTCATCCTCCAACTGCACAAAAGGAAAAGAAACTATGCAGTGTGCTTCTGCTTAAAGACTACTCCAGTTGAAATTTTTGGTTTGGAATTACCTTTATTTCACTTTCTCGGGAGAGCATCTCCAGAGCTTCTAGATGTGAAAGGCCTTGAAATTCATCAAAGAGTAGCCCATAATGAGTTTTCTTGTCCGTTTCCATGGTAACCTCATTGGTGGTCCATTGCTCTTCTTTCTTCTTCGCCTCTCTTAAAACCTGAAAGAGATCAAGGCATTACACTGCAACAAGTAACAAGAGCTTAAGGGTGAGTTCTGAAAGTCAAGGGAAGCAAACTGAGACGGGTAACACTGCCCTTTCATTCTTGGAATTGTGATTCAAATCGGATAGGCTCAGGAGCTGCAGGGAAAATATGATCACATAATTTGCTCCTAGACAGGGTAAATAACACCCCAGGAACCAGGTGTTTCTCTGACAGTGGTTTTACCATTAATCTAATAACAACCCTGAAAGGACTTGGCATCTTATATTGCACTGACAAGAGGCTCCTGTAGAAAGGAAACAGGAGGAAAAAAAAAGAACTGGGCATTTTTCTAAGCATTAGAGCTATGCATCCCCTTACCAAAAACAAAACAAAACAAAAAACAAAAAACAAAAAACACTGAAAAGTCCTCAAAAGGAAATAATAAGAAGGTCCCAAATTACCAAAGGCAAAAATACAGATCAAAATACAGACAGGAATGCAAACAGTACCTGAGACAGTGTGGAAGTCCGGTTCATCAGACCCTTGGTTCTTTTAAATCCAGGATCCCCTTCTGCTATTACATCCATTGTCTTTTTCCCAATGAATTCTAAGGCATCCAAACCCCCACTGATAACACTCTTTCCCTAGGAAACACATGCAACCTCATTACAATAATACTGAAAAAAGACACCTGCATGTTTTCATTTCATAAAATAGTGGCTAACAATAGCAACCACTGGCTAGAACAAGGAGCAACTAAAACAATCATACAGTGCTTGTGGGAATGTAAAGCAGTATACCCACTTTGGAATATTATTTGTCAGTATCTACTATAGCTAAACATGTGAATATCCTATGACCCAGCAACTCCACGCATGGTTAAATATTAAAAAAAAATGTGTAGAGGTTCATCAAAAGACATACAAGAACACCCATAGCAGTACTATTATAAAACCTAAAAGCTGGAAATTACTCCAATACTTACCAACCCTGGAATGAGTAAATGTTACATAGTCACTCGATGGAATACAACAAAGAAAATGGAATACACCACACAAACTATACTGTGGATAAATTATATAAACATAATGAGTGAAAAAAACTAGATACACTAGAGTACATTCTGTATGATTTTGTTCATATAGCAGGGAAAATTAATCTATGATGGCAGAAGACTGGATTGTGGTTATCTTAGACGGCAAGAGGGGGAGGCACAGAAGACTGGGAGACAGCACAGGGGAGACATCTGATATACCACCCTTCTGTTTCTTAGTCTGCATGTGCTCATGTCGTGAAAATTAAAACTGAACACTTATGATTTCACTCGTCTGTATACAGATTATACTTCAATAAAAAGTTAAAATTAAGGGCTTCCCTGGTGGTGCAGTGGTTGGGAGTCCGCCTGCCGATGCAGGGGACGCAGGTTCGTGCCCCGGTCCGGGAGGATCCCACATGCCGCAGAGCGGCTGGGCCCGTGAGCCATGGCCACTGGGCCTGCGCATCCGGAGCTGTGCTCCGCAATGGGAGAGGCCACGGCAGTGAGAGGCCCGTGTACCGCAAAAAAAAAAAAACACAAAAAAAACCACACAAAAGTTAAAATAAAAAAGTACTAGCTATCTATCCTCATGTAGGAAAGATATTAAGCTTCCTATTTAATCCTTTCAAAAATGTTTCTAATCATCTATAGTTTTATAAGTATTTATCATAAACATCTCATCTTCCCTTTGCCTAAAAGATATAATTATGACAAAAATATTTTTGTAAAGTAGAGATGTTTTTCTAGGGCCACCAAACTAAGAATTCTTAGTCCATAAAATATTAGGTACATTGCCTCTCTATTACTCTGCATTTCCTGCTCCCTCTTTTACTTCTTTTAAGTTTTCAAGTTAGCTCTCACTTTACCCTAAGATCAAAGTGAATGATCTTCAGCAATTTGAACTCCCATAAGAGGAATCAGTCCCCATGACTTTTCAAGGAAAAGAAAGAGAAAGAGACAAAAACCCATTATAATCATGGAAGGAAGCAGGCCACCTTGCAATTTTTACTCACTGTGCTCTGAACAGCAGTAGAGATGGTAGAGAATACCCCAAATGGTCCACTCATTGGAGAGGAGTTTTCATTCTCTTTGGCACTTGTCTCTCCTATAGTGGGGAAGGGATGTGTAAATATGAAGAGACAGTCCGTAAATAGTTTTGCTTTATTAGCATCTATATGAATTTTTAAAAATTACACTTTATTTCCAACACACAAGGCCTTAGTACTTTTTGTTTTATTATTTTAAACCATTTGCCTATTTTAAAATAAAAGTTAAGGCAGTTTTTCATTTTCATTTCAAAAACAAAATCCAGTCTTTTGAACAACCTATGACATATATAACAGACTATATACTGTGTGATTCCATTCATATGATCTTCTGCACAGGTAAAACCACAGGGTCAGAAAACAGATCAGTGGTTGCCAAGAGCTAAGAATAGGTGGAGGGGAATGACTACAAAGGGGCATGAGGGGATTTTTTTTTGGGGGGGGAGGAATGAAAATATTCTCAAGTCTTGTCTATACAAAAATAAGAAATATTCTATATCTGTATAATCACAATGGACTGTGATTACATAGCATAAACAGGACAGTATGTTTGTTAAAATATGTAAAACTATATACAGTTGGCCCTCTGTTCTATGGATGCTGAACCCGTGAATACTCATTTTGTATAAAGAACTTGAGCATCTGAGGATTTTGGAATCCATGGGGGGGGGCTCCGGGAACCAATCCCCCCATGGATATCAAGGGATCATTGTATCTAAAAAGAGTGAACTTTACGTAAATTATAACTCAATAAATGTGACTTTTTAAAAATCCAGTCTACTTTAAACTTTATCCTGGAAAATTATGCTTCTTCACAGGATTCAGACATGCATTACAAAGATTTGTTTAAAATCTGTTCTATTTTATTAACACTAAAATCTCTTACAGGAGATCAACAAATAATCTATTGTAGGGAGGACTTCTGCTTCCAACTATGATGGATTATCTGGTGTCAGACTTGCCCTTCTACCATAGCATCTAGAAAACTGGACAAATATAAGAAACAATTATCTCCAGACATTGGACTACAGACCATACTGTACTATGGTTCAGGAGAGAAGAGAAACAAATGATGAGAACTCTATGATTGGCTTGCTTTCCAGACCACAGCACAGGGAGGGGAAACCCAAGCAGAGCATGGCAGTCTTATTAAGTAGAAGAGACAGAGACTGGAATCTAGGAAAGCTGAAGCACCTGGAATTTGCAGGTCAGAGTACAAGCATACCTCATACCTTGTGCATGAAGCACAAGCACTTTATTGTGCTCTGCAGATATTGCTTTCTTTTTTTACAAACTGAAGGTTTGTGCAATCCTCCGCTGTCAGATAATGGTCAGTATTTTTCAGCAATGAGGTATTTTTTAATTAAGGTATATACATTATTCTTTTTGACATAATGCTACTGTACATTTAATAGCCTACAATATAGTATAAATTTTTATATGCACTGGAAAACCCAAAAAAGAATTTGTGAGACTCGTTTTTTGTGATATTCACTTTATTGCAGTGGTCTGAAACTGAATCCACAATATCTCCAAGGTATGCCTGTACTGGAGAGGAGGGAGATACAGAGGTAAAGAGTTCCAACTATCTACACAGGAGTGCCCTTGAGTCTTTGGCTGAATACTAAGCTGTTCCTGCACTGGAAAACTCCACGATACTGGGCAAAGAACTGCCATGGAGCTGTAAACTAAACAATGCCCAAAGCTCATGCTAGGCTGAGAGACATTTGACTTCCAACCAATCAAGTAGAGAGACCTAGTTAAACACCTGGAAATTAGGTAGCGACCTCAGAAGGGTCAGAGACTTGGTAGTTGATCTAAACTAGCACTTAACAATAACGGCTACTCTAGAAATCACGCTCAAGAAGTTTAAAATCGAGACCAAAAGATCAATCTAAGCTACAAATATCTTAACTGCCTTCCAAACAAAACTCACACCCTTTAAAGGACTACAAAATCCACTCAGCAAGGTAACATTTCTAATGTGCAGCATCCAATCAATGAAATGAAAATGTTATCTCTAAGCAAGAAAAAAAAAAAGGTCACTAGAAACAGATTCAAATGACAGAGATGACAGTCAGGGACACTAAAATATATACATAAGGAGGTGAGAAATGGAAGACAAAAAAAGAAACAAATGGAATTTTTAGAGTTGAAAAATATATCTAAAATTTAAAAGTCACTGAATGGACTTAACAGCATTAGACACAGCAGAAGAAAAGATCAGTAAACCTGAAGCCACAACAAAAACTATCCAAACCGAAGCACAGAGAAAAAAGGCTTAAAAAAATGAACCATGGAACAGCACCAAAACTAACACATTAAAACATTTTTTCATGCCACAGTAGATTCAAATTCAGCTAACTCTTACTGGGCTCTTACTCAATTGTGCCAAGCACAAAGCGAGGCAATTTTTACAATCTACATTCATGGCTTTACTTATTTAATGTTTGTAACAGTCCTCTGCAATATAAAATATCACCCAATTTCATAGATGAGGAAAGTAAAGAGACACCTGAGTGGTTAAAGCCAAAGATTCCAAATCCCATTTCTCATCAGCCCCATGATGCCCTGAATATCAGACAGTCAAAAAACATCTACTGAAAAAAATGAGCTTAACTATTCCATTTCAGTTTATAATTCTAGGCCTTAATGTTTCCATATACTGACCTGTTGCATACTGGACTTCAGATGAAATTTCACTGGGACTAGGGATTCCAAGGGAAGTCTCTGCCTTCTCAATGACATTTGAAATACCTTGTCCTAATGAGAAAAAATAACATTTTTATATTTGAATTTATTTGCTACTAGTCACCAAAACTGAAGAAACAAGCTGAAAATTAAAACCACAGATTTTAAAATTCATTACAACCAGAAGACATGTTATTTTGACCATATATAACTCATCTTTGGGAGTGTATCCTTACTAAAGGAAAAAAAAATTGATTTATTATCACCAATGAATAGTTTTATATTAATTCCTAAATGTCAACCTTCTAATGAAATACGTTACCAATTCTAGTGGCAGTATAAATCAGCCCATCATTACTAATGTATCTTCAAACTATAAAGCCTTTGAGTAATCATGGAAGAAGAATGATTAACAAAGTCGTTTTGAACACAGATCTGTAGCAAAATGCACACAAAAATGAATAAAATGACTGATGACCTTACCTACTGTGGCTACTGTAGCTGAGGCTGAGGAGAGCAAGGACTTTCCCCAACTTCCCCAATAGCCCCATCCGGTGTGGGGTACATCTTTGGAAACAGTCTCCTATTTTTCCCAGTAGCCAGAAAAACAAAGGCAAAGAAAAATGGAAAAATTAGAGGAAAATAAGAGTGTATATACAAGGTAGCTAATTATTGGCCAAAAGTATGGGTGAACAGATACATATTAGTTGGCTCAAAAAGTGTATTGCTTGACTGACAGATGTATGTTACCTGCAATGTAAGCACCACATAGCAAAGGCAACCACTCATAAAAGCATTTATAGAACTGAGAGAATTGTTTTATGGTTATAAAAAGAAAGAAATAGGTGCAATCCCAATTTGGTATTGATTCCGTATTCCTTTTAACCCTAATACTTTTTAATCTCAATGTTTTAATAGATACTTTACTTTGCCTGCAGCCTGTGATGTTTGAACAGGGAGAAGGTCTGAAGTCTCAAGGTCACTGGAAGGTTTGGACTCTGGTCTTTTCCGAGTAGAAGCTACAGGTTCTGATTTACTCTCTGACTTGGCACTTTGGTCAACTGACTCAAAATTCTTGGTTGGCTCACAGTTCTCATCTTCAAGGATGGAAGTTGCTTCAGTTATCACTTCAGTCTCAATATCACCTTTATCCGACATGATTAGATCATTGCCTGGTAAAATAAAAGCCCCCCAACCCCCAAAAATTAATTATATAAGCTTGTTTTTGGTAAAAGTTACTTGAATAAACTTTTGGAGATTATCGAGTCACATGCAGGTGTAAGAAATAGTACAGAGAGATCTAATATACCCTTCATCTAGTTTCCCCCAAGGGAACAATTTGTGTAACTATAGCATATCACAACCAGGATGCTGATAAGATACAATCCCCCAACATTACTCAGATTTCACCAGTTTTATATGCATTCATTTGTGTGCATTTAATTAGTTCTATGAAATTTTATCACATGCACAAATTCATGTGATACAGAATAGGATTACCACAGTCAGGATACAGAATAATTCAATTACCAAAGTCAGGATACAGAATAATTCAGTTACAAGGATCCCTTGTGTTATCTATTTTTAGCCATGTCCCACCCTCCTCCTAACCCACAGCAACCACTGATATTCTCCATCTCTATAATTTTGTCATTTCAACATGTTATATAAATGCAATCACACAGTATGTAACCTATTGAGATTTACTTTTTTCACTCAGCATAAGTCCCTCAAGATTCATCCAAGTTGTTGTACCACTAGTTTCTCCCTTTTTATTGCTGAGCAGTGTTCTTTGGTATGGATGTATCTCAGCTGTTTCACCATTTACCTGTTGAAGGATGTCTGGGCTGTTTCCAGTTTAGGGCTATTACGAATAAAATGGCTATGAACATTTATATACAGGTTTTTATGGGAATATAAGCTTTCATTTCCCTGGAATAAATGACCAGAGTGCAATCGATAGTACTTGCTTAATTTTATAAGAAGCTGCCATACTCTTTTCCAAAGTAGCCGTACCACTTTACATTCCCACCAGCAATGTATGAGTAATCAAGTTTCTCTTCATTCTCACCAGCATTTGGCAGTGTTATTTTTTATGTGAACCATTCTGATATAGGTGCACTATGACAGCTTAATATGGCTTTAAGCTTTAAGCTGCATTTCTCGAATGGCTAATGATATTGAACATCTTTTCATGTGTTTATTTGCCATCTGTATATCCTCTTCAGTGAAACAGCTTTTTTTATCTTTTGCTCATTTTCTAATTGGATTTTTTTTTTTACTGTTAAGTTTTGTTTTGTTTTGTTTTGTTTGCGGTACGCGGGCCTCTCACTGTTGTGGCCTCTCCCGTTGCAGAGCACAGGCTCCGGATGCGCAGGCTCAGCGGCCATGGCTCACTGGGCCAGCCACTCCGCGGCATGTGGGATCCTCCCGGACCGGGGCATGAACCCGTGTCCCCTGCATCGGCAGGCGGGCTCTCAACCACTGCGCCACCAAGGAAGCCCTACTGTTAAGTTTTGAGAGCTCTTTTTATATTCTAGATTCAAGTCCTTTGTCAGATATGTGGTTTGTAAACATTTTATCCCAGTTTGTAGCTTATCTTTTCATCCTCTTCATAGAGCTTTTCACAGAGCAAAAGTTTTTAATTTCAATTTATCAACTTTTCCTTTTTTGACATTTTAAAAAAATCTTATTACTCATTAATCATTCCTACCTCAATTTTTCAGAGAGAAGATTATGAAATTTAAGCTACCAGAATAAGATTTACATCAGACCAGCTTTTGAACAGCAATGTTAACAAATTCAATTCCTTCCAGAAGTACGGCTCTTTGACAATTAAAGTCAAGATATTATTGGTGTTTTTACAAGGAGGAGATGCTGGTTTCCAGGATAACCAAGTATTACCAGGGGAGAAATAAACGTATCCCACACATACATAGACACACACATACACCCAGACCTCGGTATGTATAAGCACATGTTTTTACCAATATATACTAACCACAAAATTAGACCCAATCCATCAATGCCACCAAAACATTTCTAACATACTAAAAAAGAGACATACTAACAACTAAGGCAGCCTGGAAGTAGCACTATAACTGAGGTACACACAAAATGTTAAAAGAACAGAGAGCAAGGAAAAGTATCCTAGGATCAGGAAATAACACTCATGAACTTTAAATACTTGAAAAAAGCATAAAATAGTGATCACAAACTGGGATTTTGAGTCCCAAATCCAGCCTACAGATTTTTTTGTTTGGCCTGCACAGTGCTTAAACTTTTTTCTATACTAATTGGTAACATTTAAAAATCAGAGTTTGTTTACAAATAGAAATTTCCAACTTCCCTTGTAAAACTGAAAGATCTGGCGACACTGGGCCCACATTCGACTTGTTAATAACTAGCTCATGCCAAATATTTGCTGGGGATCTTTTAGACAGGGTAGGGTAGTGCTCTCTAGTTCCCCATAATCTCCACCGAAATTCACTTGACTTGTTTATGTTACCTGATTAGCCCCTCTAGGCATCTGAACTTGTAATACCTGCCTTAAAGGGCACTTAGGATTCTGACAGATGAAGATGCCAATGAGAGAATTCAAGGGTGTGTAAACAACACAGGGGAAATCTCAAAGGTCTGAGGTATGACAGCGTGGAATACAGACAGATACCAGGAGTAGTTAATATGGCAAAGAGAATGATGGGGAGGTGTAAGGCTAGAAAGGTACATTTATATAACATCCTGGATCCTAGACCATATGGTATATGATATACATACGTTTCCGAAACACATAGAAAAAAACAATCTAGATACAACCATCCATAAACATAAAAACCAACTGTGAAACACTCATTCATTTACTTGCAAACATTTTTTTTGACTACCTGTTGCATGCCAAGCTCTGGAGACTGAGAACTAATTTAAGACACTATTTCTGCCCTACTTACTCCAGAGGCCAAATAGGAAAGGCTACACAGTTCTTGCACAAAGTTCCATCAATGTTTCGTGTAGCTGAAACATTGATGGAATATTTTTTTGCTCTCCTTATGCTGCCTCCAAGTTACAACACACGGTAATATGCATGTAACATACACATTATATACTATATATAATATGTAGTTAGGCTGACACTCTTCCAACTCTGTACTTGAGTGACTGTGAGAAGTCAGTTCACCTATCTGCGTCTCCGTTTCTTCATCTGTAAAAGGAGGAGAGTACTACCTACTTGCCAGGATTCCTGGAAAGACGAAACGACCCGGTGGATGTGAGGGGTTCGGAACGGAGCCTGGCACGTAACCCCTCACGAGTAAAAGCTGCTGTTAGTACCTGGTGGTTGTCTGGAGGGAGCATTACTATTTTCACTAATATAACGATTTGTCTCGAGATGTACAAAATCCGTTCTCCCTTCTTCCTAATTACAAGAACAGGTGCCAAACCGGTGTTCTGGTGTAAACCTGTGCTCCTAAGTTCTCCGACGCTGACGAGAATCCCTCACGCAAGCAGAGCGCTTCAATAACCAGAGCACTTCCGTAGCCTCAGCGTCCACCGCGAGGCGCCCGCCCCCCAGCCCCAGGCCGCTTCCTCCCCTTCCGCGGCGACCCCGAGACCCCGCACCCGGCCTGCCTCCTCCCAGGAAGCCCCGTACCCAGCCCGCCGCCATCCGCACCGCCACCACAGCCGCAGAGAAGCCACTCCCTACTGCCCCGGAAGTCCTCCTTCAGGACGGAGAAGGCCTTGCCTACCTGAGAGAACTTCCGGGTCAAGCAGCCGGTCCAACCGGAAGGAGCTTGGCGAGGGTCTGGTGAGTGAGGGCTAGTTCGCGGTCGTGGTCTAGGGCTGGGGCGGGGTGGGGGTGGGTTACCAGCGGTGCCGGGTCGTGGGTTTGAGCGGTGGGTTGGGGTACAACGTGAAGGAGGGTGGGGTATCCGCTACCCTTTTGCAAGCCTGGCCTGGGCTGCAGGAGTTCGGCCGTCGTATATTTACGGAGCTCCACATACCTGCCAGGCACTTCTCTGGGCGTTTGGGACATACTGGTTTACGAGCGACTGTGGCTTTGCTCACAAGTAGTTGACAGCCTAGCGGAGGAGACCGACTATAAACAGGTCAACAAACAAACACGATTATCTAAGACGGTAGTGAGTGCTTTAAAGAAAATTAAGCAGAATAAAGTGACGGAACGAAGCGAGGGAGTAAACCTTTTGAAGATCTGGTGAAGAGTATTAGAAGCAGAAGGAATAGCAAGTGCAAACGCCTTCTTGTGGGAACAAACCGAGCCAGGCCAAGGAAGAGGAAAAAGGCTACTGTGCGTGGAGCAAAAAGAGGAAGATGAGACCAGAGACTTAAACTGGCCAACCCTTGTAGGGGCTGTGAGCCAGGAGAAGGATTTTGACTTTTATTTGGAAAGCAGTGGAAAAGCACTGAAGGTTTCTGTGCCCAAGAGTGACATGCTGTGATTTATGACTTTAGGTTACTCCTGACCCTTCATCAGAAAGATGCACCTCTTCACTTGCCCTTGGACAGTGGAATGCATGAAACCCAAAATGACGGCCAGAAAAGCATTAGAGACACCCTCCCTGTAGAGATGTGAAAAACTAAGTCCCAGAGAGGTGAAGGCACCTGGCCTTTTAAGAACCAACGTCTTCCAACTCCATTTAATGCTTTCAGAATGACCATTTTAATGTCTATACATAATTGTCACTTGCTAAAACTCTTCAGATGGTTTCCTTTGCTTTGATGGTGCTTCTCTAAATTTAGGGGCATCAGTATCACCTGGGAGCATGTTAAAAATGCCTATTCCCAAAAAAAACAAGAACACTTTAAGTATAAAATAGGTGTTTTCCTCTGATTTTTTGTTGTAATGGAAATGCATAAAATTGGAGGTTTAAGAATAGAATCTTGGCAAGCCACTTAACTGTCTTATCCTTAAAATACTGCTGATAATAATTATAATAGAAAGTGTTCAAACTTTTTGGTCTTAGTATCCCTTGACACTTTTAAAACTTATTGAGAACGTCAGAGAGTTTTTGTTTGTGTGCTTATAACTATCAATATGCCTTTTTTCCCCCTCACCCCTTACCTCGCCCAGAGTTCCCTCACACCCACCCTCACCCAGCACTCCCTGACACCCTCCCTCTCCCAGAGTTCCTCAGTATGCCATTTTATATATCAAAACAGCTTTTCAAAAATTGTTAATTTATTTAAAATGATACATTCATTACATGTTAACATAAATAGCATTTCTATGAAGAATATTTTCCAAAAGAAAATTATTGGAAAGAATGGCATTGTTTTACATTGTTACAAGTTTTTTTTTAGTATCTGGCTTAATAGAAGACAACTAGATTCTCATATCTCCTTCTGCATTCAGTCTCTTGTGATAGCATTCATTATGTAGCCTCTGGAAAACTGCACCATATTGTGTGAGAATGAGAGAGAAAAGAGCAAATAATTTTCTAGTATTAATACGAAACTCATTTTGAAAAAGTCTCAGGGACCCCCAGAGGCCCCTGCACCACACTTTGAGAATCGCTGAATTACAGTAAGGTTTTGAAAATCAAAAGATACATGGGCTTGATTTGTAAGTCATTAAAACTACATGCACGGCAAAGATGCAGATGCCCAAGAAATCTGCATCTTTATTTTTTTAATAAATTTATTTTATTTATTTATTTTTGGCTGTGTTGGGTCTTTGTTGCTGCGCGCGGGCTTTCTGTAGTTGCAGTGAGCGGGGCTACTCTTCGTTGCAGTGCACGGGCTTCTCATTGCGGTGGCTTCTCTTGTTGCGGAGCACGGGCTCTAGGCACGCAGGCTTCAGTAGTTGTGGCTCGCAGGCTCTGGAGTGCAGGCTCAGTAGTTGCGGTGCACGGGCTTAGTTGCTCCGAGGCACGTGATATCCTCCCGGACCTGGGCTCGAACCGGTGTCCCCTGCATTGGCAAGCGGATTCTTAACCACTGCACCACCAGGGAAGTCCCACATCAGGCACTCTAACGCCAGAATCCATGTTCCTGACCACATAGCCATGATGACACTGTAAATTTGATCTTGCAAAACTGGAAGAATTGTATTGTGTGGCTATCGTTTGAACTATGTATATACTGGACAGGTAGATCTGAGCATGAGAGTGAGGAGTTCTTTTTTAGTTAGACTGAGTTTGAGATACTGGGAGGGTGCGGGGGCAGGGGGAGTTTCAGACTATAGAGAAAAAAATGGGCAAGGAGATCATAAGTCTAAGCTTGTCGTATCTATGTCTTTGTGTAGCTTCATAAGCAAATGCTTATGGCAAAAATGATCAAAGTCAAGGGCATAACAACTAACCATGGTTTGAAGCACAACTTCAGCAAATACAGAAGGTGTTCCTCAGTGTACCAGAAAATATGCTGACATTTGAGCCAAGTGCCCAAAGGCCAGTGATGAGGTGTGTGATGGCTCTAAGATGCTGTTGGGAGCATAAGGGCTATTCAGAAACTTTTTGGAAAATGGCCCTCAAAATGATGATTTCTGTTTGCGTATTACTAACCTTTTTATGTTATCTATAGCAGTGGTCGAGTATAAGCACAACAGCTTTACATTTATTCTCTGAAAGGATAGAGGAGTGCTAACAGCCTGTTCTTCATTTTTTTTCTCCCCTTTGCCAATTCAGAATGCCACTCTGACCATTTGTGTGCCTCGTGTAGGGATCTTCTCCATTTTTCAAGTGTAACAGTGCAGGCTGAGGAGAGTGGATAAGCTGTAAATACAGCCTTGAACGCAGTTAACTATGGAGAATGAACCGTTAATATCCCAGTATACTTGGAGCAAAAACCAATACCATCTGGGCATCAGTGTTTTTCCTTCCTTTGAATTATCCCAGAACTATTTCTGCAAACAGCTGTTTCCTCAGCCAACTTAATATTGAGCCACAAGAATGGAAGTTAGCCACATTACTTCCTTATTTACTTCTGTTGAAAATTGGAAGAGAATGGAAATATTTCTTCTCTCAGAATTTGGCAGGAACAGCAACAAGGCAATCTGTTAGGGATGATAGCTTAGGCGCTTTTCTTTCTTTTTCTTTTTTAATGATATAGCCAATATCCAGAATGATTCTGGAGGGTAAAATCATCTACATTTCTGATTATTCATGATCCTAGAAAAGCTAACATTTTAGTGTACCTGAAAGATGAAAAAGGAGTTAGATTAAACTTAAATATCACACTTTTCAGTTATCCTATTCATGCTGAAGAAAGGTAATAAAACATTCTACCAAGTAACTTCAATCACAAGCATAGCATAGCCCTTTTTAACTGTTTACAGGAAGGTGGCACTTTGATTTTCCTTTTTGAACTCTTTCTTCTTAGCCTCCAAATGTCAGCTGCTCCATTGAGAATAGCGGGCATGATATTATGCAAAGTCCCAAACTTTTAAGTGAGTTGCATTTCTAAAATTCATGAAGTCCTCCTTTCTCTTTTGTTTTCACAGCACAATTACAGTTCTCTTCAGTACTTCTCTTGTATATAGTTAGCTGTCTCTGCCTCTGCCTTCCAGGTTTTGCTGAACTCAGTCTTTTTTCTCCCACCTGACCGTTTCTCCATTTCCTTCATTGTTTGCACAGTCAGCCTTCATTTTTGTGGTTTTAATTTTGAATAAAATTAGATAAAGATGTTTATTTCTTTTTTTAACATCTTTATTGGAGTATAATTGCTTTACAATAGTGTGTTAGTCTCTGCTGTATAACAAAGTGAATCAACTATACATATATCCCCATATCTCCAAGATGTTTATTTCTCAAAAAAAAAATAAGGGCTTCCCTGGTGGCGCAGTGGTTCAGAGTCTGCCTGCTGATGCAGGGGACACGGGTTCGTGTCCGGGTCCGGGAGGATCCCACATGCCGCGGAGCGACTGGGCCCATGAACCATGGCTGCTGGGCCTGCGCGTCCGGAGCCTGTGCTCCGCAATGGGAGAGGCCACAGCAGTGAGAGGCCCGCGTACTGCCAAAAAAAAAAAAAAGTCATATTGAAGCCAGGAAGTAGAATTCTATCAGGAGCCGGAGCAGCATGTGTGAGTCCCTCTTTCTCTTCCCCTCTGCAGCTCTTTCCACCACCAGCAGCCCCTATCTCCTGTCTCCTCTCTCTTTCCCTTCTCCACCCCTGTTGTCCTTTCTCGATTACCTCAGCTCCCTATAAGGCTTCTCTTCCTCAGATGACCCTAACCCACAGTGTCTCAATCCAAATTCCAAGAACAAGATTCTTCTTAGCCAGTGGGTTGACTTCCTCCTGGGCCTAAGAAGGCAGGGCTCCAAAAAGGGAAACACGGGCTAGGTAGATCACAACAAAAGCTCTCTACCACAAGCTCAGGACACATTAAAAACAATGTAATATAATGGTTGGGCTCCAAGGTCAGTTTACAGTTCCTGTTTGATCCATTATCATTGTAAAATATTTATTTGCAATGAGAAAAAGAGTGTGAAATTTAAAGACTGAAACTACCTAGTGGTGTTTCCCCTCCCTCCTCCATGATTTTTAAATGGTTGCATGGTATTCCAAGTAAAAGTGTTTTATTTATCTTAAATAATGGCTTTGCTATAAGGTGTAGATTTTAGCACCTGAAAGGACCATCAACAATAATAATATCTAGAGCTTATTCAGTGATTACTATTACCAGACTCTGTGTTTTTTATATACTGTCTCATTCAGACCTTGCAATAGTCCTGTGAAAATAGATGCTATTATTTTCCCTGTTTTAAAGATGGGGGGACTGAGGCACAGAGAGATTAAATCATTAACAAAAGTCGTAAGGCTGGTTAGAGTCAGAGCCAGGATTCGAGCCCAGGAAACCTGGTTCCAGAGTCTGTACTCTGAACTTCTCTACTACGCTGGCTTTATCAGAGGCCAGCAAGTATGATGTTCCAGGGTAAACAATCCAGAATGTAATCTGAGTAATAGTTCTCTCGTATTGGAAGTGTTCAGACAGTCTGGAGCAGGGCTGTTGTAGAGGAAATGAGGAAGTATATTAGTGGTTGCTAGTCCATGGACCCTCTGCCTCAGAATCACCCAGGGAGCTAATTAAAAACCATGAATTCCAAGGTCCAAATGCAGAGGTTCTTATTCACCAGGTCAGTAGGTCTGGGGTGGAACCCAGTAATCTATATTTTTAACAAGTTCTCTAGGTGATTGTGATATTCAGCCTGGCTTGGAAACTCTGGACTTGGTAATCTTTTATTGCCACCATTATCTCCTAGGACTAGATGGTAAATGAAGACTTTGAGGGTTAGTGGTTGGTTCAAGGAATGCATTTAGGCATTATGCCTTTAGGATCTTTCGAGATTACAACATTGGTTCTTTTTGTCTCAGAGAATATAACAAGTGCTAGTAAATGCATGTGGGCCTGAATAATTATGATCCCTGTTGTATACCATTCTTCAGTTTACAAAGATCCATAACATACTTGATTATATTCAAACTATTCTCTATCAGTAAGTATTTATTGAACATGTGCGAGTTACGAAACATAGCATCAAAAAAATACAGTCCCTGTGCTTAAAGGGCTCATAGGTGAGATGGTGTAGACTGCCTGGTAGTACAGAGCAGCATATACTAGAGCCAGGTGAATAGTGTAATGGGGAGGGCTACAGGGGTCAGGGAATAGCCATCCTGCATCCAGGTATACTCTGGATCCATATGGGAGGAAGAGCCAGGCCTTGAGAGGAGGCTCAGGGAAGCTGCATGAAGAAGGGATTCCATACAGCAGTAACACTGCCAGGACACTATTGCCCTACAGCCCTGTCACGTGGAGGCTGTCACATGGAAGCTGTTCATTCCCCTGAAGCTCCTGATCTCAGAGCAGGGAGAGTGAGTCCATTTCTTCTATTTCCAGTGTCTTCTACCTTAGCTGCCTTGATCCTGGGGGGACATTAACACCCCCTTACATGAGGTACCCCACTTTTGAGCCTCTCGGTTCTTTGACTGCTTCACCTTCGACAATTATCTCTTTCACTCACTTCAACCTGCCACTCCAGTTCCCAAAGTCTACCTCCAGTTTTGCTGTTGGTCGAAACTGCTCCCCTCCAGAATCAGGAATCAGACCCATTACTCTCTGGCCACAACTTGTAGCTCTTTTTCCTGAACACCTTCTAACCAGTGACCCCTCTGCTTTTTCCCTGCCCCCATCCCTTTACCTAGATGGCCCTCTTGCATTCTCGATTCCCATTTATCCTCAGGTCCTATTGCACACCTTACTTTCTCAGGGAGGCTTTCTGCGACATGGTTAGCTCTCCATGTTGGGTGCTCCTGTAGTATCCTGTACTTTCCCTTGGGTAGCATTTAGTGTATTTTGTATGTACTTAGTGTCTATGTCCTCTACCTGACTGAGCTCCGTGAAGGCAGAGATGGTGTCTGTGGTAGAGTAGGTTGGCACAAAGTAGGTGCTCAGTAGACACAGTTGAATAGATTAAAATGTATACCTCTGGTCTAAAATAGTAGGTTCTAAACTCTGTAGTAAGAAGCGGTGGGGAGCAAAGGAGTGGCAGAATAAGAAATGAGGTGGTATTCGAATAAAGTGGAGTTCTGGGAGGTTTGTTTTGTTTTTTTTCAGTTTGAAAGCAGTCACTGTTTATTAACTGACCAGATTACAAAAATAATCGTGGTAGATACCTTAGTTCATCCTTCTAATAAGCCTGTCAATCTGGTCTTCCCTGTTGCCAGCATCTCCACCTTCTACAAAATGGGTGGTCTTTTTCTTCATTCCACCTCGTGGAGAAGACAATTTGAAGGGCCACAGGAAGTTGTTCGCTTCTTTGAAACATTTTCCAACAGTATAGATCTCATGAATCAGATCCTCCATGCAGATAATACCGTATCTGCCAAGAGATCGAGCAATCAACACGTTATCCGTCAGGGCAATTCGCTTCTTGTTGCTTTTGCCATAACCACGCTTGTAGATCAGTTCATTTACTGACTTCAGGTTTGGGTACCCCCATGCGATCAATGTATGGTTCCACGATTCTCAGCATGTTAATTGAAGCCTCCTCGTGCTTCACAAAGGTGCCATTGAAAATCTGACGGAGGCGAGGAAGCTGCAACACCTTTCGAACCTTTGGGCTCACACCATTGATACCTCTGATCCTGATGACAAATGCCAATTTGGGTTCTGCGGGTACGTGGAAGTTGCCAGCTTTTCTTGCCATCCCAGCCGTTCGAATTTCAGTTCTGTATATCTGCCGGTATTCCCTGTGATAGTGCTTAGCTTTTTCATAGATCAACTTCCTCCGTGCCTTTCGAAGCATCTTTTGGGCAAATTTCTTCCTCAGGCACTTGATCTTAAGCTCTGTGAAATTCACTTTTTCTTAAGGGTTTCTGGCACAGCAGGAACCTTCTTTTTCTTCTCTTCTGCACTCTCCATGGTTCCAGCCAGGAAAGAGCTGTTTTGTTTTGTTTTTGTTTTCTCCACAAAGAGAGCAGGCCTCTAGCTCAGAGCCTTCAACAGATGGCAGTATCTCTAGAAGTTAATAACATGACTTTGTTTGCATTGTGCTTATGTGTACAGTTACTTTTATCTACAGATGTGATACAGACTTTCCTTTTAACATAAATATATGAAAGAAAAATGAGTTTTTTAAAGAAAAGCATAACTAATAATAATATGGTTCATGGATATAGCAAAAAAAAATCATAACGGTAGAAGAAATGAATGAAATTTGGGAAATGCCACCTTGGATGAAGCCACCGGTACTTGTTATGGAAGTCCTGGGGAAAACTTGGAGCGCTTTTTCAGCATACTCATTTCCTGTCACTGTTGAGAACCACGAGTCTAGAATAAAGGACAAAAATCACATCTGCCAATTGTAGTGAAAAAGTTGGGAGCTTACATATATCAAGCCCTAGCACAGTGCCTGGCTTACTTCAGTCATTTAATAAATGTTATTTCTATTGTTTCCACCCTCCACTCCTTCCTAATAGAGACCAGGATTCTCCTGCTAACTTATAGTATGCTCTTAAAGAGCAAGACACAGTGAAGAGGTTAGACCAGATCACTTCTATAATCCCCTGCAGTGCCTAAGTGCTTTGTTTCCTTTAGTGTCATTTTAGTGGGGTTTTGGAAAGAAATGGAAACAAGCGCATGTGTTTACTATTTATGTATAGCAAACTCTGAAGTTCTTTGTTTTACTCTAAATAGTCCATACTTAAATTTGAAAGAGAAAATTATTGTCATCATCCAACCATCCTTTCAAGGTCTAATGAAGATTAAATGATATTTACAACTTAATGTAATTTAGACTTTGAGTAGTTTAATGGCAGAATACAATGATCAATTGATTTTTATGTTGTATGATCAAGCAGCTTTCACGTGAGTATACAGGGGAGTAAATGTCATTTCCAAAACTAATTATTTTGGACCCTCATAAGAAATAAAGCTAGGTGTTTCATCCCATATTTTATAGAATTTGAAATATTTCTTTAAGAGTCAGTGATTTTAGGGGCTTCCCTGGTGGCACAGTGGTTAAGAATCCTCCTGCCAACGCAGGGGACACAGGTTCGAGCCCTGGTCTGGGAAGATCCCACATGCCGCAGAGCAACTAAGCCCGTGGGCCACAACTACTGAGCCTGCGCTCTGGAGCCCATGAGACACAACTACTGAGCCCACGTGCCACAACTACTGAAGCCCGCGCACCGCAACGAAGAGTAGCCCCCACTCACCGCAACTAGAGAAAGCCCGCGTGCAGCAACGAAGACCCAACGCAGCCAAAAATAAATAAATAACTAAATTTTTTTTAAAAGAGTCTGATTTTAAAAGAGGAATCAAATTACCAGGAAGTTCATCATAATCACATAGATTCTTAGACTGGGATGTCATTTTGCTTTTATTTATGATATTTTACTCTTCTTTTAAATGTGTCTGACAATCTTTCGCTGTAGTTTACATCTGTATTTCTACCATCTAGACATTTAAGGTGTCAGTTCCTCCCTTAGCTAATTTTATAGACTTTGAGCTAGAAATCTGGTATTCTTACAAACTTAAATATACTGAATTTTGTTTCTTGATATTGAAGAAATTATTAAAGGAAAATTCTTTTGTCTAACATTCTTGCCCAAGAGGGAGGTTCTATAGCCTCAGAAGTCAGTAACTATTTATGTACATGTAGTAGTGCAGTTTTCTTTCTAATGTTAAAACAAAAAAACTACTTCAGGTAGCCCTGTATTATTTATATCTTATATGTCTGTGTACTTGAATTACTCAAATTTTGAGCTCCATGGTTATGATTATAATGTACCAGTTGATTTAAATTATTGATATAACAGCATTTGGTAATGGTGCAGGTTGGAATAAAAGATCATTAAGCTAAATATTTTAACCTTCATTGGCTCCCTGTTGCTTGGAGTTTGTCAGAGTGAAATAGAATCACAGCATTTCAGAACTAGAAGGGCCCTTAGAGATTGTCTCATCCAGTCCCTCATTTGACACATGAGAGAACAAGCCCAGCTACTTGCCAAGGACCTACAGCTAGTTAGTAGCAAAGCTAATACCAGAATCTAGGTCTGCCGTTTCCCAATTCAGTGCTCTTTCAGCCGATTCCGTTGGGATTTTTAGGTGGTGGTCTCTCTGTTTCACTCCCTAATGTTGATGCCAATTATTCTAATCAGTTTCACATCTGTTTATTTTTAGTACATAGAGTTTCACCCTACTCTGAGTCTTTCCTGGTTAAACTTTATATCTGGCTTTCTTTTAGGTTGGTCTCCACTCATCTCTTTTAATCTTGAAGACTTCAAAATATACCTGGATCTACCATTTTTTTTGAAAACTCCAATACCAAGCAATCAGTGACCCACCGTGCTCTTGTTATAATATAGAAGCTTTTCAGTTCTCCAACTCTAAACAAGATTTTCTCCCATTTTCCCATGAAGCCACATTGTTGTTTATTCACTTTAGTGGTGAGTGTTACTGTGCCAGCTGCTTTTGCTTTGGAAGATGTAGGCTTCAACCAAATGACCCCGCTGGGAGCAAATCATAGTTCTTCCAATGCATCATTTCTCCCAAGTTTTGAACTCTCAGCAGATTCCCACTCAGGTGATGATGTCATCATAGCCAGAGAGGGAACTAGTGTTTCAATTGAGTGTCTTCTCACAGTCGACCACTATGAAGGTGTCTATTGGTGCAACTCAAAAGGACAGCAGCTGGATAACAGAGGCAGAGGTAACTATGCCAGAGTATAATTAATCAAGGTTACTCATTTCCTATTACTTCTTTCCTCTTGGTTTTAAGGCATATTCAACAAGAAATCTCTAAGATGAGGTACTACAGTAAATAGTTAAAACTTTGGAAGGCCTGGAGTATTATACCTATCAGAAAAAGCAAAATAATGGTAATTACTTAACCAGAAGAAAATAAATAGAGAATAGTTATAAATTTAAAAGGTGTTCACATAATGATGGTGAGCTATTTTCTCTCCTCTTGGTGAGCTGGTTTCCTTCTTCATTCAAGGTAGACTCCATCAGGGTTGCTGCATACAGCTGTGCAGGCTACGCACTGCCCAACTCCAGGGGCACCATTCACCTAGACTGTAATGTGAGTAGTACAGAGTGCTGGCCCTGTGTGAATACAGCAAGAAGGATTTGGGTTAGACTTAGAGTCATAAATAAAAGTGTTTTGTCCAGAAATGAGTTACTAAAAATGTTGGAGGAAATCCAGGATGTTTTTAAAAATAGTTATAAAGATCTGTGCATAAAACTTTAAGTCCCTCAGAATCAGAAGGGCACTGAGGAGGAACTCTATAAGCCCTTTCTATTCTATACCTTAATTTACTTGAAAACAGGAGAGTTTCCCTTGTATTTTTTTTTTTGTCTGTCAGTCTTAAAAAATCACACAAACATCATAATAATGTGACCAAGGTCTACTTTTTGACAGGTTTTTATTTGATTATGCTGTTTATGAACCCGTAAACACATCTTAATCAGAATACTATTTCCTTTAATTAGTGTTCTGTTAGAAAGATTTTTTTTTTGAAGACTACTTGTGTTAAAACACCTTAGGAAGAAATCTCCATGAAATATCAATGGGATAAAGATTAAATTCTGGGATCCTCACAAGCTACACTTTTCGGAAAAGGCCGCTTTATATTTTTTGCTAGAAAGATAGTCTAATCTCTTGGAATATAAGGATATTTGGCTATTCATATTAGAGTGGAAAACAGAAAAGGAGACAGATGGTGCTTCCTTCTAAAGTATACGCTAAACATTTTAACCTTATGCAAACTGAGTAACTGGCCACCAAGGGATTGAAGAGTTTGAATGTTAGAAAGAACAGAGCTTCTTAAGAATATAGACCTATTAAATCAGAATCTCTACAGTGGTACCCAGAAAGCAGAATCTCTAGAGTGGTATTTTGAACATGATTTGGGGTTCCCTGTTTGGATCCACTGAACTAGACTCTTATCTCGTTTGGCTCTAGGGTCCTAACAAACCCATTTAAGATGTGAGTTAATCAATGTGATTATTACGGACCGACTGTATAGACAAAGCTTAGGTCAGGATGAGACCAGCCAAGTGGAATGACAGTTTTATTTTCCTATTTTGCCCTTACTTTGAAAACCACTAACATCTGTCATTGATGCTTTCAGCAGCAGCTCTGGACAATTATATTAAATTTTATGAATCTCAAGTGAGGAGAGTTTAAAGAGCATATTAGTCTAGTCTAAGGTTCATAAATCTTGAGCTATTATCAGCAAGTAAGCTAGAGAGTTTAGATTGTGGTTATAGTGGTTGATGAATGGAGTCTATGTAGTTCATCATACCGTGGATTCACAGGGTATCCTTTTCATAGCTCCAAGTTTACAGAACAGAAGTTTATAAAATAATGACTATATTCATAACTACATGTTTTCCTCTTTTTACTTTAGTAAAAATATAACTAGAATTTAGATAAATTTTGATGATGATAAGAATGGGCACAATCCACAGTACTTACTAATTGATGTGCCACCCAAATAATCCTGAACCATAGAATCTCAGGGATGAAAGAGATCTGGAAGATTAGACATTGAAATGGTGCTTAACAAGCAGTCACCCATCCTCCTCTGGGACACCACCTCTAGGCATTGGAACTCATACCTACACCGCACATCTATCCCATCTTTGAATGGCTTTCATAGTTAAAGCACAGAGTACACTGAGAACTTACCACAACGGTGAGAATTGTGCAGGCAGAGCCAAGTTGTTTTTTTTTTTTCCAAGTTATTAAAGGATGTCGAATCACGGTGGGTGGTCAGTGTGCTTTGTTTTTCATACTCATGTGCTTTTGTATACGCGTTCCCTGAATGAAGATACCTTCATGTATGGAAGAGAGGCAGCATGTTTTAGGTTTAAAACAAGCGTAGGCATCTTAAGGGCAACTTTTTTCTCTCTCCCAAGCTGGTCATTTAGCCTTGCTTGTGAAACATATCTTTTGGCTTGTGCTTCATTTACTCCTGCCAGAAAAACAAGATACTATCATCAACCAACCTTTTCTAACAAGACAAATTAACATGTGCAAGGCATGCCAGATTAGCCACTTAGTAATTGAAGAAATTCATTAAATTGGTAGGGTTTTTTAAAAATAGTTTTTATCTTAAATAAGTTTATTATTGAAAGTAAACAGTTTAAAAGGAAGTAAAAATTACTCATAACCCATTATAAATAACCATTGTTTTATATTTCTGAGGCACATCCTTCTATTTATGAGAAAGTCTAGGTAGAGACTGTGATATAGACACACACACACACGTAAATATTTCTTTTTAAGTTTAGTCATTTAGCATTATGTCGACACACCTGTCTCCCTGAAAGGCTTCTTACATCTAGCGGTGAAAAGGTAGTTATGATAATCATTAGTGTCAGGAAGATCTTGATTCCCTTTATTAAGTTCCAGGCTGTTTAAATTCTGACTCTGAACATAAAAAGTCTGCCCTTTCTTACATCTTTTAAGGAAATAGCAGAGCCTAATAGAAGAGTTGATTTAAAGTACTCATGAAGAGGTGGAATATTGATAAGGCAGTTGGTATATTTAGTAATAGTATTCTTTATACTGTAATTTTTTATTTCTGTTGGGTTATCAGGTGGAAAATGGTTGGTTTCTGATAACTTCCTGAATATCACCAACATAGCCTTTGCTGACCGTGGGCTCTATACATGTTTTATCACCTCTCCGATCCGTGCCTCCTACTCGGTCACCCTGCGTGTTATCTTCACCTCGGGAGACATGAGTGTCTACTACATGGTTGTTTGCTTGATTGCCTTTACAATCACTCTCATCTTGAATGTCACACGGCTGTGCATGATGAGCAGCCATCTTCGTAAAACTGAGAAAGCCATCAATGAATTCTTCCGAACTGAAGGGGCAGAGAAACTTCAGAAGGCCTTTGAGATCGCAAAACGCATCCCCATCATCACCTCAGCCAAGACTCTGGAGCTCGCCAAAGTCACACAGTTTAAAACCATGGAGTTTGCTCGTTATATTGAAGAACTGGCAAGAAGCGTCCCTCTGCCACCTCTTATTCTAAACTGTCGGGCCTTTGTAGAGGAGATGTTTGAGGCTGTGCGAGTGGATGACCCTGATGACATGGGAGAAAGAATTAAAGAGAGACCTGCCTTGAATGCTCAGGATGGCATCTTTGTCATTAACCCAGAGATGGGCCGGAGTAATTCACCAGGAGGAGATTCGGATGATGGTTCCCTGAGTGAACAAGGTCAGGAGATAGCAGTTCAGGTTTCTGTCCACCTTCAGTCAGAGACCAAAAGTATTGATACAGATTCTCAAGACAGCAATCATTTCAGCCCGCCTGATGATACAGGATCTGCTGAATTGAACTCTAACTACAAAGATGGGGCATTTGAAAGCTGCCAGCTGTGAGCTACCCCAGTACCTACAAAAATGGCTCTCAGAAAAGGAACCTGTTTCATGCAGGAAATAACATTTTTACCAAAAGATAAGTAGGACTAAACCCCTTGCTCATATTAAGCACATCAGGACATGAATTGTTACCAAAATCTTTCTAAAAATTCAGTGTTTTCCCTATCTGATTTTTCTCAGTCATTTACCGTGAGCTTGATTAAATGACACATGTTGAGATTTAAAGGGACCTGAGACATCAGCCTAATGGGGAAAGTACCACACGCAGAATTACATGGCTTCTCTTCTGGTCATGGTTCTTCCATTGTTAGGGCTGACACTTTAGGCCTCAGTTTTCCCACTAACAAGATGAGGGATTTGCACTGGATGATATCTAAAGACATTTCTGGCCCTCTAACTTCTTACCTGCCACCTTTAAACCAAAAGAATCTTCAGCCCATTTCTGAATAAATGCTTCCCTAGACTTTGAGTCCCTTTTTATGGAAAGGACCAAGCTGAAACTTTGTGATTTGGATTCCCACACCAATGCTATGCATAGAGGTGTGGGTGTTTTTCAGATGTCTTGCTGGTGGAGCATACAGTTGTATATGCTAGGTTGAATGTCTCCAGTGTAGCCCATGTCTGTATCGTTATACAGATACCGGGGAGCTAACTGCTCATTAGTAAGCTACTTTCCATGAGTAAATTGGAACTTGTGGGGGTGTATCATGTCTTTTTAACTTACTGAGGCATCATTTAGCTCATTGAGCCGGCAGTGATTTCCCAACTGTTCTCCAAAAGTGAACAGTTCGTTCCTAAAGAATAATGTCTTCATTGTTTTTAGAATAAGAAACAATGTCAAATCATCTGTGTCTGGTAAATTAATGGATTTTGGCATTTCTGTTCATAGAATTTCTCAGGCTTTCCCTGTTTAAAAGTACTGGACTCTATGAGATAGTTCTGTGTTTGGGATCCCATTCCAGGAGAAAACCCACAGCTGAATTCCTCTTTAGACCTCTGTCAACACTCTTGCCCTCCGTGGTCTTTAATGTGGTGCTAAAGGTTGCATGCCTCCTTATCTTGTTTGTCTTGTTTATATTTTATTGTTGAGGTTTTTATTTTTGTGTACTTCAGGTGTAGAATTTTGAGCTAGGGCTGCTTTTGTGGCCTTTCTGAGAAGCACTAACCTGAAATAAGATTAGATAATGGTGTGTGGTGTATGTTACTATACTAAATATATAGATACTAATACAGATGGATATATATATACACACATACAGATGATCTAGACATAAAGAGGGAGAAAAATTACGAGGGATGCCACCTGATTCAACTGTGTATAATGAACACTTAGGACAGTATTTCTTGCCTGGCTGAGATCTGATATAATGGAATTGTACATACTCTTCAAAATAATTTCTTCAGCTACAGTAAGCTTGGCGTCATATAATTTTAAGAACTTGGCAGTGGAGCTCCGTGTGCTTCACGTTTCTTCATTTGGCTTCTGATTACTGAAGCATTACTTGAACAGAGGTTCCTGAGAGAAATGTTTGGGGGAGGTTTTTATCAGGATTTTAATTTCAAATGGAGGAAGGCAGGAAATTCGAAGTGTGACCAGATAGAACTCCTTTCTCCTTTGTGAAGGCTTATCAGAAGTAATATATCTGCTCTGGATAGCATGAATGAATCGATGTGCAGTTTTATCAGATGGCATTACAGATAATGATAATGCTGCCTTTTCTGTCTCTCAGGCTGTTTCCATGGAAACCTCCAGAGCCAAACAAAAGCTACCCGTCATTTAGCCAAAGCTTGTCTTGGCTCATAGACCTGTATTTCTTTAAAGAACACTGTTTTCATACATTTGGCTATGAGAGCAAGGGCTCTTGAACATGCCCTAGATTATAGAACACTTTTTCCCTTCCCAGAATGTTTCTCTTGAAAATGTAAAAAATTTTTAAATCCCTTGTCTGAGGTCTGTCCCCTGAATGTCCCTCAGATCTTTAGATAGCACCTTGCAACCTGTCCCAATATAGCAGGTTTTGGGTCATTTTTAGAATATAGCTTGTCACATTAAAGAGAATGGATTTACCCCACATGTTCTCATAACAGACATGGGCATTTGGGACCTTAATGTAGACATATTTAATGATCAAAGTCCTGAGAAACAGGGCTTTGGAAAAATACAAGAAATATTGGGAAAAAAATAAGTTTGCACAATACTATATAACAAGTATAGGCTACTCCAGTGTATCCTAGATAAATCACTTTAGAAATGTAACGGTGACTTAATTTGGTGGTCAAAGTAACTGGATTACTTTGAGTATTCCAGGTTAAGGTGCCACTGATAAGGAATTAAAGTAGGTCAAAATTTAAGTGGAGCTGGTATTACTTTCTAAATCTAGTTGTTCAGAGGAAGAAAACCACACTCACTAACATTTTCTGTAGCTAATCAAATACTCTTCATATATTATTAATACCCATGCTGTCTTTTTGTAAAATCCTTAACCTTTTGAACTTAAACTCCAGTAACAGTCTTTTGACAATAGTGGTAGTGTAATTATCCTTCTGTCTTGCTAGATTTTATGGTTAGTGAAAATGCCTTTACTCAACAAACTGTGTTTGAAATAGTTATGTCATCTCATTTACAAATTCTGTCTTGTATTGTGATTTAATGAACCTTACTGTCCTTATGAAATGAAATGGTGGCTTTGTGAAATAAATTTACCAAAAATAGACATGTGAACATTTTTAGAGATTCCTTACCAGCTGAAATCAGACAGACAGGCACCTTTTGAGCTGATACCGCGATTAGTTTATAGGCAGTTTGATAAGCCTGTCCTCAAAGTCGCATCTGTTCTGATAGTTTAGTTCTTGAGTCTGGCCCAGTGAGTGTTTATATTTCCTACCAACTACCTTGATATAAATATCTTGGGAGTCGCTGACCTGGAATGGTTGTGAGGAGGCTCCCGGCTTCTTCACCTCACTTACCACGTATTTTAAAGTCGAAATACCCAGCTTCCCTTTTGTCCTCCAGCCACAGTGAACCCCTTGGCACAGTCCTCTCCACGCCCTGCATGTAGTTTCAACCTAAATCAGAGTTTGTATTCTGTGTCACAGAGCAGCATGGGAGCGTGAATGCTTGTTTTCCAGGGCCCGGCCAGTCATGGGTGCTAGCCTTGCCTCCTCACATCAGCTACGGTAACACAAGTATACCAGATTTCCTGAATCACTATTAAGAGAACACAGTCTTTTGTCCCCTACGCCAGCAATGTTAAAAGTGCTAAGCCTTGGGCTTCCCTGGTGCGCAGCGGTTGAGAGTCCGCCTGCCAATGCAGGGGACACGGGTTCGTGCCCCGGTCCGGGAAGATCCCACATGCCGCGGAGCGGCTGGACCCGTGAGCCCTGGCTGCTGAGCCTGTGCGTCCGGAGCCTGTGCTCCGCAACGGGAGAGGCCACAACAGTGAGAGGCCCGCGTACCACACACACACACACACACAAAAAAAAGTGCTAAGCCTTATGCATAAACTCCTAGATTCTCAACACATTTCATAAGAGTAAATGAGTTGTTTAATATGGTTCAGATGATGTTTAAATGGTTACCATGTTAATGAATACTTACATTAAAATTTTGTCCTTTTTTTAAAAAAAGTTGTACTTGAATGTAATGTATTAAATGTTCAATGGAGTGTATTTCATTTGTCTGAAGTCTTCTATAGAGATACAGTCTTTTTTTTTTTTTTTTTTGCAGTAGACAAAGTCTGTACCTTTTTATCAGGAAGGCAATAACTTTCCAGAAGCCTCACCTGACTTCCACTATACAGCTTCCAGAACTAGGTTACATGACTACCTGCAGTAACTGTAAGAAAGCTTGGGAAGATGAAATTGTATATTTTTTCACTGGACATATTGTAGCAAAGTGTTTTATTATTAAGAAAGTGAAGAATGGAAGTTGTAGGCAACTGGTAATGTGCAACAAGGTCAACTTCACTTGAATTACAGGAGCAAAATGTGGTTGTGTGGTGGATATAGTTGCAAACCATGTTCCTTGAAGATACTCACATGTATGGATGAAGAATGTTGTGTACCATATCAGTAAACAAAGGATGTTGCAGCCATCAAGCCATCAGCCACTACAGCCACCCTGACTGTGCACCCTGAGGGGATTCAGGATGGAGAAAAACAGGATACCGGCCTAGATAGTTAAGGTGTACATCAAAGGAATGGTTTCGATGAGCCCAGGCTCTTACATCTTCCCATACATAGAGAAGTATTAAGTTCATTAACTTGAGATGTCTGGTTTTTCTTTAATTAACTAATCTTTTGCTGTTCTGACTACCTGTTTTTTGTTGCAAAAATTCATGTATATCCTGGCTACTCCCTTACCTCTTCAGAAGAGTCCCTCAGAACTATCTGAAAGGCCGCTTCCCAGGCTTAAGTCCTCAGTATGTCTGCCGAATAAAACATAATTCTCAGCTTTTAGGTTGTGCATTTTTTTCAGTCCACACATGCATGAACAAAGCAAGAATCAGAAGCATTAAATCTTAGGTTAAATCTTCAAGCCATCACTTATGTAGTCTCCAATACACGTGGCTCAAACAGCAGACAGACAAGTTATGGGATTCTGCTGGGGCATAATTGGCTTATCTTAACCTATTTATTCATTATCAGATACGTACTGGCCACCTGCTATGAGCAAGCAATAACAAAGTTCCTAGGGGACAACAAGGTTGGCCTATTGGAGAAAGAGAAGAAATAAGCCTGTGTGGCTGTGAGGGGAGAATGTCAGAGAAGCAGGCAGGGGCCGGGAATAAGGTTAAAAGATTTCAAAGCTCTTTTTGGCTGTCCCCAGGAATGTGTTTCTTAGAAGAAATGCTAGCAGTGCCTAATTTGGAAGAGATTTACCAATTTAGGGAGGGAAGTTTGATCATTCAGTAGTACTATTCATTTTGTCCTGAAATCACCTGCAGCCAAAAAAAACAAAACACAACTCGATTGTCCTAATTTTCTTTAAGGAATCAAACTCCTTCAGAGCCCCTTAAATTCCAGTCATGTCCTTGAGTTTTCATGTTTTCACTGGAACCTGTTGATTAGGAAATGTATATGTAAATATACATACGTTGCTCCATCTGCCTGGATGATCGAGGCTGCTGCCAGCATGCTGCTTCTTCCTGACAGCTGGAAACACTCCGCTTTGCCTCCTGCTTAGCCGTGTGAGAAGGAGGACTCAAGTGTCCTGAGTGATGATAAAACAGCCTTCAAGGGGGCCTCCTTACAATAGAAGAGCCACGCCCTGGGAAAGAGTTTGTCCCTAAGCAGAAGGGAAGTTTATCAGGAGGAACTCCCACTGAGGGGTAGTTTTGCCATGTGAATTTCATTGCTCTTTCAGAAACTACAGGCAGTTGGACCATGCCTGAGTCTACTCTGCTCAAGTCCCTTGACCCTTTGAACACCTAAGGCTATGCCTATTCAATTTTTCAACAGATGTTCGTTGCACATAAACTAGGGACACTATCATGAGTAAAATCAGAGGTGGTCCCTGCTCTTTGGGAACTGACAGCCTATGGGAAGACAGATCCTATTCAAAAAGTCACACACAGGGTAGATAATTAAAAACTGAGGAGTGTGCTAGAAAATGATTCTCTGAGAGCTTGGAACAAAGGAATCCGATCTCATCAGAGGTCAGAGAAGAATCCCCTGAAGAAGTGACACTAGCAGCAGCAGGCATTGCTTGAGGGCTTATTATGTTTCTGTCCTGAGCCAGAGACAGAAACATAATCGAATGCTGCTTAGAAGGAATTTATAGACCTGTTGAAAAAGTAAGATGTTCCTACAAATAAACCATCTGAAAGAGACAGTGTGGCATCAAGTGCTAAATGGATTAGCACTAGATAATAAAAGCTTAAGGAGTTAAAGATGAAAAGTGAGTGGTAGCAGAGGGTGGGCAATACCTTGTGGATGGGGTGAGATTTGAGCCAGGCCAGGAGGATGAATAAGCCTTGGACAGTGAAGGAAAGGTGTTAATCTGGTCATGGAACTCAGAAATCTTCAATGGTGCCCTGCTGTCTTAGCAGTAAAAAAAAAAAAAAAAAATCCAATTTCTTGACCCTCCATGATCTGCTCCCAGCCTATCTTCCCAAGTTTACCTTTTAAGACCCCTCCACTCTCTTGGAAATACAGTAACATTCTACCTTTTATATTATAGTTACTCCTTCCTTACAAGTTTATGAGCAACTTGAGAGATGGCATCATGTACTAGTCACCTGTATTTGTAGCCCCTTATTCCTTAGGGTAACACCTTTTGTATAGAAGAGACAGTAAATGTTTGTTTAATGGGATGGGAGGGGGGACAAAACTGTTGTGTTGTAGTATATGACCACATTGGTTAATGTGGGACTTGGGGGTGAGGGCTCAGGAGGTGTGGCTGCCCCTTTTCCAACAGCACTCTCTTCCTTGGAGACATCACTGACTTTTAAATTTAAAACTTTTAAAAAGTTTTAAATACCATCTTCACACTGGTGACTCCAAATTGATATTTCCAGCTCTAAATGCTCTCTTCCAGACCTGTGGATCTAACACCTCCCTACTTGCCATCACCATTTGGCCAGGCACCTCTAAAAGGCATCTCAAAATTAATATATCTGAAACAGAATTTTTGATTCCCTAACCTGATAACAAAAGCATACATCAGTTTCTACCTCCACCATCTTCTCTCAGTAAATGGCACCACCATCTAGTCATTTGCTCAAGACAAAAATCAGTTTCATCCTGGACTCAATTTACCTTACTCTCAGTGTCCAATAGATCAGCAAGTTCTCTTGTTTTGCTTCAAAAACCATATATCTAATCCATCCACTACTCTCTTCCTCCATTGATGTCATCCTGTTTCAAGACACCATCATCTCTTGCTTGTACTATTTGATGTTCCCCACTATTGTCCCCAGGTGATCCATTCTCAGCAGTGCAACCAGAGTGAACTTTCAAAAGCATGTCATCTCCTGCTTATGTTCTATAGTGTCTCCTGTCACTAGAAGAAAATTCTAGAAGAAAATCCATACTCCCCACCATAGCCTATAAGACTCCCTATGAGCTGCTCCTTCCTGTGTCCACACTCATCACCTACCACCCACCTCACTATACCTCCCAGCCACCCTGACCTCCTTGCTGTTCCCCAAACACACCAAGCTTGCTCCCACCTCAAAACCTTTGGTCTTGTTCTTCCCTCTGCCTAGAATATCTTCCCCCAGATGTTCCCTTCACTGGTTTCTTCTTGGCATTCAGATCTCAGCTAAGCTGTCACCATTTCAGAGGGGCCCCCCTGACCATGCAACAGTAGGTGCCCCCAGGGTTGGGGTTAGAGTCAGGGCTAAATAACTCTAATAATAACTGTTAATTTTACCATAGTACTTGTCACTATTTGTCTTAGTCCACTGGGGCTACTGTAACAGAATACCATCGACTGGGTGGATTAAAAAACGGAAATTTCTCTCTCACAGTTCAAGAGGCTGGGAAGTCCAAGATCAAGGTGCCAGCAGATTTGGTGTATGGTGAGAACCAGCATCCTGGCTTGCAGATGGCTGTCTTCTTGCTGTGTCCTCACGTGGTGGAAAAGGGTGAGAGAGCTCTCCAGGGTCTCTTTTATAAGGGCACTAATCTCATTCATGAGGGCCCACCCCCATGACCTAATCACCTCCCAAAGACCCCCACCCCCTAATACTGTAACACTGGGGATTAGATTTCAGCATATGAATTTGGGGGAACACAAATTCAGTCTATCACTCTATTAGATATTGGTTATTTATTATTTATTTACTTGTTTATTATATTATTTCCCCCACCTACAATATCAGCTACATGAAAATAGGGACATTACTTTATTTCCTATTATATTATCAGCAACTAAACAGAGCTTGGCACCTCTAAATTGACAATCACTAAATATTTGTTGCATCACTGATATAGATGGATGGGTGAATACTGGTTAATTATGTAAACTTAAAGAAATAATTTAGAATCTTTGCCTCAATTTACCTCCTTCCTTGATGTAGACGGAAGGTAATATACTACTTATCTTTTCTGGAACACAAAGGATGTGGTTAAGATAAATGAGAAGGCTGAAGGCTTTACCACTTATTATGAGAAAAATATTGGAGTGTATGGGCAAGGAGCCATTTGAAAGTGGTGGTGACAGGCTAATGGAGAAGAAATTCATTTGTTTTATTACCCGTGAACCTCCTGGATACTGAGTAAGATGGAGGAAAATGAAATGTACCCATGTGTAATATAAAAATTCATAAATACAGCTTTTGTTAATTCAAAGTAGAGTAATGCTTTGTTTTTCTGGCATCAATAGGTATTTTGCTAAGTGTTTTGTTTTTTTCAGATAGTTAATGTTCCCGTTGTAAGAAGATTTTTTTCAATTTGACTGTTTTAATGGAAATAGTTTTCAAATGAATTTCAGTGCCACTTTCTCTGGCAGCACACTGAGCAGAGCCTTTTGTCAATAACTTGGAATATCATTACAAGCTTACATTACATACTTGGGTATAAAATAGTGATAAACTCTGAAATCACAGATGTGTAGAACTTTTATACTTCCTGAGATCTTTTATGTATATTGCATAGGTTTTTTTTTTTTTTTCTCTTCTTTCATTTATTTAATCAACAAGTAAGACACACAGTACCTGCAGGCTGGCCACTAAGAACTCTGCCCAGAGTGATAAACAAGAGAAATGTGATTCCTGCCCTCTTGGAGCCCACAGTCTGCTGGGAAAGATTACAGTGACCAAGGAAGTACAAGTGCGACAAGAATCTCAAAGGCCTACCCTGGGGCTTGGGAAGCACCTCCCCAAGGAAATGGCCTTTAAGCTGATTCCTACAAATTGCTCAGGGGAAGAATGTTCCAGGCAGATGGAAAAGCATGTTCAGAGGGTGTGAATGGTGAGACAAAGGTGCATTTGAGCAGAAAAATTAAGACCAGCAAGTCTCCTGATGATGCTGTAGTGTCAGGGAACCAGACTGCAGACCCCTCCTCCCATAAGCCCAGGCTAGGAATCTGAGACTTCATTCTAAAAACAAATTAAATGCTTCTTTTAAAGAGGGGAGTAACACGATCAGCATTACCCTTCAAAATATGTGTTAGAAGAAAACCACTAAACCTATGCTTTCACACATATTTTTGGTTTAAATGAAGTTAAGATAAGTGATGCCACAGTTATCAACCTTCCACAAAGTATGGAATTGACAGGTGACGCTCAGGGCCATAGGGACAGTGCAAAAATCGAGAAGAGGATGTTCAAGTTTGGGAAAGTGTGGGTTTCAGAAAGGAGCCTCATTCTTGGAGGCCTCTTACAATATGGTGTATATAAGAGCCTGATTTAATTTGGTTTGACATTATCTGAAATACCCGCCATATACCCAAGAGCTAAAGGAAAAGTTTAAGTGGATGAACATGCACTGGGAGCAGATGCCTGAGTTCCAGGCCTGCCTTGGCCACTACCAGGATGGACCCTGGCCTTCAGCAAGTCTCTTCCCCCATGGACCTTAGCTTCCTCTCCTGCAGAATAAGGTGATGCCTGTGCAAGCCACTCCGCCTGGAAGGCTGAGATGCACATAGCTTAGCAGGCAGGAAGCTCAAAGGGGGGCTCCATCACCTACTCACCAAGTGACCTTGGACAGGTTACTTAACTTCTTTGAATATTGGTTTACCTATTTGTGAATGCCCACCTCACAGATGATTGTGAGAGCTAAAACGCCTGGCACAGACAACGCAGTCAGGAAATATTAGGATCACTCTGTAATTTTACAGCTTAATATCTGCTGGCTCACATATTAGCCCACTAAAGCAGGCAAAAGAATTTGGAAATGAATGTTTCCTTCAGGAAAAAAGTGGCCCCTTATGAATTAAGAACTCATTCCACATATTTCATTTTTCTGTATCCTTTTGAGACTTAGCAACATTTTGGGAAACATCTTCCACCATCCATCTGTCCAACATTTGTGCTCTGGAATATCTTTCCTCTAACAGCTTGGCCAGACTCTGTTTTGAATGTGTCCAGTGACACTGTCCCTAGCCTATCTATTCTGAGCATGTTATTAACCTGAGCTTGCATGTATCAGTATAAATTCTGCTAAGAGCCAACATTTCCTTACTTCCTGAGCATCCATGCGGAAATAAGCTTGCATGGTTTCTTTGTGGTCTCTTTGTAGACCCCAAGGGTATTAATAGCAAGTCATACACCCTCCATTTTTCTTATTTTTAAACAACTGGGTTTTAAATAAGTTTAATATATGCACATTGTTTAAAAATATGAACAGTATAGAAAGGTTTTAGGTTCAAAAATCTTTCCTTTGCTTCCCGCCCCCGATCCCTAGTTATACTCCCCATATATGAACAGTATTTTATACATTCTTCCAGAAATCTTTTCCCTCCCTTCCTCTCTTTCTATATATACTCTACATAATTGTCTTTATCTTACACAAATAAGACAATAACATCCCACCTTCCTGTCTCTATGTATTTTATATCATTGTATTTATTTTACACAAATGGGACTGTACTGTTCAGACCTTATGTCTTAGACGTTTGTCCATAGGAATACCTATAGATCTGCCTCCTT
Organism: Monodon monoceros; assembly: GCF_005190385.1. Classification (NCBI taxonomy): domain Eukaryota; kingdom Metazoa; phylum Chordata; class Mammalia; order Artiodactyla; family Monodontidae; genus Monodon; species Monodon monoceros. Next base: position 129,882,446 of record NW_021703768.1, read on the forward strand.
CCTTTGAGTGGCTTTCTGGCATCCTATTAATGGAATGTACCCTTTAACCAACCCCTGTTGTTGGACTTTTTAGATGTTTCCAATCTTTTTCTCTCACGAACAGTTTCCTAAAAAATATCTCTGGACATACTTCTTTGCACACTTGATAAACTTTATCTGTAAGATAAGTTCTTATAAGTTTTAAAACCCAGAAGAGCATCCTCCTGTGAGTTCACCAAGCCATCAGCCTGTCTCTGCTAACGTCAGACCTCCAAAAAGAGCTCCTTCCCAGGCTGGTGGCTGCCTTATTGGACAACACAGGTACAATCAATACTTTGAAAGATGTTATCAATCTTTACTGTGAAGACAGGTGATAATGTAGCAGAGTGCCTAACAAATATCCGAATATCTGACATACTGTAGTTACCTGTAAATGGTGGCTCTTAGTCATATTGCCTTTATGCTTGTGAACAACCGGTGAGGAATTTATCTCCAAGGCCCGAAGCTAAACATAACTAGAGTCAATGGGTTGGTATGATATTAGCAAATTTAGGTGGCACTATTTTTATGAAACAGCCATTTACTGAAGATGAATGTCCAATGGAACAGGAAAGTCCTTCTTAGGTAGTAAAGGAAAACCTATGAGGCATTATGCTTCAGTTTTAGAAATTTTCTCTGGCTGGATCTCCAAGAAGCCTTGACATTTTCAACAATAAAAATCAATTCATAGCTGGTAGGTATTAATCTTAGCATTTTGGGAAAAAGAATTGCCAATTTAAACAAAGTAGTGTTGATTTTGATCTTGAGAACATGAGAACATGATCAGGCATTTGGGTTCCATTCATTCATTCCTTCATTCAACAAATGTTTATTGAGCACCTGCTAGGTACAAGGCAGGGTTCTAGGTTACAGGGGATGCAATGTAAACCAAACAGATATGAGCCCAGCAATTAAATAGCCATGTGACCTTGGACAATCCTCTTGCCCTTCTTGGACTTTATCTTCCACACCTTTCAAAGAAGCTGGCTGAACTACATTGTCTCCAAGGATCCTCCCAGATGTATCATTCTGTGCCTCTCCTTAATGCATTCTTAATGGTGATCTCAATGCAGTGCTGCACTAATTGCATAGCACGTGGGGACACCACATAATCCTTCACAGGAGTACTGCCAAGTTTTGACCAATGGGTACTGTATTAGTTTCCTCAAGCTGCCACGACAAATTACCACAAATGTGGTGGCTTAAGACAACAGGAATTTATTCTCTCACAGTTCTGGAAACTCAAGTCTGAAATCAAGGTCATCAGGGCCATGCTGTCTCTGAAGGATCTATGGAAGAATCCTTCCTTGCTTCTCCCCAGCTTCTGGTGTTGCCAGCAATCCTCAGTGTTCCTGGGCTTGTAGCTGCATCACTGCAATCTCTGCCTCAGTCATCACATGGCCTTCTCCCTGAGGGTCTGTGTCTCTGTTTTCTCTTCTTATAAGTTCAACAGTCAGTGGAGTAGGGCTCAGCCTAATCTAGCATGAACTCAACTAGTTACACCTTCAAAAACTATTTCCAAATAAACTCACGTTCCTAAGGTTCCAAGTAGACATAAACTTTGGTGGGGGGGACACTGTTCAACCCAGTACAGATACTATTTCCTTTTGCTTCTACCAAGGGTATGGACTGTTACAGCAGTGTCCACCAGTGGACACTGAGCTGGGGAGGTCACCCAGCCTAGTGCAGAGGGGTGCTCTATGAGGAAGAGGTAGGCAGTACATCTGAGCATCAAGGCTGGCACAAAGAACGGAAACGTGTTTAATGGAACCTGTGAGACTGTGCCTTGCAGACAGGTACAACAGGACGAGCAAAGCCAGCTTGTGCGCCCAGGACGTTCCAGGCAGTAAACAGCAACATCGTGTTGGGCGTGACAGTGTAAAGGGAACGATAACTGAAAGCTTTCCTCCCAGTTATACCTGGGAGACTTTATAACAGAGCTGTAGGCATGATTACTTCTAATTAATTGTTGGTTTCTTTGGTACCGTTTTGAGTCATTTCTTCCCTTCTAGTTGAGCACCCAAAATGCAGGGATTTTAAAGGGTGGCCCACATGCAGGAAGGTCAACAGCTGGGCCTTGCAGAGCAGGGGTCAAGGGCTCTAGCTCTGGAGGCAATTCCAGGATGGAACCTCTGCTCTTCCCTCTTACTGGCTGTGTGTCTTTGGGAACATTAGTTCGTTTCTCAGAGCTCAGACTCCTTGGCTGTAAATTGGGGATAATAATAGAAACGTCTCATAGGATTGTGGTGAGGAGAAAATGTTATGTTGTGAGGAGAATAATTCATGTGCAACATTAAACAGTGCCAGGAGCATAAAAATGTGCTTAATGTATGTTGTTGCTATTAAAATATCTACTAATCTTTCCCTGAGCTGGAGGAGCTTTCCCAACAAAGATAGAAACATGTTGTTACTTCTCTCATATTAAAAAAAAAAAGACCTTTCTATACTGTATCTTCCTCCAACACCTTCCCTTTACAGCAAAATTTCATAAAGGAATTGTTGGTCCTGTGTCTCCAGTTCCTCTCCTCCCATTCCACAAACAGGCCTCTGCCCTTCTCCCAACCCCTCCACTGACACTGTTCTCAGTCGGTGTGGTCCCCCGTGACCTCAGTGCTGCTAAACCCGGAGGTCATTCTCAATCCTCACATTACTTGCCTGGTCAGCCGTTTGTGACAGTTGAGCAGCACCTTTCTCTTGAAACACTTTACCACTTGGGTTCTTGGGACACCACTGGCTCTTGGTTCTCTTCCTACTTCCTTCTGACATTGGAGCGCCCCTAGGTCTCCTCTGAACTTCTCTTTTCCATCTACGCTCCCTCCCTAAGTAATCTCAGCCAGCCTTTGTACCTTAAACACCATCACCGACAGCTCACACACTTAGATGTCCAGCCCGGACATCTCCCCTGAACCGAGTCAGCATCTCCATTTGAATCTCACATAGACATTTCCAAGTCAGCATGTTCAAAATCAGATTCCTGATCCCCCTCCACGGGGAAACCTCTTCCTCACTTCGTCTGCCCCACCTTAGCAAATGGAAACCGTGTCCTTCCAGCACATGGAAACCGCGTCCTTCCAGTTGCTCAGGGTAAAAACCTGAGAGTCATCCTGACTTTTCACTTTCTCTTACACCCTGTATCAAATCTATGAGAAAGTCTTGATAGTTCTACCTTCAGAATAGATCCAGAATCTGGATCTATTTCCTCCACTGCTGCTGCTCTGGTCTAAGCCCCCTTCATTCCTCGCCTGTATTACAGCAATACCCTCCCAACTCAGCCGTATTACATCAGTAGCCTCCCAGCTTAGCTTCCTGCATCTTCCCTTGACCCCCTGCAGCCTATTCTCGACCCAGAAGCCAGAGGGACCTCAGTCTTGGCTGCACATTAGAATCACCTGGAAAAGTTTCAGAAATGTCAATGCCCAGCCCATATCACTCTAATCAAATTAGAACCTCTGGGGGCAGGACCAGAGGGCACAAGTGTGGTTTTGTTCTTTTATGTCAGATCATGTCACTCCTCTGCCCCAAAACTTCTAATGGCTTCTCATCTCAGAGTAAAAGAGTTCCTGAGATGGCCCAGTTGGCCTCGCATCAGTGGTTCTCTCACTGCGACAGCATCTGGCTCAGCCGGAAGGCTTGTTCAAACACAGACTGCTGGAACCCGTGCGCAGAGTTTCTGACTCAGTAGGTCTGGGGCGGGGCCCTATGATTTGCATTTCTCGCAAGTTCCCAGGTGACGCTGATGCTGCTGGGCGGGGGAGGGGGGATGGGGAGGGGCCACACTTGGAGGCCCAGTACCTTGTGGGATCTGGTCCCACACCTCTCAGACAGCATCTCCTGCTGCTCTTCCCCCACTCAGTCTGTTCCAGCCAAACTGGCCACCTTGTTATTCCTAAAACGGCCAGGTGCTTTCTCACTTCAAGGCCTTTAATCCTTGATGTTGCATGTACCTGGATTCCCTCCCTCATCTCTCTCAAGTCCCTCTTAGATGTCACCATATCACTGAGGCTTTGTACCTTATTGAAAAGGGCTATCCTCCTCCCCCTCCCTAACCCTCCTCCCTGCTTTATTTTTCGTATAGTTCTTCTGAACATCCAACATACATTTACACATATATGCACGTATATTTTCTGTCTCCCACCCCCAACTCACACAAGAAAGCTTAAACCTTATGAGGGAGAGGACTTTGTTTTGTTCACTGATATGTCCAGGGTGTCTAGAACCGTGGCTGACACGCAGTAGGTCTCAATACATCTAAACGGAAAAAAAGGCAGAAAACCCGACCAGACAGGAGTGCCTTAGTTCTGTTGATAGCCACGAGGGGCCGCTGTGGCGCTGCAGAACGGACAGGAAGGCTCGCTGCTGCTCTGCCTCCCACAGCCAAGGGCTTAACACAGACCCTGGGAGGGAAATACCTGGGTGGCCAAGCAGGCCCAGCTGGGACATGGAAACATGTTTGTTATTGCCTCCTAAAGCCTCGTGCCCAACACCAAGCCAAGCTGCTCCTGTAGATCCGCCGCAGCCCATATCCAGTAAGCTTTTGGAAGGCGGCATATCAGGGTGAAAACATTTGAACAAGTCCCCAGTGGGGTTTGATGGATACCAGGTCCTGGGGAAAGGCTGAGGGGAAGGAGTGAACCTGGCCTGGTCCAGGTAGACACAGCTGAGAGGCAGAATTACACAGAGTGGGGTAGTCACTCCAAGTTTAAATCCAGAAGCCAAATTCTCAGAGGGGAGAGGTGAGCCTAGCTTGAATGTATCCCTCCCTGGATCTGGGATGTTCCAGGGCTCACTCTTTCCTCCTTCCTCATCAATATAGCCATCTATCTGTCCAGATGTACATGCATGCATATACCTGAAGGCTCTAAGAGAATTCGTTTGCATTCACCATGACATAGCATATAAAAGCTCTGGGCTTAGGAGTTAAAAAAAAAAAAGCTTTAGTTTCACCTCCAGCTGTGTGACTCAAGTCTTACCTTATCTGTGTTCCCTACCTCATGGATTAGTTGTGCTGAAATGTTAGTTGAAATATTGTGAAAGCTCCTTGTGAACCATCTAAACATCAAAATGTTTGTGTTTTTTTTGCGTGTGGATGGGGCTGCTTTCACATATGGCACTTGAATCCAGCAGGGATTTATCAGAAGATCCCACCCAGCGTAGAATCCGAGTGAACCACAGATTTATTTATGTGTTGGTTTGCATACAATTTAAGGACAATATTAATAATAATAATAGCTAAAAATTATGTAGCATTTGCCTCAGGCCAGTAAACCCATTACACACTTCATCTCATTTAATCCTTACAACAAATCTAAGAGGTATGAACTATCCTAATCCTCCAGTATATAGATGAGGAAACTAAGGCTCAGAGAGGTTAAGTAACTTGCCCTAAATGACAGGCTTGTAAATGAGATTTGGGCTCAGGCTGTCTGCCCCCTCCCCCTCCTACACCAGAGCCTGTTCGGTGACCTGAAGGGACAGTGAAATCATCCTGGTGGACCAGCCTTGGACCTTAGACCTGGTGTGCATCCCAGCTCTGCTACTTCTCAGCTGTATAAACTTGGGCAAATGATTTATCTGCCCTAAGCTGCTGTTTCTTCCTCTGTAAAATGAAGATAATATTTTCCTTGAAGGGTCGTTGTGAGGATTAAATGGGATAACACGTAAAGCACCCAGCCAGTCCCTGTGAGAGTAGATGTCCATTAAACATTACTCCGCCCCTGACTCCTCATTAAAGATGAAAAAGCAAAGCACTGAGAAGCTAAATGGCTTAGCTGACATTTTCCAGTGTGTTTTCCCAGACTTTGTGGTCAGTCCCTGGGCCATCTCCAGGTAAGGTTTTCTCTTTGCTGCAGTTAGTAGTCAAGGATCTTGACTTTTCTCAGTTCCCTCTTAGCCAAGGTGGGACCCTGGCAGATAGGGCCCATCAGAAGCCTTTGCCCAGCCACCCTTCCCTCTTACTGGCCCTTCTTTTCTGCCCTCTCCCCATAGCTTGAAAAGAAGACTAGGACAAGGAGAAGTTAAAAGCTCCCTTGGTCATCAAGAGAATTAAGGTGAGGAGAAGGGATAACGTGGAGGGGAGAGATTCGTGGTTTGGGTCATGCCCGCACTCCAGTCAAGAGCCTCTTAGCTCTAAGCCACCCACTTAGGCACAGCAAGATTCACTTAGTCACGCCATCTAGAATCGCATTTAGTATTAAAGCTGAAAGACCGCAGAGATTATTTCATTTTCAGCCAAGCTTCATGCCTGGTAGATGAGCCATCACAGGGTGACTAACTTTCCTGGCGTCCCACATTAGCAGTCTCCCCAGCCACCCAGGGTCCGAGTTCCCTGGCCTCTTTGCCTTTTACCACTTTGACTCCCATGACCTCGCCATTCTCTGTGGATTCATTGCCCTGGAGCTTTGCGTGGTCAAGGCTGCAGTGATAGACTTTACCCCTCTAGTGCCATCTTCTCCCCCAACACTCTTGCTTTGCTGAGCACCACTTAGTCAAAACCTTTTTTGCTGCCTCCTGGCTGCCCAGGACCCCACACTAAGGTAAACTCCTTTGGCAAAATCCCATGTCCTAAAGCTTCCCCTGTGCCCATTTCTCTATCACAACTTACCTTTCTTACGTCCCAGCCAACAGTCAAATTCAAAAGGAAATCTGGTATGTAATAAGTTCCACCATGTTTACGACTGATAATGAACTCAAATGGTTCTAAGGTTGTTTATTTTTAAAACTGGACTCCTAGAGGAATGAAATGTTTACCCAAAGAGGTAAGGCCTTTAGGGTAGAATTCTGGGAATTCTGATGCAGAAAATTCTCCCCAGCATGCCTCCAAGTGTCCAGTGGAGACAGCTCCAAGCACTGACCCCATGTGATACTAGCCTTGAGTTAGAGGTATGTGTGGTTTCAAGCATTAGCCTGATGATGGTCTGGTCTCTTTTCTGAATCTAAGAAATTCCTTGGTCTTCTTATCATAGCAAATCTAAAGTCGTTTATCATCTCCATTTCCTTGGAGCACTCTTTTAACCTCTCTTTTTCACCCAGTGCCTGCAGTCAGAGAGTTAAGGGAAACGGGGGTCTGTCAGGGGAGGGTGCCAGCTGGTCTTTGACTACTTCTTGTAGCAGCTCTAGAGGCCCCCCTTTCCAAAAATCTCAAGCACCAAACCCCAAATGCCTTATTTCCACAGGACTCGACCTCTTTCCCAAAATGCTTCCTAAGATCAATGTAAGTGCTCATTGTAATGGTTAGAATGGTGGTGCTGCCAGCTGTAGTAGATTTCCTCTCCATGTCATCATGATTCATGGTGGTCCTGAGGGATGCAGAGAGCACAGTGGCCAGGAGCTGGGATGACCACACATCCCTGTTTCTGCCTGCTATCCTGGCGTAATTATTAATAGGGCCAAAGTGTCCTGGGTTGAACGATAAACTCTATTAAGATCATGGGCTTGGGAGTGAGTTTGACCTGAATTCAAAGCCTACCCTTGCCTCTTAGTAGATGAGTGACCTTGGACAAGTTTCGTAAAGTCTATGAACCTCAGTTTCCAAATCTGCAGAAAGAGGATGTTATTAGCCCCCACCCCCCACCACCACACCCCCCGTTGGTAAGGTCATTTGGCAGGACTGGCTTTGCGCTGTGCCGAGCACATGCTAAGAGTGCAACCTGAGTTAGCTCTGATTCTAGAATTATAGAGCATCCATGTACATCCTCCTCATTTGCAGACTCACCGCAGAGAGGACGTAGACTCCAGTGAGGAATATTTTGCACTGGAAAAACTTGCAACCAGACAGACTAGCATTCAAATCCCAGCTGCACTATTTCTAGTTCTGTGACCCTGGGCAATTGAAACAAACTTTTTGAGCCTCACCTTACCCATCTGTGCAATGGGGATAAAAATCTCAGGGTTGTTGAAAGGAGAAAATGAGATAAAGGTATTGGAAAGCACTGTGCCCTGTGTACTAGTAAATGCTGCTGCTTATTATTACATTTGGGGGAAATGAGGCACAGAGAGGTAGGAAGAACTGCCCACGTACACAACTAGGGTTGTGAGAGAGGGGGCGTGTCCGGCTCTGTGCACTTTCCACTCTATCTTATGGTCTCTGAGGACTATATTCTCCCTCCTCCCCAGGTTACAATCATGCCCTAAGCCATCAGCATCATTTCCAATGCTGTATTAATCCTTCACAAGCTCTCCCCTCCCTTATCATGGAGGTTCGAAACAGGAAATGGAAGCCTCATGATGACATGCAGCTGGCCCTGGGATTTCTGAATTAGAACCAAATTTCATGTTTGTGGAATAGATGTCAGTCTGCTGGCTGTGTGACATTGGGCAAATAACTATACCACGCTGAGCTGCAATTTCCTCCTGTGTAAAAAAAAATGACACCCCTTGCAGGGTAGGCGACAAACTAAAGTCATTCTGACTCCCAAATCTCTGCTTTTTTTTTTTTTTTTGCGGTACGCGGGCCTCTCACTGCTGTGGCCTCTCCCATTGTGGAGCACAGGCTCCAGACGCGCAGGCTCAGCGGCCATGGCTCACGGGCCTAGCCGCTCCGCGGCATGTGGGATCCTCCCAGACCGGGGCACGAACCCGCATCGGCAGGCGGACTCTCAACCACTGCACCACCAGGAAAGCCCTAAACCTCTGCTTTTAACTTTGATCCTAGCTCAAGTTCAGTGGCTGTCCAGTCCCCTGGCCGTTTGGGGAGCAGTTAAGATGATGGCAGGTAGTAAGAAAAAACCTACATTTCAGGTGTATGAGGATGACTTCAAAAATTGAGATTTGGGCTATGATATGAGATAGAATGCTACCTTGTGTGGATAGATATTTTATTCAAAATCGTCCAAAAGCAGTTGGCCTGTTTTTTGGTTTTTGTTTTTAACATCTTTATTGGAGTATAATTGCTTTACAATGCTGTGTTAGTTTCTGCTTTATAACAAAGTGAATCAGCTATACATATACATATATCCCCATATCTCCTCCCTCTTGTGTCTCCCTTCCACCCTCCCTATCCCACCCCTCTAGGTAGTCACAAAGCACCGAGCTGATCTCCCTGTGCTATGCGGCTGCTTCCCACTAGCTATATATTTTACATTTGGTAGTGTATATGTGTCCTTGCCACTCTCTCACTTCGTCCCAGCTTACCCTTCTCCCACCCCGTGTCCTCAAGTCCATTCTCTATGTCTGCGTCTTTATTCCTGTCCTGCCCCTAGATTCTTCAGAACCATTTTTTTTTTAGATTCCATATATATGTGTTAGCATACGGTATTTGTTTTTCTCTTTCTGACTTACTTCACTCTGTATGACAGACTCTAGGTCCATCCACCTCACTATAAATAACTCAATTCTGTTTTTTACAGCTGAGTAATATTCCATTGTATATATGTGCCACATCTTCTTTACCCATTCATCTGTCGATGGACACTTAGGTTGCTTCCATTGTCCTGGCTATTGTAAATAGTGCTGCAATGAACATTGTGGTACATGACTCTTTGAATTATGCTTTTCTCCAGGTATATGCCCAGTAGTGGGATTGCTGGGTCGTATGGTAGTTCTATTTTTAGTTTTGTAAGGAACCTCCATACTGTTCTCCATAGCGGCTGTATCAATTTACATTCCCACCAGCAGTGCAAGAGGGTTCCCTTTTCGCCACACCCTCTCCAGCATTTTTTGTTTGTGGATGTTTTGATGATGGCCATTCTGACTGGTGTGAGGTGATACGTCATTGTAGTTTTGATTTGCATTTCTCTAATGATTAGTGATGTTGAGCATCCTTTCATGTGTTTGTTGGCAATCTGTATATCTTCTTTGGAGAAATGTCTGTTTAGGTCTTCTGCCCATTTTTGGATTGCGTTGTTTGTTTTATTAATATTGAGCTGCATGAGCTGCTTGTATGTTTTGGAGATTAATCCTTTGTCAGTTGCTTCGTTTGCAAATACTTTCTCCCATTCTGAGGGTTGTCTTTTCGTCTTGTTTATGTTTTCCTTTGCTGTGCAAAAGATTTTAAGTTTCATTAGGTCCCATTTGTTTATTTTTGCTTTTATTTCCATTTCTCTAGGAGGTGGGTCAAAAAGGATATTGCTGTGATTTATGTCATACAGCATTCTGCCTATGTTTTCCTCTAAGAGTATTATAGTTTCTGGCCTTACATTTAGGTCTTTAATCCATTTTGAGTTTATTTTTGTGTATGGTGTTAGGGAATGTTCTAATTTCATTCTTTTACATGTAGCTCTCCAGTTTTCCCAGCACCACTTATTGAAGAGGCTGTCTTTTCTCTATTGTATATTCTTGCCTCCTTTATCAAAAATAAGGTGACCATATGTGTATGGGTTTATCTTTGGGCTTTCTATCCTGTTCCGTTGATCTATATTTCTGTTTTTGTGCCAGTACCATACTGTCTTGATTACTGTAGCTTTGTAGTATAGTCTGAAGTCGAGGAGCCTGATTCCTCCAGCTCTGTTTTTCTTTCTCAAGATTGCTTTGGCTCTTCGGGGTCTTTTGTGTTTGCATACGAATTGTGAAATTTTTTGTTCTAGTTCTGTGAAAAATGCCAGTGATAGTTTGATAGGGATTGCATTGCATCTGTAGATTGCTTTGGGTAGTATAGTCATTTTCACAGTGTTGATTCTTCCAATCCAAGAACATGGTATATCACTCCATCTGTTTGTATCATCTTTAATTTCTTTCATCATTGTCTTATAGTTTTCTGCATACAGGTCTTTTTGTCTCCTTAGGTAGGTTCATTCCTAGGTATTTTATTCTTTTTGTTGCATTGGTAAAAGGGAGTGTTTCCTTGATTTCTCTTTCAGATTTTTCATCTTTAGTGTATAGGAATGCAAGAGATTTCTGTGCATTAATTTTGTATCCTGCTACTTTACCAAATTCATTGATTAGATCTAGTAGTTTTCTGGTAGCATCTTTAGGATTCTCTATGTACAGTATCATGTCACCTGCAAACAGTGACAACTTCACTTCTTCTTTTCTAATTTGGATTCCTTTTATTTCTTTTTCTTCTCTGATTGCTGTGGTTAAAAATTCCAAAACTGTGTTGAATAACAGTGGTGAGAGTGGACAACCTTGTCTTGTTCCTGATCTTAGAGGAAATGCTTTCAGTTTTTCACCATTGAGAGTGATGTTGGCTCTGGGTTTGTCATATATGGCCTTTATTATGTTGAGGTAAGTTCCCTCTATGCCTTCTTTCTGGAGGGTTTTTTATCATAAATGGGTGTTGAATTTTGTCGAATGTTATTCTGCATCTATTGAGATGATCCTATAGATTTTCTACTTCGATTTGTTAATATGGTTTATCACATTGATTGATTTGTGTATATTGAAGAATCCTTGCTCCTGGGATAAACCCCACTTGATCATGGTGTATGATCCTTTTAATGTGCTGTTGGATTCTGTTTGCTAGTATTTTGTTGAGGATTTTTGCATCTATGTTCATCAATGATATTGGCCTGTGGTTTTCTTTGTGACATCTTTGTCTGGTTTTGGTATCAGGGTGATGGTGGCCTTGTAGAAGGAGTTTGGGAGCATTCCTCCCTCTGCTATATTTTGGGAGAGTTTGAGAAGGATAGGTGTTAGCTCTTCTCTGAATGTTTGATAGAATTCACCTGTGAATCCATCTGGTCCTGGGCTTTTGTTTGTTGAAAGATTTTTAATCACAGTTTCAATTTCAGTGCTTGTGATAGGACTGTTCATATTTTCTATTTCTTCCTGGTTCAGTCTCGGAAGGTTGTGCATTTGTAAGAATTTGTCCATTTCTTCCAGGTTGTCCATTTTATTGGCATAGAGTTGCTTGTAGTAATCTCTCATGATCCTTTGTATTTCTGCAGTGTCAGTTGTTACTTCTCCGTTTTCGTTTCTAATTCTATTGATATGAGTCCTCTCCCTTTTTTCTTGATGAATCTGGCTAATGGTTTATCAATTTTGTTTATCTTCTCAAAGAACCAGCTTTTAGTTTTATTGATCTTTGCTATTGTTTCCTTCATTTATTTTTCATTTATTTCTCATCTGATCTTTATGATTTCTTTCCTTCTGCTAACTTTGGGGGTTTTGTGTTCTTCTTTCTCTAATTGCTTTAGGTGTAAGGTTAGGTTGTTTATTTTTTAAGATGTTTCTTGTTTCTTGAGGTAGGATTGTATTTCTATAAACTTCCCTCTTAGAACTGCTTTTGCTGCATCCCATAAGATTTGGGTTGTCGTGTTTTCATTGTCATTTACTTCTAGGTATTTTTTGATTTCCTCTTGATTTCTTCAGTGATCTCTTGGTTATTCAGTAGTGTATTGTTTAGCCTCCATGTGTTTGTATTTTTTACAGATTTTTCCTGTAATTGATATCTAGTCTCATAGCATTGTGGTCAGAAAAGATACTTGATACGATTTCAATTTTCTTAAATTTACTAAGGCTAGATTTGTGACCCAAGATACGATCTATCCTGGAGAATGTTTCATGAGCAGTTGAGAAGAAAGTGTATTCTGTTGGTTTTGGGATGGAATGTCCTATAAATATCAATCAAGTCCTTCTTGTTTAATGTATCATTTAAAGCTTGTGTTTCCTTATTTATTTTCATTTTGGATGATCTGTCCATTGGTGAAAGTGGGGTGTTAAAGTCCCCTACTATGATTGTGTTACTGTCAGTTTCCCCTTTTATGGCTCTTAGCATTTGCCTTATGTATTGAGGTGCTCCTATGTTGGGTGCATAAATATTTACAATTGTTATATCTTCTTCTTGGATTGATCCCTTGATCATTATGTAGTGTCCTTCTTTGTCTCTTGTAATAATAGTCTTTATTTTGAAGTCTATTTTGTCTGATGTGAGAATTGCTACTCCAGCTTTCTTTTGATTTCCATTTGCATGGAATAAGTTGACCTGTTTTTGTTTTCCATACCTATGAGCCTCTAGCAGAACCTGTATAGCCTGCTGACTATTTTTGTAAATAGAGTTCTATTGGAGCACAGCCATGCCCATTTGTTTATGTACTACCTATGGCTGCTTTTTCTCTGCTGTGCCAGAGATGAGTGGTTGCAACAGAGACCACACAGACTGTAGAGGCAAAGTATTTACTATGTAAACCTTTACAAATAAAGTTTGTAATCCTGCTAGACAGTAAATACCACTTAAGTTTTAATAATGATAATTACAGTAATACCTGCTGCTATCACGTGCTTGCTCTGTGCCAAGTAGTGTTCTAAGGCTTTATATATACTGTCTAATTTAATACTTGCAACAATCCCATGGCACACACATACTTTTATTCCCGTTTTATGAGTGAGGAAACTGAGGCAGAAAGAGATTAAGTAACTTGCTCAAGGCAAATGACAATTGGAGTTCTAACCTAGGTAAAGTATTAGACTTCCTTAGAAACTTTCACACCCATTTTCTTTCCTGATACACTTAGTCACTCATCATATGAGAGAGGATTTTAAGTGGTCCACAGCACATTAAAAAACATCCTGTCCTGCGAATTCCCTGGCGGTCCAGTGGTTAGGACCCTGCGCTTTCACTGCCAAGGCCCCGGGTTTAATCCCTGGTCAGGGAACTAAGATCCTGCAAGCCACGGTGCGGCGCAACCAAAAAAAAAAAAAAAGAGTCCTCTCCTATTTAAAAGGTATTCCCTTTTAAATTCTCTTTAACATTGTGACTCTCCCTTTTAAAAGAAAGAATGAGTGGTCTCTTCACATATAGCGGTAACTTGCTAAAATTTGTATTGCTTTGTTTCATAGCATTTATTTTTATGGTTGCCTTTTATTTGTGGCAAACGATCCTTGCTTTCCCTTTGCACCAGTTTCCTTTCAAAATTAATTTATTTAGGAGTAAAAAGTAAAGTCAGTTCAATTATTAAAGAAACAATGTTAATAAATGTACAGATGGTGTGTAGATATGACAAAAATCATGACAACAGCACAGAAATGAATGACAGCGCCCAGAGCGCTGGCCCCTGTCCCAGCCAGCAGTAGTTTGGTTTGTGGCTGTGGACACACCAGTGTTCCTTCTCCACCCCCTGAGCCTCAGGTTCCTTATCTTCTGAGAGAAGGAGTTGAATTAAATTATCTCTAATGTTCTATGGCATGCCAGTTTATTCTTCCTGGCCTGGAATTCACCATACCTTCACTTGAGCCAAGATTAAATTAGACTTGTTAGAGCTCCATCCTTTCAAGCGCTGTAAACACAGAGGACTCGATGGCACTCCTTACGTCTCTCCCTGTTAGAGTGAGCCCGTTAATCCCCATCTAGATTCTTGCAGAAAAGGGAGAGACAACAAATGCATATGGTACAGAATTCAATTTGTGCTTCTGGCCTAGAAATTAAACAGATCCAGGTTCGTCCAGGGCATTTACCAGGAGAAAGAGAAAGCCCTCGACATTACCTCGTTCATAGTTATTCCACCTGGGCCCAGCAGGCCTGGCCTGATGGGCTTTCTCACCCTCTGGAGGGCCCTGTGTCTCCTTACCCAGAGACAGCCATGGTCACAAAGCTCACAATGGCTGGAAGGAAAAGAGTAGGATTTCTATTAGAAAATACAAGATGCAGCACTTCAAATGGGCTCCAAGTCTATATGAAAAATATCCTGGTCAGTAGTGGCAAGAGTGGCAAGACCCATTCTTCTTCCCTTTAAGGAGACTTAGGGGTGGAGGGGCACCCGGGATGGGCCAGGGACAATAACCTATTTACAGCACACTGCTATATTTAGTACTTTAACACACCCCTCCTCCCTCCCGCAACATCAGTTCTGAGAGGTAAGAGTGATCACCAGTGTCGTCATCATCATCATCGTTTATCATTCATTTTATTACAGTATATTTTGTATAGATGGAGAAATTAAGACTCAGAAAGGTTGCAATCCCCTCTAACTTCAGTATAGTCCTAATCGGTATAGGTGTTATCACTCCCTATTTTATATTTAAGGAACTTGAGATTGAGGGTAAGTGACAGAGTCAGGTTTTGAACCCAGGTCAATTCTCTTCAAGTCTTTTCCCTGCGCTTCCTCTCATGCAGGCCTCGGGAAACTTTGAATTATGGCCTTCTAGCCCTTAGCAGGAGAGAGGGAGGGAGAGGGAGAAGCAGGCAGGCTGGATTCCAGTGGAGATGATAGTAAGAGAGGGCAAGGGGGTTTCCCCCTCCGTCACATCTTCATAAGGGCACCGGCCCCACCCAACAACACTGTCATTTTTCATTCCTCATGTATGTCAAAAATTCCTACACGGTCAGTACAATGCACACTTCCCCCCAGCCACTCATGCAGATTTGAAACCATCTATCAATCCTTCCCAATGATAGCTGACGGAGGTATCTGTGGCCAAAAGCCACATGAGTCCCTCCTCCAACTGCCAGCAAGGAGCAGGTTAAGAGCCATGTTGTCTGTCTTGACTAAAGTTCTTTCCCACGGGCTATTACTTAAGCCCCATCCATACACAGTCTGTGAAGCCCAAGTTATCTGAAGTGCCAGGACCTCTGTCTGCAGGGAGTCTCCATCCATAGCGGGCAATGTCAGTGTTCCACCCAGAGTCCTCAGATCCCCTTCACCATTTCTGTGGTCCCTCGGCCAGCTTCTGTGTGCTCTGTTTCTGATGAATCACACCTGCTACTTTCTGCAGAGGCCTGCCTCAGGCTGTCGGATTTGCTCTGCCCTCACTTTCAGAGAGCCAGAAGTGCCTGAGAGCCAGTGACCAACTAGGGCAGGAGCCTAAAAACCCAGCTCTCTTGCCGCAAGTCAGGGCCAACTCTAAGGTGTCAATTACATTCCAGAGATCCCCCTGGGATCAGGCTCGGATTGAGCCTGAAATCATACCTTTGCCTGGCCTCTTCCTCATCATGTTTTACTGCCCACACTCCCTCACCAGTTTCTCCTTGGAGCGCTCCCTTAATAAATCACATGCAAGCACACTATCACCTGCCCTGAGACACCATCTGCCCTAAGACACCATCTTTCATCCTTCATCTACCTTCCTTTCCTCCAGGCCCACAGACTATATTCCCTTGAATAAATATTCCCTCCCCATGATCATCTGCCTCAGTCTTCCTTATGGAAATGTGTCTCATGAATGTAAACGTGGTAAATGGGAATGTCACTGTTAAAGTTATCTACTCTATCAGCAGATTTCTAGGCAACAATAAACTCAACTTGGTGGTGTTCATGTCCATCTTATATATAAAGCCTTTTCAATAAGGAAATTTCACTACACATAATGGTGACCTCATCCCATTCCTTTTATAGAAAAGAAAAGTGAGAAATTTACCTTTTGTTTAAAAGTTGAATATTCTTTTTAAAAAAAATTTTATTGGAGTATAGTTGATTTACAATGTTGTGTTAGTTTCAGGTGTAAAAGTGAGAAATTTAGAGTTGAGTTTTTGTTTTTGATCCATCCACTTATTAACTTGTCCATTCATTTATTAACCATTGGTAAGTGGTATGACCTTTATTTTATTTTTAAAAGTAAAAGGTTTTTTTCTCCTGATTCTTAAGGTAATATACATATATCCTTTGTGAAAATTTTTTTTAAATTTAGAAAAATATTATAATTCAAGCATGCTAACATCAATCAGTGCTTTTTGGTAAATTTCTACCCAATTGTTTTTTTCTATGCAGATATTCTTAAATAATTGTGATAGACATTACTCACGCCCATCACCTGGTTCTCTTCTCCTTCTAAATACATGGGACAATTATACTTCCTTCCCCCCTTGATATTAGGCATGGTCATATGACTTGGTTTGGTCCATGAAATGTGAGCAGTGTATTTAAGAGCTTGTGTGCCGTTCTCCATGCCCTCTTCCATCACTAAGGTGAACCCTGAAGCTTCAAGTTGAGATGGTGGCTCCTTCATCATTCTGGGTACCTGCAAGATTACAGGCTCTCTGATAGCAGAGCCCCCTGCCAACCCAAAATGGGCATGTAGCATATGAAAGAAATAAACGGTTGTTTCAAGCCATTGGAACTCAGTGGATATATTAGTTTGCTAGTACTGCTGTAACAAAGTACCACAAACTGGGTGGCTTAACACCAGAATTTACTGTCTCATAGTTCTGGAGGTTAGAGGTTCAAGTTCAAGTTGTTGATGTGGCCTGGTCCCTTCTGAGGCCTGTGAAGGAGAATCTGTTTCATGCCTCTCTGCTAGATTCTGGTGGTTTACTACTGATCTTGGGCATTCCTTGGCTTATAGAAGCATCTCCCTGATTACTGCCTTCATCTTCACCTGGCATCCTGCAAGTGTACATATCTGTGTCCAAATGTCTTCCTTTTAATAAGGACACCAGTCATATTTGATTAGGGCCCACCATAATGACCTCATCTTAACTAATTATATATGTAATGACCCTACTTTCTTATAAGGTTACATTCTGAGTACTAGGGAGTAGGACTTTAACATATGATTTTTAGGGAGACACAATTCAACCCATAACGGTGGATGTTTGTTACAACAGTGTATCTTAGCCTAAACTGACCAATATAGAGCTCATCCTTCTTGTGCTTTTTTTTTTTTTTTTTTTTTTTGCTGCATGCGGGCTTTCTCTAGTTGCGGAGGCTACTCTTCGTTGCGGTGCGCAGGCTTCTCATTGCGGTGGCTTCTCTTGTTGCAAAGCACGGGCTTCAGTAGCTGTGGTGCACGGGCTTAGTTGCTCCGTGGCATGTGGGATCTTCCTGGACCAGGGATTGAACCAGCGTCCCCTGCATTGGCAGGTGGATCCTTAACCTCTGTGCCACCAGGGAAGGTCCTCATGCTGCTTTTTAACTTCCTGTTTTCAATTTATGAGGCTAAATAATTTTCCCAAGGTCACAAAACCAATAAGAGGGAAAACTGGAATTCTAATACAGGTTTTTCTGATTCAATAGAGTGTACTTTCAACTAGTCTCTAGAGGTTGATCCCTGACAGTCCAAGTGCTTTGCCACTCAACACAGTACCTGTTATATCCCAGACATTGAGGGTCAGTACTGTTTGTCTTGGGCTTGGCCTGTTGAGTTTCCTACATGAATCAATTTATTTGTTTATGTTACCTGTTTTCTCCCTGTGGGCATTGCTTTTGCAACCTTGCACTATGCTATAGTTCCTCTAAAATAAATATTAAAAGTATAACACATGACCTTCCAGGTCACCAAAAACCCTAGAGTCATTAAGACAATCTGAACCACTCTCACCCTAAGCTCCCCTTGTCCCTGACTCTCTCCTCCCATGAGCACAGACCCATGGACTAGGTCCCCTTACCCTTCTTGTACCTGTTTTCTGCCAAGCAAATTTCCCCTCAAAGGAATGAGCCAGGAATAAAAATATTTGATCGATTAAAGCAAACAGGTTGTCAGGTAATGGCAGCTCCTCCTGTGTACGTCCTTTATAAAAGAATCACCCCATTACAAGGGACTCAATCAAATGGCAACTTTTTCTCATTCCTGATGTTCGCATCTCCCAGTGAAGAGAAAAGAAGAAACCCCACTTTGTGAAGCTTGTACTCAGGCAGGGAATCACAGAAGCTCTTCAATCTCTTATTGCTTTTTCCCTCTTGCCATTCCTATTGAGCATGATGCCTTTTTTATCTGACACTGAGAGGCTTTGTGTGTGTGCTACTCCTCATTAATTTGATCACAGAGGGCAGATCTAAGATGTGATTCAAGTAAATGAAAGGTTCTCCAGAAGCTATCCAGGTATAGGCATTCTCTTCTAAGCCCTTATCCGTGCCTTTGAATTCATTAGCTCGGAGAGCATAGCACTTCCAAAGAGGCACGTAGACCACATATACACACCTCGGAGAGCCTGACTCTGCAGACTGGCACCAAGTCACCTTCTCCTAACCCAAGTTGATGAGACACACATCGTGTTTACTCCAATTTTCTCATTAATTTTGCTGGCTGCCTGACAGCCTCTGCCTCCCCGGATTAGATTTCTGAAATTAGGCTGATCTTCATGCTGAGACAGGCCCAACTGCCTCCTTGCAGGCAAAAAAATCCCCATCCCCATTTTGGCAACTGAAGCTCTGCCAGGAAAGATCTGTCTGAAGTGGTAAATGCTGGGGAGGCTTGCCTTCATGTGCAGGTCAAGTGATTTGCCTAACCAGAAAGAAAACCTTACCAAAACATCTCTCAGATGCCTGCCACTATGCTGCAGTGTACAGAATTGGTCCAAGATTTAAATGAGGTGTTTTAAAATGCAGCACGTATCCGGAAGGATTGCTATAATAAGCCATTAATGCTTTAGTGCAAATGAGTTTGATCAAATTGACTTTAGCCACCTGGCAGGGTCAGGAGGGACACAGCAAGATAAATTCTAGTGAGATAAAAGGATTCAAAAAAGGCAGCAAAGGCAAGAGGAGTAGTAAGGTGCCCAGGACCCCAGGAACATCAAATGGACATTGGGTCAATGAAATGTGAGCAGTGTATTTAAGAGCTTGTGTGCAGTTCTCCATGCCCTCTTCTGTCACTAAGGTGAACCCTGAAGCTTCAAGTTGAGATGGTGGCTCCTCCATCATTCTGCGTACCTGCAAGATTACAGGCTCTCTGATAGCAGAGAGCCAACAGTTTATTTCTTGCATATGCTACATGCTCATTTTGGGTTTTGCCAACCCAAAATGAGCATGTAGCATATGCAAGAAATAAACTGTTGTTGTTCCCCCACCAGGTGGGGGAATGAAATGGAGAGGCCAAGAGAACATAGGGAGATGGTGCAGACAATCCTTAATCACCTAACGGTCTTGGTGGGGTGGAGGCGGTGGGGGGGGGGGGACTTGAGATGATGTCAAACAAGCTGTGACCTTGAACAAGCCCCTTAAAACTCTCTGACCCCATTGCAACTATCAGAAGCAGAAAATAGTGGTTTATCTACCCAAAGGCAGAGGGGCGAATTAAAAGATCCCTTTCTCCAGGAAGATTCTGTGAGTCAGAGTGAAGTCCAGTCAGTGAAGAAATCCTCTGGTTTAATCCTTCCAAGCCTTAGCATCATTGTTAGAGCCAGGTAGACTTGGTCTCAATTCTTTTTTGTGTTTTTTTTGTGGGTTTTTTTTTGCGGTACGCGGGCCTCTCACCGCTGTGGCCTCCCCCGCCGCGGAGCACAGGCCCCGGACACGCAGGCCCAGCGACACGCGGGATCCTCCCGGACCGGGGCATGAACCCGCGCCCCCTGCATCGGCAGGCGGACTCCCAACCACTGCGCCACCAGGGAAGCCCTGGTCTCAATTCTGAGCTCTGCTGCTGCACAGTTCACTGGGCAACCGTGGGTGAGTCTAAATCTCTATGGGCTTCAAGTTTCTCATCTACAAATAAATCATAAAACCTACCTCACTGGGTTGTCAGGAGGTTTCAATAGGACCATGTATGTACAATCACTTAGTAACAATGATGGGCAGAAAATAAACCCTCAGTAATAACAGCTTAGCTTCCATGTGTCATCACCATCACCACCACCACCATCATGCCATACCCACCAGTGATTGTGTGCCTCCTGGTGGGTGGAGTTCAGCAACATCATGGTGAAGGGAGTGGGTTCTGGAGTCAGACCATCCTAGTCTCAAATCTGGGCTGTAATGGGGACCAGATATCTGATCTTGGGCAAGTTATTTATTCTCAGCTTCAGTTCCCTCATCTGTAAATGGGAATAATAAAATTCCCTACCCCACAGGTGAGGATTAAGTGAGACGATTCATGTAACTTGCTGAGGCTGGTGCCTGGCACACAGTCAGAGTTCAATAAATGCGAGATAGGGACCCCAAAACTCCCTTTCTCATCCTCTGCCTTTCTCTGCAGTTCTTTTTTGTTTTTTTGTTTTTGTGACAGATGTGGTTGGGTAGGGATTATGAAATCCAGTTCTGTGGATGATCAGAGTAGATGCAAAAAACATTGCTTTCAACCAGAGAGACAAAGAAGACCCCCGTGAGCCAGCTCAAATCTGGTTTCATCCAGCTCCCATAGTATTTTGGCTTTTAGGCTGCAGTACAGAAAATTAGTTCTCCTGAAGCTGTCCCCTTCAGAGTGCAACTGGGGAAGATAAAGAGTGGCCAAAGAGCTCTGAACAATGGCTAATCTTCTAATTAGCACTTCAGAGAGAAGCGATAACAGGAATCCACTCTCAGCCATAAACCCCAGGGAACAGCAGGATCTGATCAATGTTTTCCTGGAATCTGACTCAAAGCCACTGAGCTCCTGCCTTCTAAGTTTGTGTCTCCCTCCTGGAAACTTACCTTCTGTCCCTCTCTTTTTTTTCGGTTCGCGGGCCTCTCACTGTTGTGGCCTCACCTCTCCCGTTGCGGAGCACAGGCTCCGGACGCGCAGGCTCAGCGGCCATGGCTCACGGGCCCAGCCGCTCCGCGGCATGTGGGATCTTCCCGGACCGGGGCACGAACCCGTGTCCCCTGCATCGGCAGGCGGACTCTCAACCGCTGTGCCACCAGGGAAGCCCCTGTCCCTCTCTTTTATTATCTTCTCCTTTTTCTTTTTCCCGTTTTCAATCTTCCTGTTCCCTTCTAACTCTCAGAACTAGGCAACCCCCTTCCATCTCTTTCTCTCATAACTACCATAATATGGGGTGCATGTAATCAGGTGTTTGTTCCTTCATTCTTGAGACATTTACTGAATACTTACTAAGTGCTAAGGATATAGAAAAGAATAAGATGGTCTCTTTGTCCACAAGGAGATAGACTAACAAACAATGGACAGTGCTTGCAAACAACCTCAGTTGCTTCAGCAAGTGCTTTTTCAGAAGCATAAGTGGGGTGGGTGTATAGACGAAGTGCCAAATTCTGGCTGAGTGGGGCACAGAAAGCTATTCTAGAGGAGCCGGTCCTGAGCCTGAGACATGAAGGCTAAGTCTAGGCTTTTTTTTTTTTTTAAGATTTTTTGATGTGGTCCATTTTTAAAGTCTTTATTGAATTTGTTACAACATTGCTTCTGTTTTATGTTTTGGTGTTTTGGCCCCGAGCCATGTGGAACCTTAGCTCCCCAACCCGGGATCGAACCCACACCCCCCTGGCGAAGTCTTAACCACTGGACCGCCAGGGAAGTCCCTAAGTCTAGGCTTTTAAACAGTATAATCATTCAATCAACTGCAGTTCTTGGTCTTCATTCAAACAGCTGTGACTTAGATGTGCATTTGTCTGTCACACAGGAACCATATTCCTAAACTAACCAATTGAGTTGTTTCAGACATTTGTATAACCCTCAGTTTTTCCCTCTATATATGTCAGTGACCCAGGAGGAAAAGGAGCTTCCTCTCCTTCTGGGCTCCTTAATCCCAGTGAGCGTAAAAGGTGAGGTGAGTGGGGAACTGACCAGGAAAGTCAGTAGTAAGGCTCCTCATTCATAGTATCTGTAGAATGAGGGTCCTGTACTTTTAAATCTCTAAGGTTTATTCCTTGTGATTAAGGCAAGGTTTTCAAAATAACCCAATGCCTTCTCTCCCCCATCCCTCTCCAAGGCCAGAGATAGCAAGAAAGAGAAGCATGGACTTGAAAGGCAGGCCTCTCCCTATCCAACCATTGATTCATCCTCACTCTCCCCAGATCAATGCTTGGAGCGATTTCTGAGTGACAGCTCACAGAGACAGCATTTTACATTTAAGCCATTTGGGTTTTGAAGCCATTTAAGTTTGTCAAAACAATGCCACCCCCTGCTGTGTCTCTGGCATAATAATAGGGCTGAGCAGGCCAAATCTTGACTCAGCTTGCCTGTGACCATTTGAACGTATGGGGATAAAAGGAGAGAGAGAGAGGGAGAGAGGGGGAGGGAGTTCTTTTTTCTTTTCTTTCTTTTTAAAATTCTTAACAAATACAGGGAATTTTTGGTCCAGTTTCCCCTCTGGTTCAATGCCATGCACCAGTAAATATGGATCTAAGTAGAGCCCAGTTTATCTTGGAGTATTAAGAATTTAGCGAAGCAAAGAAAATTCACTCTCAGGGTTTAGAGGAAGTTGAAGAATGTACGTTTACCTCTATCATGGTGGGGACCCTAAATGCCTTATTCACTGGTGTATTCCACAGATTTTCCTGGTGCCTGAGGTGTGGTAGATGCTCAAAAAGTATTTGTCGAAGGAATCAACATTTTTACCAACACCAGCTCTACCACCCGCCCCCCACAATGCCATACGGGCTTTCTCCCCATTAGTCCATTCCTGGTGGTGTTGTCATTCATGCCACTGCCTTGTGTTTCTAGGGAGCTGCTCTGAATGATCCATCTTCATCTCATATCTGAGTAGTTTTCTATCTTGCAGTTGAAACCATTTGTTTGTCAACCCTATATTTGTATGGAGGGATTCTTTGGGTCAAGCTTCCAATTAGTGACAGGAATGCAAAGATAAGAGACATATGGCAGAGGCCCTTGAAGAGATGACAGTTTGGTAGAGGAGACAGGGATATGGACATTTAAAATCAAGGGAGTGAGCCTGGGCAGGGATGAGTAAAGATGGAAACAGGAAAAAGAGGACAAATCCTCAAGGCAACCTCATCAAAGGGTTTAGAGAAATGAGAGCTGTCTAGTTTGTGGGGTTTGGAAGTTAAGAGTGTGGACCTGTGAAAGAACTATAAAAGGAGTGGCTTTGGAGTTGGGTACGTGTGTTGCCTAGAAACAAGCTAATTAGGACCAGGATCACTCCCCATTTGCACAACCAAAGGGGCTGCACCCAAACTCAGCTCCCCACAGAACTGATGGTTTCCTTCATCTGGTAAGGAGAACTCTAACTTTCTATGGACCCCAAGTTCAAGTGCAGGGTAGCTAGTATCCCAGACTATTCCTATAAGTGGTTGGCACCCCACGTTTGGACTAATGGCACAAAGTAGCCTGTGTGTTCCTCTACCAAGGTTGTTTTCTCACTTTTGCCCTATAAATGGGAGAAGAGCAGGGGGCAATTTTTCCCTGCTGGAAATCACACCTTAGCTGTGGGCCCCTCAGTGGCTTCTCTCTGTGGGGTATGGAAGAACTAGCTATGTAAGTTTTCCATTTCCCCAGTAAAGCCTATTTCTTAACCCACAGCCAGTTGAACCCAAACCCTGATGCACAATAGGCAGAGACCAGGAAGAGGTTCCCTTTCCATGATATGGGCTTGGGGAACATACAGAGGTAGGCAGGAAGGGCATCCCAGAGTGAGCAGGACACAAACCAGAAGAAATGGGGAATATGGTAAAAAAGAGGGGACAGCATGTGCTGGGAGTCTTGGGAAGTAGGCCAGTAGGGTGGCTGGAACCTCTTCATGCAGGGCCTTTGTGCAGACAGCTGCTGTCTCTGCCTGCCTTCGTCCTTTTTTTTCTGGTAGCAGTACATCAATATTTCTTTGGGGAAACCTGCTTCCCCATAGCATGCAGACTGGCGGGCCTGTCAGTCCCGACACACACTGGGCAGGAGAGAGATGACCTACACCATAAGAGTCTCTCAGGGATTTCAATCCATGAGCAGAATGACACAGAGACTGAAAACCATTGCACCAACTCACCAGATGGTGTCCCCAGGGAGTGAGTTCATGTTCATTTCTGCCCTGGATCTCAGAGCTGCCTTTGCCGGCCCTGTCCAAGGTCTCAGCCCTTTTTTGTTTTGTTTTGTTTTGTTTTTTACTCTGTCAGCCCCACAGTCTTCCATTAGGCCCCCTTTGGGCCTGAGTTAGCTGTTAGCCTGAGTCAGTCTGGGCTTGCAAACAAAGAGCCTTAACAAACAGGCTTGAACACCAGGCTGAGGCAAAAGAACTGCAGCCCAGGACCTGAGTAGTGTCAGAATCTGTGCCCTCCATCTGTACAGTGCTGGGCAGTTCCCTCACATGGTCCCCCTAAAGTGGCACAGTTGGAGCATTTTACCCACCCTAGAGACACTAAAAGTTGTGATTCAGAGATTCAGGTAGACCTCCCAGCCTACCACTGTGACTGCAGCCTCCTGTTGGGGAAGTTCAATTAGCGAGAGATGTGTTGGTGATCAGGCATGGCTCTTTATCTTCCCAACTCCAAGCTGCTGGTGAAACTTGGTAAAGAAATTAAAGTTCTGTGTGAGTGTGTAAATGTACGCTGAAGTGTCCTTGGATAGTATTCCAAGAAGCTGTGCAATTTATTTGTCATTGCCATTTACAAACATTGATCTTACTGATAAAATTCAAACCTGCCACATCCTCTGGTGACCAGCGCTCCTCCCTGGAGCTCTGCCTGGCATCAGGCTTGCCCTGACTCTGCTCTGTGCCTTTCTGGGTACAGTCTTGAGGGTGGGGAGATATTTGATGTGGTCCTGGGAGGAGGCCCTCCTGAGCAAAAGCCTTCAATCTTCAGGTTCACCTGTCTAGAGACAGTGACCTGTACTCGCCTATACCCTCCCCAGATTTTACTCCCCTGAGTAGAAAGAAGGGCACCCAGATTCCCAGGTGCCCATCAACAGACAATTGGATTAAGACGATATGGCATATATATATATATATATATAAAATAGAATGTTACTCAGCCATAGAAAAGGAAATGCTGCCATTTACAGCCACATGGATGGACCTAGAGAATATTATGCTTAGTGAAATAAGTCAGACAGAGAAAGACAAATACTGTATGATATCACTTCCATGTGGAATCTAAAAAATAATACAAATGAATGTATATGCAAAACAGAAAACAGACTCAACTATATAGAAAACAAACTTGTGGTTACCAAAGGGGAGAGAGAAGGAGGAAGGGACAAATTAAGGGTATGGGATTAACAGGTACAAACTACTATATAGAAAATAGATAAGCAACAGAGATATACTATATAGCACAGGGAATTATACCCATTATCTTGTAATACATTTTAATGGAATATAATTTGAAAAATACTGAATCACTATGCTGTACACCTAAACCTAACACAATAGTGTAAATCAACTATACTTCAATTTAAAAAAAAAGAAAAAAGGAGCCACATTTGGAGTTTCAGAAGCTCAGGCAGTGTTAATTCCAAAACTCTTGAGAAAATTGAGCAGATACTGGGGCTTGATTGCTGGGGCTCTTACTCCTTGGTACTGTGTGTAGTCAGCAGCAGGGGCCTTTTTCCTGACCACGGTGGTTTTTGCTGTCAAGCATAGTTGTCTTGGAGCCTGCTGTCATCTTATCAACCATGCATTCTGTGTGAAGCATACTGGGTAAGGAAATTAAATCCAGGTGAAGGAAGGCAACTCAGGACTCTTTTATCATCCTAGAATCTCAGAGCCAGAAGCAATTTTAAAGGTCATCTCTTTCAAACCTTCATCTAATCCCCTCAAATTAAAAAACATACATACATGGGTACGGATATACTGAAAGCTTCCAGGCACGGTACTAAGTATTTTATATGGATTCTCTCATTAATAGACTTTGAATCCATTCAACCCTCTGTAATAGCCACCAGTATTCTCTCCACTGTACAGACTGGGAACCTGAAGCCCCGAAGTTTCCATATTTCACTCCAGGTCATGCAGTGAGTAGGTAGCAGAACTTCTTCAGAGATGGTGGCCTGGCAGGTCTCAGCCAAACCTTACTTGTAGGTGTGTTTTTTTAATTTTCCAGTATATTGTCAGTAATATAAAATAGGGAGTTTGACATTAAAAGTATCCAGATTTCCAACTTTGCCTGAGAAGTCAGAAGAGCTGGGCACACTGGGCTGTGTGGCACATTTCTACAAGGCAAGCGTGGGCTGCAGCTGAGAAACCATCACTCCTTCGGACACGAATCAGATCACGTTAGCAGCAGGCTTCGACTTTCCAGTGGCTCCTGACCACACTTGGAGTAAAATCCAAAGTCCTCATAATAGCCCGCGGGGCCCACAGGCCCAACCCCTGCCATCTGCTACGCCCTCATCCTGTCTACTCCCTGTGCTCCCACACCCCAGGGCTCTCTCCAGTGCTTGGACTTAAAAAGCTCTCTCCTCAGGGTCTTTGCCCTCGCTGTTGGCTCCATCCAGAAAGCTGTTCCTTCTACTCTTCTCATTTCTGACTTGTGCTCAGTCTTTAGCTTGAATGTTATTTCCCCAGGGAGGCTTTCTTGACCCCGTGGTAGGCAGAATAATGCCTACTCCCCCCACCCCACACAAGATGTCCACATCCCAATCCCTGGAACCCGTCAACACGTTACCTGACACGACAAAAGGGACTTTGCAGGTGTGATTAAGGATCTTTTTTTTTTTTTGGCCACGCTGAGTGGCTTGCAGGGTCTTAGTTCCCCAACCAGGGATTGAACCTGGGCCCTCGACAGTGAAAGCGCAGGGTCCTAACCATTGGAGCACTAGGGAATTCCCTGATTAAGGATCTTGAGATGGGGAGATTATCCTGGATTATTTTGGTGGGCCCACACAGAGGTTGGCCTGTTTCCAGGAAAGGGTCCTGAGCCAAGGAAGGTGGGTAACCTCTAGAAGCTGGTAAGGCAAGGAAACATTCTCCCCTAGCACCTCCAGAAGGAAAGCAGCCCCCAGACACCTTGACCTTAGCTCTGTGAGACTGATTTAGAACTTCACATCCATAACCGTAAGAGAGTACATTTGTGTTGTTTCCAGCCACTGTTTGCATTGATTTGTTATATCAGCAACAGGAAACCTGTACAACCACTTATTCTAAGATACTCCCTTCCCCTTCGTTAGTCTCCAGCTTAGGCCCTTGTTAATGTCCTTCCATGAATTTATCACAACTTGAAATTACTTTGATTGTTTGCTTAGTTTTGGTGCCTTTGGCTGCTAGCCCAAAGTCCCAAGAGGACAGTGTCTAGCACATTCTAGGAGCTTGAAAGATATTTACTGAAAGACTACATTGGTTATTGAATAATTGGCCTCATTATCCATCCCAGGTGCCTTCATCTGAGCACACTGAGATTGTAAATGTCCCTATTTAATGGTGGAACTTAGGATCGAACTCAGCCAGGTACAAGTGTTTCTCTGAAGCATAAGAAATAATCAGAGTCTTAAGGAAATTAGGTAGAAAGCCCAATGACAAAACAGGCAATGAGCCCAATATAAATTCATTTTCTGTTTCCTACATCCTTGCTACTCTCAGCATCACCTGGGAACTTGCTAGAAATGCAGACTATCAGGCCTCGCCTGAGACCTACTGAATTAGAATCTGCATTTTAACAAGATGCCCAGGAAATCCACATGCATACTAAAGATTCGAAAAGCTGCACTACATAATTGGTTGGGGGGGGCACTTTTCTGAAGGACAGGCTACAGGTATGTTTGCCACAGGCAGGTACAATAAGCATTAGCTACCCCATCACAGCATGAGCGAGCCCATGAGCCAACACCCCTTTGCTGCCACATTCCATCACCTGCCCCATGTGCTGAATTCTCTGACTCTGCTGATGAAACTCTCAGTCCCATCTCTCCACCCCGAGCCACCTGCCGAGTCTGTGGAGACAGGCAAACAGATCCTGAGTTTTTACCCACAAGCCCAATGAGAACCAGGCCTAATCAGGGGAAGAAGCCCTTCCCACCAATGCTGGCGATGGTGGGGTCTGGCTTTGTTGAATCCTGCCCTGCATGATTGTTCCAGGGAGTGAAAGAAGCTAGAAACTACCGAGGGCCTCTGGGCAGCTGGGTCTGCAGTTGGAGACAGTAAAAATATCAGTAATTGCCAAGAGTTGGGTGGGGGAGAATAAATGGGTGGAGTGCAGGGGATTCTTAGGGCAGTGAAACTATCCTTTTGATACTGTAATAGTGGATACATGTCATTATGTGTTTGTCAAAACCCATAGAATGTACAACACCAAGAGTGAACCCTGAGGTAAACTATGGACTATAGTTAGTAACCATGTATCAATATTAGCTCATCAAATGTACCACACCAATGCAAGATGCTAATAATAGGCGAAACTGTTGGGGGAGGGACAAAGATAATGGGGCATATGGGAACTCTCTATACTTGGCACTCCCATTTTTCTATAAGCCTAAAACTACTCGAAAAAGTAAAGTCTATTAAAAGTAGTAATAAAAGAGGGGGGAAATGCAGACCACTTCAGTTTAGATCTGGGTTAGGCACTTAAAAACTGGGAGATCTTAGGCAGGTTGTTTAATTCTCAGCCTCAGTTTACTCAGCTGTAATATGAAGCTGTTAATACCCACCTCACAGGGCTGTTGTGAAAGACAAATTAATGCATGAAGTGCCTAGCATAGTTCCTGGCATCATGTAGTAAGCACACAAAAAGTGTTAGGCTTGGAGATTGGGCAGTAGAGGTGTTGTTTGTTTTCTGTAAACACTCAAGAAGCCTTGGAAATTTCATATGCTGGGAAGCTGCTGCTCAGAATTCCCCTTCAGTAGTCTTCAAATGGCAGCTCCCTACAGAATGGATTGTCATACAGAGAAGTTAGAGGAAGGAAGATAAGTTAGGACATTATTCCAAAAGGACATGGCAGTGGAGGTGGAAGAGAGGTAGTGATAGTGGAGGTGTTGATCAACGGTGGACATGGAAAGGGGCTTTGGGAGGGGAACAGGGTGCCTTGTACGAAGACTGGAAGTGTGAGTGTGGAGGCAGCCCGCACTGGAATCTTCAACTGGTGAAAGAACTGGCTGGATTCCTGAGATTGTTTACCTCTTCCTCTCTGGCTGAAGGCAGTCCTCCTGTCTGACGGCTGTCAAAGAATCTTACATAATCTCCTTGCTCTAAAGCAGAAAGAGGATTTTTACGCAGAAATTTACTTGCCAGTTGCACTGCTGCCTTGACATTTTAAGTGGTACCTGCCCTTCTGTGTCGGTCATTTCCCGCAAATGAGAAAGTGACAAGCTTCCCTAATGGGCATTCAGCGTTCAACCCAGTGAGAACCCTGCTAGGGATGGGGAAATGTGGTGCCTGCAGAGACAACGGGAGCACCAGCAGCAAACGTATTCTGAGCAATTATCTTGGTGCCCTCCCACCCAGTCTCCCATGCTTAGCCAAGCAAAGGCTTCAGAAGGAGGGCTGAGTGGATGGGCGCCTCCTCCCCGCCTCCTGCTGAGCCACCAGAGCAAAATACAGCAGGCAAATAGAACTGCCTTGCAATCGGCATGGCCGAGCTTCAGGGAACACAAATGCTGGCCTCTTAGATTTAAAAATAGATGAAAAAACATATTGGCATCAGACTCTCATAGGAGAGAGAACCGTAAAGGTCATGGTGACCCATCTCGCCGTCCCGTGATTGAATCCCCTCTGTGACTTTGTTGCCGTGGACTTCCCTGGCTATGACTCAAGCTTACATCCAATGATAGGGGGCCGACCCCTGAACCAAGGCTACCTGGCCCATTGGAGGATTTAGAGCCGATCCACTAATTTAACTGGAGAATTCAAAACCCAGATGAGAAATTTTGCTTGCCCTAAGTCACCCAGTGAGCTGGAGGCTGACCTTCCTGGGTCTTCTAGAATGCAGTCTTTTTTTCTCCCCCCCCCCCCCGACCAGGGATCGAACCCGTGCCCCCTACAGTGGAAGTGCCGCGTCTAAACCGCTGGACCGCCAGGGAAGTCCCCTAGAATGCAGTCTTGAGCACGTTCACTAGGCCTAACATAGTAGCTTAAAGGTGGGTTATGAGGTCAAAACTCAGCCTCTGCCCTGGGTCAAGCCATTTTTCTTTTCAACTTCCAGTTTTCTTGACTAAAATATCAGGGCAATAATAGTACCTAACTTACTGGGTTGTTGTAAGGATTAAATGATAAAATTGATACTGAGTACTTGGCCTGGCATATAGCAAGTATACAGTACTAATAGCTGCTAAATATAATTAATACTGATTCTTCTTATGTTTACCTACAATTCCAGTTGAACGTTAGAAAGTCATATTTACCATCCTGACTCTTCACTGCTCATCATTTGGTTCCGTTTGGACCCCAGCATCTCAGAGAGTCAAGATGACTGTGAACTTCCAAGAAGACATGCTGTCAGGAAACAGCCCAGGATAGACAGGGGCGTCCCCTCTTTACCAATCTTTGCAGCCCTGCACCCCACCCCGCAACCACTCATCTCTTTGAGATTGAGATCTGTGCACATTGCAATCTTTGAGATCTCCTCTGAGATTTCCATAAGAATACCAGTTATCAACACCTCGGATAGTGTACAAGTGATTCCGCATCTCTAGATATCAGGGAGGTGTCAATTCTTTGACACAATGCCAGCGTGGCTAAGATATTTGGGAGCCAAAGGTTTCCCCCCTACCCCCGAGACCAAATTCTAAGGGAAATTGTGCAGACAAGGGAATAAAATAAACAAACCAAGAATAAAACCTCCCAGATATATAGCTTTCATTCTCCTCTTTCCACAGAAAACCCACTGCTTATTAAAAGTTTGAGATGGAAAAACAAAGTTGGTAGCCATTTCAAAGAAAGTGATTGGAACAAAGTAGGCACATTTCGTGGGACAGGCTGATCTGCCAGCTCCATCTCTGTGGCACTGTTACAATTACAGCTATTCTTGTGGATGCAATTCATTATGGACCCATTATTCCCAAGAAGCAGAGAAGAGCAAAAATCTAAGATTTATCATCTGGCTGTGGTACGTAGAACACAGCAGGCTGCCTGCTGGGCACATGCCGGGTGGCAATCAAAAACCAGAGATCAGGGACAAATATACACTCCACTGAGCTCCTGCATCCACCCAGATGAAATGATACCATTTGCAACAAAGAAAGAAGGCTGTTGGCCTTCTGGGCAATTTCCAATCAGCTGGCCAACAGAGGAGAAGCTGCTGCTTGCAGAGAGAGGGGGATACTACCCTCACTCCCAGAGCTCAGAGGAAGGAGGACCATTACCAGTGTGGAGCTCCCACTCTGGGCCAGTGCTGTGCTAGACATCTTACATGTGTGGGAGAGGTACTGTTAAACCTTATTTAGCAGAGGACAAACCTGAGGCTGAGAGAGGTTCTTTAGGACTCTTTCGGTGACAGAAACCCAACTATGACCAGCTTAAATAAAAAAGGGAAGATATTGGCTCAAGTAACTAAAAGGTCTAGGGGTAAGTTGGTCTTCAAGTTCAGCTGGATAGAGGGGCTCAAAGATGACACTGTCCATCTCCTGCCTTGGCTTTTCCTTTCCCCCTGTGTTGCCGTCACCCCAGACAGGATTTTCCTCTTGGCTGCAAGATGGAGGCTACAAACTCCTGGCTTCATTCTTCTAGTCTGGCAATGTCAATAGAGAAAGAACTTCTCTTCCTTAACAGTTCTAGTAAAAGTCCCAGAAATGACACCCACTGGCCTGTCATGGGTCACGTGCCCGTCTCTAATGCAAGCCCTGTGATCACTGTAGGTCAAGTCTGTCCGACTTGAAGTTAGTGTTCTTGACTATGTGCAAAAATCTTTAGGAACCTCCGTTCTTGCCAGGAGATGAAGTAAAGTTTTTTTGGAGAAGGTAGCATTTGAGGAATGCATCAGTCAGAAATTTGGGGCTATAAATGACAGAGATCCCACTCATACTGGCTTAAACAGAAGTAGAGGATTTTTTTTTTTTTTCTGTCTTATGTAACCAAAAAAAAAACCAGGGAGAGATGGAACTGTAGGCACAGGCTGATCCAGGGACCCGTGTCGGCAGGACTCGCTCTCCGTCTCTTGGTCCTTCTCTTTTCTGTGGGAGCTGTGTGAGCACTCGAGGCTGACCTTCTCCTGGCTTAGCCACCCTGCTGGAAAAAGAGCATTATTGTTTCAGGAATTTCAACAGAAATCCCAGATCTGAGGCTTATTAGACCATTTGAGCCATGTGCCCATCGTGGTGGCCAGAGATACACTGATCGACAGTCCTGCAGTCAGAGGAGCAGGTAGACGAACTTCACCAGAAGCATCTAACTTAGAATGGAGGAGGATGTTTATCACTATAAAAGCAGGTTGCTAGCACCAACAGAAGGGTAAGAGATTAGACTGATAAGACCCATCGATGGCTGCATTAGGTATCTATTGTGTTTAAGAAACCACCTGAAAAGTGTTACTTAAAACAACGACTATTTATTTAGTACAGGATTTTGTGGTTGGCAGTTTGGGCTCACTCATGCATCTGTGAACAGACACATGGTCTGCTTGGGGCTGACTGGTCTAGGGCCCTTGGTTGAGCCATCATTTCTGATTCACAAGGTCTCTCAGCTTCCAGCGGGCTAGCCCCGGCTCATTCACACAGAAGCAGAAGGTTTTCAAGAGAAACAAAAAGAGTACAAGCACTTTTCAGGCCTTTGCTTGCATCACATTTGGTAATATCCCATTGGCCAAAACTAATCACATGGCTGAACCCAGAGTCAGAACGGGAGGGCACACAGGGTTATAGGTGAGGGGACGTGGATTCAAGGAGGGGAAGAATTTGTGGCCTTTTTTGCAGTCTGGCCATTTCAAACAGCATCAGAATAGTCTCTGCCACATAATAGACACACCAAGCAAATAAACTCTTGTCTAATAAGTGACGTGATTAGGATGAGGAAAGAGCAAGGAAGGCCTTCAGGCAGAGGAAATAGCATCAGCAAAGGCCCAGAGATAGTAAATACGGGTTCATTTGCAGTGAGCATGTATGCTGTGGTTAAAACATGGAATAGAAGAAGCAGTGGCGCTTATGGGCCATATCAGGGTAAGCCGCCTTGGGTGCTGAGTTTAGGGTTTGGACTCTATTCTGTATGTTTGGGGCAGTTGTTGGAGGTGTTTGAGCAGTGACATGATTCATCTAGCAAGTCCAAAGCAGGGTTTTGAAGGGTAGCTGTAGGTGGGGGACTCCTCTGGCAGACAAAATCCTGGGGAAGGGGGAGGAACAGTGACATCCTTGAAGGCACAGAGACAGAGCAGCTGCAGCGTCCACTGTGCTCCAGTGGGTACTACAACTGAGTTTCGAGCTCATTTCGCCTTGGCATATCCCAGATAGTGAGCTTCCTCCTGCCTCCCTCAGGCTGTGAGAACTTGGAGACGCTCTGTATCCTGAGTGCCAAACACGGGTTGCTTCCCATATCACCTTGTATGCAGCCACCCCCAATACCTGGGATCAACTGGCTGTTGATCCTCCCACCCCAGATGTTTCTTGGTGGGTTTTTAGTGCACTAGAGCCTCCTTGGGAGTGAGGTTTCAGCTCTAAGTTCCCAGCTACTGCTCCGTTCTGAAATCCAAACTTCCAATCACAGCTAACTTGTTCCTGTCTTTGCCAGTCCCTCCCATGTGATGCCAGCAAATACCAAAGACCTGAGACCCAATTAAGCATGGAGTTTCTGTGCAGAGCCTCCCCAAGCCCAGTCACAAGCGCAGCAGGCTTTGAAACTGGCTGTGATGGATTGTTACTGTCTCCTGATTTGCCTAAACATGCGTCTCGCCTCTCAGTGCTTTGCAGTGTGGACCTTTTGTTTGTTTGCGTGTTTTAGCAAACGAAATAAATGTTGGCCTGTGGCCAACAAAAACAAACCCACAGGCCACGTGGTTGTCTTTTGAGAAATAATAAGCCTCACGTTCCTATACCCAAACGATATCCCACAGCAATCCTCACAGCAGCGCTGCAGGTTAACCATGGCATAGGCTGCGTCCACAGACCCCAGCTCACTGAGGCTGGACGTGGCTCCTGCAGCTTTCAGGGGCAGGATTCGGAAACTGCAGGCGTCTGGATTGCTGCCGTGGCTCATTCATACCCAATTTCCACCTAATGGTGTCCTCTGGGAAGGAAGGCAAGAATCACAGCATATAGTGTAAGGCCTCGTTCTAACCACTGTGTATATTTTAACTCATTCAGTCTTCCCAAGCCCCCTTTGAAGAAACTGAGGCACAGAGAGGCTTGAGGATCTGATAAAATTCACACAGCTTTGATGATAACACTTTCTTCATAACTACATATTCAAACTTAAACAAAACTGAAGCTAAAAATAAATAAGTGAATTTTTTTACTTTTAATAAAATGAGTTTATGCAAATGGAAAATCTGAATATCTTTTACTGGAAAGAGCAGGAGAAAGCTCAAGCATGACCTTCAAGACCCCACCCACCGGCCTCCCCTCTCTACCACTGCAGAAGTGTAGATTCCCTACTTTGGCGACCCCCAGAGGTCACCCACACCTATTCCTATCACATCACTTCTAAGGTAAATAACACCCATAACTGTTCATGTTTCTTTCTTTCTCAGAAGACGTGAGCTCATCAGCATTTAGTACAGCACCCGGCACATAGCAGATTCTCAACACTTGGTTGAAGACCAAGATTTAGAAGGGTCCCTAGTCTAGCCAGAACTCAGAATTGCAAATGACTATGAGTAAGTCATTGCCTGGTCTGTGCCTCCATTTTTCCATAAGGAAAATTTTAGACAGCAGGTACTACTGATTAATTTCGAGTGGTGGTAAACTCAGAGACATTATATCTATGGAATCCTGAGCTCAGAAGCCAAAGACTGAGAAGAGCATGTGTGCTAGGCTGCACGTGGGAACCAGACTGCCTGGCGCCCCCGCGCATCACTGGTTCTGCATCTGGAAGTGAAGGCCCTCCCTCAGTGCTCATGCTGTGGGTCTGTGGCTGCCACCTGCGGCAGGGAGGTGTGATTGAGTTAGCAATGGCGCTTCCCTGAATCACTGCATCATCCAAAGGCTGCCAGGTGACAGCTGGCATCTTTGGCTGCCACAGTGGACCAGGCAGTGTGCGCTGCTCCAGGCACCCAGCTGTCTCTCTTAGGGAAGGACTGGTGAGGATTGCCTTCCTCCTGCTGGGTGTATTGGCTGGTAACACTGGGCAGGTGGGTCGGGGGTCATCAATGACACTGCCTTAAAGATGGTCATATCCCCAACATGGGAGCTGGGGGTTAGGGTGGGCGAGGCAATCACCTGGATTCCTGACATCCTCATCTGAGGTCTTCTGCTGCCCGGTGCCTTCTGGGTAACCTCCAAACAACTGATTTTAAGTCCCAGTTCCTTCCTCTGCTACGTGAGGCATGGTATCTGATTTCTCTGAGCCATGGGTTCCTCACTGGAAAAAAGGAGAGAAGGGGTGAGAGAAATAAGAATAGGTACCTGGCAAGGTTGTTATAAGATTCCAAGATAAAATATGTCACCTCCATACTCTAGCTAAACACCTGGACTCCTGGGTACCTATTCTCTTTGCAGTCACTGGCCCTGATAACCCATCTAAAAAGTGCCCTCAATCCTTCCCTGTCACTCAATCCTGTTCTATTTTCTCTGTTGTACTTACCACAGTCTGTTTAATTAAGCTCTTATTTAATTATTTGCTCGTAAAATATGTACTTTTAAATATTTGTTTAGAATATTGAGTTAATTAATTGTTCAGTTGTGTGGTCCTTCCTGCTTGGAACACAAGTCCCATGAGGGCACAGGCTTCCCCAGTCTTGGTCACTGCTGTTTTCCCAGCACTTTAGGCAATGCCTGCATCTAGTGGGCATTTTAAAAATAAAATTTCATTAAATGAATGCTGAATGAATGAATTGTAACTCATTTCATAAGCTCTAAAATGCTCCTTAGAAGTTATGGATTATTATTACTCTTAAGGTCAGACCAAGAGCTGCAAATGAAACAGATATCCATGAGTTCGGGTATTTAAGAAACAAGCTAGAAGAGTCTACCAAGAAGATTCCTGGGGTACAATGCCAAGTGCACCCCAACTAAAGTGCACAGAGATTGCCCTCGCCAGAGTTATCATCATTTTCATCATGGTCACCATTTATTGAAAGCTCGCTGTCTACTTGGCACTGCATTAAGAGGAGGAAAAACTATGACGGTAAGAAAAAATATTGACTTGCTCTTTAGATCATCTATACGTCTGTATGCACTTACACATGTGTTTGAAGTTGAGTTCTTTGGGAGTAGTGCAGACTGAACAAAGCAGTGGTATACGGCAGCCAGGTAACACATGCATATTCTCAGTTAATCCTCAGTATTGTAACTTCTCTGTATCAGTCAGCTATGGCCACAACCATGGTAGTTTGTGCATAACAAACTACCCCTCAAAACCCAACGGTTTATATTAAAGAGCATTTCATGTTCTAGTCTCTGAGTCTACAGGCCAGTTTGGGAGGGGCTCAGCTTCAAGCCATAGGTAGTCTCCAGGCTGTTGATGGTCTCTAGTCTGTTCCACCTGTGTCCTCATTTTCCTTAGACAAGACACTATAATGTTCGTGTTCTTTCCATGGTAGGTCATAGATGCAAGAACCAAGCCAAACCTTGGAAGCACATTTATGGCCTCTGCTCACACCAAGTCCTTATCGTTCCATTGGCCCAAGCAAGTTATATGGCGAAGCCCAACATCCATAAGGTAAGAAAATATATTCCTGTGCACGTGTGTGCCCTGCAAGGTCACATGGAAGACCGAGGGTGTGAAGAATCAAGAACAACAGTCCCATCTACTACAGCCCAACTTTACCCCACGGTGAAGCCGAGGCTTCAAACAGTTAAGCTATTTGTCTAAAGTCACAAGTGTGTGTGGAATGCATCTGGGTTTTGGACCCAGCTATGTCTGACACCAAAGCTTGTGTGTTTAATATGCTGAACTCTGCTAAATGCAAGGTGAGCTAAGCCCCACAGGGAAGAGGGTCTTGGAGTTCAGCCTCAGAGGCTTCTCCTCCACCCAGCACAGTGTAAGAGCACCCAAGTTAACCAGAGATCACCTGTCTGCTCAAGGTCATGCCATGGGTCAGTGTCAAGGAGACACTGGAACGCTTTTTTCCTGCTCTTTGCACCATTCTCCCTGGGTAGAATCATGTGCTCTTGGCTTTAAAATGTTACCTAGAGGGTAATGTTTTAAAATATTACCTAGAGGGTAATATTTCTCTCTGAGAAATGTTACCAGAGGCTTTTGAAGCAGGCCCAGGAGACTCAGAGGTGACAAATAGTTCCCTTTTCACTTCCTGGAAATTTCTCCTAAATGTGCTTACTCTGCCAACCGTACCTGCAAAAGGAAGAGGCGAAGTTTCCACCCAGCTGTTACCATGCAGCCCATCCAGACACCAGCACGCCCGGGCAACTCTGGCTGCTTTTGCAATGGAATCAAAGAGGGGGAAAATAATCAGCAGGGGAGCAAACTCTTGTTTAAATGCAAATACCTTTGAGAGGAAGCAACTGAGGGAAAGGAGATTATGAAAACCCCTGTTAAGAACACAGAGTTGGGACGAAGGCTGATAAACCATGCCAGTCCCCCAGCGGAATTGTCCCTGCTCCATCTCCCGTCAAAGTGAGAAACTCGTTTCCAGAAGCGATTTGCCAATGGTACACATCCCAGGCACCCCTAACAAGACTCTTAGAATGGAGCAGAGCGGACTTCCCGATGGGCAGAGAGCCTGTCAGAGCCGAGGGGTGCTGATGGAGGGCTGAGCTGGTTTGCACTAGAATTTAAAGTGAAGGAAATGAAGGTTGAGAACTGGGGCCCAAGAGGGAGGTTTCAGAAGGCAATGTGGGTACATCTATCAGGCTCCCCAGAGAGGAGGATGCATCAGGGGATGTGGATGGTGGGGAGGGCATCTGGAAGCTCAATCAGAGGCAGCAATGCTTTAGAGCTTTCTAATAGGAATTATAGTAGATTTTCATTTGCTAATCTTGTTTTTATTAAAAATAAAACTATCCATTTTTAGCTTAAAATGTCCTGAAGCTCGAGGATTTAACCACAAATGAGATTATATTTTATAATTATATTGCATCAAGGATTATTTTGTCCTGTAACCTTTTAAAAAGATACATTCCAAGTAAAACTCATTTTGTAGCTGATCTCAGGGAAAGTGAGCAGAGACGGGAGGCATGGAGTGAGGGGAACAGCTGCGAACACTCGGAATCACCCCTGCCCCGGTCCGAGCCACTGTTGGACTGTGGGTGTTATGCACAGATGATGTGTATCATCTCAAAACACAGTTATCTGTAAGCACTGCAGGAAAAGACATGGGGGGAAAGCAAGGATTGTGGCTCCAGGGCAGCTCACCATCCAGGCTGTGAGTTTCTAGAAGGATTCCTGTGACTTGGCAAAAGGGCACCAAACTAAGTGTCAAAAGACCTGAGTTAGAGTCCCATCTTTAACATAATAAAGCCATGCAACATTGGGCAAGTCATTTCACTTTTCTTAGCCTTGGCCTCAGTTTCCATATCTGTAAAATTGGGTGGTTGAGAGTGCTTGAGAGTGCTAACTAAGATGACCGGGGTTTTCCCCATCATTCATTGAGCACTTAATGGTTACAAACTGAGGTTACCAACTGAAGAGCTGTGGGCCACATCCTGGCAGCAGCCATGTCTTATTTGCATGTTTAAAAAAATAAATGTGAGCCAGTATTTTAAGATTAGGCAATCTCACATAAAAATCCAGATTTCTGGTTTCTCTTGAAAAAGAAAAAAATCAGATCTGGCAACACTGAGACCTACAGTGTTAACAGTCAGCTGCAGTAAACTGACCCATTTGGCCTCAATCCCCACTGCTCCACGTGTCCCTAATCTTAGGACCAAGCGTCATTTGCCCATTTATCAGAGAAACTATGTTTTATCTTACTGTATGATAGAAATTTGGAAAGCACTGTGTATTTATTCCTCACAATGACTGTAAGCAGCAGGCATTATCTTCAGTCCCATTTTACAGATAAGGAAACTGAGACTTCTTGCTTTTCTGCCTAAATAGAACTATCCATGCTTCATGTTGATTGGCACTTGCTCAAGGCCACACAGGTAGTAAGTGATAGAGACCAGATTTGATTCCAGACTGCCTGCCTGAAAGCCCATGCTTATAACTACTTTGCTACCCTGCTGGTCTAGAAAAGACACCCTTAAACATGTTAACTTTATTCAGATCACAACACTGAGGTTCAGGGAGATGGTAGACCACCTGAGTTTCTTTTTCCACATCTCACTTGTTGCTAGAGATAACTGACCTGCACAAGGATCAAAGCCATGAATGAAAAAGACAGAGAAAATGAGAGCTGAAGGGGCCCAAGGAGATGATTCAGTCGGAGGTCTGCATTTTAAGAAGGGGAAACAGATACTTGGAAAGGTTAAGTGACTCGCTTGTGGTCACATATTGCTTAGAAATATCAATGCTAGGACTAGATTAGGAAAATGAAGTGAGGAAATTATTTAGCTTGCCAGATATATTTTAGGCTCCCAAACTCACTTAGGTTGCAAATGTGTGGATTTTCCAGTACAAATGTGTTGAGAGGCAGTGAGAATTACTGGGGAGCTGCCTCC
Source organism: Monodon monoceros (assembly GCF_005190385.1). Taxonomy (NCBI): domain Eukaryota; kingdom Metazoa; phylum Chordata; class Mammalia; order Artiodactyla; family Monodontidae; genus Monodon; species Monodon monoceros. The sequence continues at coordinate 129,922,437 of NW_021703768.1, forward strand.
ATTTTCCCCTTTGTTCTTGATAGAAATAGTCCCCAGAATCTTACCAAAGCAATAATGTAGCCTTTTGGAGACATAGAATGTCAGAAGAACAAATGTCATCATCTACAACAATCATTTCATTTTACAGGTGAGAAAACCAAGACCCATAGGTGAGGGGACTTGTCCAAGACTGTTGGCACAGAGCTAGACAGGAATCATTCCCTGCCTCGCATTCCGAGCTACATCGCTTGGTGCTGGTTCTGCCGTTAGATTCTCACCTGCTCGGCTTGAGTTTCATCTTGGGAAGCATTTTAATGATGTTGTTCAGAGGCTCTGCACCTCATTCCTCAGGGGCTCACGATGGTCTAAAAAATGCTCACAGCTGGATTAATAAGAGAAGCAGCACCTCTGAGTTCCTTCACTTCGGCAGGAGGGAAGGAAATGCAGCTGTTTCCCTCTCCACATCCCAGATGCTCCCAGGGAGGTGAAGATGGTCCTCTCTTTCCTTTGCTTTCCCGCCTGACCAGAATTATGTTTTGGGCATCTAGATGCCTCCCTCTCAAGCAGCCTTCCCTTACTCCCCACTGGAGTCAGCCTTCCCTCCTCTGAGCCCTGTCGGCGGAGAAGCTATGGCACACTTGCAGACTAGATATTGCTGATCCCCTCAGCGATGTTAGAAGCTGCTTGAAGGCAAGGACCAAAGCTGATTCATTTCTGTCCCCAGCTCCCAGCAGCGGTGCACCTTGCCCAGTCATAAAACTAGTTGCTGCCATTTATTCCAGGATTGCAATAGACCAAGTTCTGGGCTAAGCACTTTATCTTAAAATGGCATATTTTATCCCAGTGAATCCTCAAAGCCACTCTGCAAGGAAGGTATTTCTATACTCATTTTATGGATTAGGACACTGAAAGTCAACCAGTTTACAGACTTTATTACAGCATTAATAAATTCAAAACTCCCCATTATGTGTTGCTCTCCTTCCCTCACCCTTCACTGTCTACACTCCTCCAAAGTCCTCAAACTTACCCAGCTTCCTTCTGCCTCAGGGCTTCATCTGAACAGATTCCTTTGTCTCCATTATGCCCCCATTTTCCACCCAGTGCAGCCTCTCCTAACCCTTAAACTAGTTCATGCCCTCTTGGAATTTGCTCTCATAGCTTCCCTGACTTTTGGTTCGTGGCATTTGCCACATTTTGTAATTCAATATATTGTGGGATTATGCAGTTCCCTTCTGTCTCCTCCATCAGTATAAGCTCCTTGGTGACAGGCCCCATATCCGTTTTGCTTGTCATTTTGTCCCCAGTGCCTGGTTAAGTGCCCAGCATAAAGTAGGCATCCAGTAAACATTTATTGAAGGAATGACCATCTGACTTTAAAGCATATGCCCTAGTTACCATGCAAAGCAGAAAAAGTAGATGCTCACTAATGACTGTATCAATGAGAGAAGAGATGGAGGAGATGATCAGCCACAAGGTGCCAGCTAGGAAAGATCAAATACTTGGCTAGTAGAAAATATGAAGACCCAACAGGCGGCTGGTTCACTTTCAGCAAAGTAGGCTTCCTGTATGGCAATCATGAAAATGATTTGCTCTCCCACTTTCTCTTTTCAGTAACTGCTGGGAGCCCACGTCTAGAACAGCCGTCAACTGCAAATGAAGGAACAGCTCAGCTCATGTCAGAACGGAGTCTTTAAGGGCGTCTCTATTACTTCCTCCAAGCACTTCACACCCAGCCTCCTGGAAGGGCTGCTCCATCAGCCCAGCCCCTGAAATCACGTGGGTGATCTTTTTTTTTTTTTTTTTCCAAATTGCGTTTTCAAACTTTCACTTAAAGGAAGATGACGGGTGGGAGTGTATGACCTGAAGTGACAGGAAAATCAATAGCAGGCTTTCAGAGTCATTCTGGATAAAAGGCCCAGGGGTCACATGATAGAAAGGAAGGGGAAGGGAGGGACAGTGGGGAATCTGCTGGAGGCCTCCCAGGTCTTCTCAGAAGGTGTGCTCCCTTTGCCCTGGGGGTGGGAAGGAATGGCTAGATAGAGCCCCAAGCCTAAAGCTTATGTATTGAGTCCTAGAACGTGGAGGCTGGGAGGCGCCTGTGAAATGGATCAAATCCTAGCCCTTTGTTTTATTCAATATGTCTGTCAAAAGCCCAGTAAGTCAGACTTACTACCCACAGTAAGTCAACCCAGGGGCCAGACCAGGACCCTGGGTTCCTGATTCCCACACCAGGGTCTTACCGTTACATCAGGAGAGTCCAATGTGTGAGGCACAGTAATGGCCCCCCAAATATGTCCATGTCCTAACCCCAGAACCTGTGAATATGCTACCTGACATGGCAAGACTTTGCAGATGTGATTAAGTTAGGATCTTGAGATGGGGAGATTATCCTGGGTTATCTGGATAGGTCCAATGTAATCACAAGGGTCCTTATGAGAGGGAGGCAGGAGGGTCAGAGTAAGAGGAGATGTGATGACAGAAGCAGAGATGGACCCAGGCAGCCTCCAGAGGTTGGAAAAGGCAAAGCAAGGGATTGTCCCCCTACAGTCTCCAGAAGAACCATAGCTGCCAGCCTATTTTAGACTCCTGACCTCCAGAACTGTAAAGTAATAACTCTGTGTTGCATTAAGACACTAAGTTTGTGGTGATTTGTTATAGCTGCAATCAGAAAGTAATACATCCTGTGATACCACTCAGCCCACATGCTAATCCTGCAAATCCCCCAGAGACAGGAAGAGTCAGGGAGTGCATCCATACTTGAGTGGCACTATGTCATAGTGATTATGAGCACACACTGCAGAAACAAGCCCAAAGACCATCCACAGGAGAATGGATAGATACATTGTACATACTCACACACTGCAGAAAAGCATACGACAGTTCAAAAGAACAAACTTCTGAAACACGCAACGACATGGATGAAGCAATGACATTGGAGAGAAAGAAGCCAAGACACAAAAAGATTATGTAATGAATGATTCCAGTTGCATAAAATTCAAGCACAGACTGGGGACTTCCCTGGCGGTCCAGTGGTTAGGATTCTGCTCTTCCACTGCAGGGGACACGGGTTCGATCCCTGGTTGGGGTACTAAGATCCCACCTGCTGCATGGCACAGCCAGAAAAAAAAAAAAGAAAAAAAAATTCAAGCACAGACAAAGCAAATCTATGGTGATAAAAATAAAAAATGGTGGTTATCCTGGAGGGAGAGTATCAAAGACAACAGTGATAAAAAGAGCCAGCTGGGACTGGAGATGTTCCCTGTCATGATCTGCTTACATATGGTATACATACCTAAAACTCCACTGAGCAGTGTGCTTGGGATTCGCTCACTTCCCTGTAAGTTATACTGCAGTTTAATCTCAGCTCCAGCATTGCCTGTGTGACTTTGGGCAGGTTACCAAGCTCATCTGTGACTGCATTTCTCATCTGTGTAATGGGAATATTAACAGCTCCTGCCTCATAGAGTTGCTGTGGGTTAGTATATATAAAGTGCTTACCACTGGGCCTGACACATGGTAAGTGCTTCCTAAACCCTGCTCATTGTTCCTTGGGTGTGAATGCAGGGGTGAGCTGGAGCCAGTGCCCACCTGCACATGGGAGCCGATCTTGTGTCTCACCTCCCAACTCCACAATCACACATTATGCTGGAAGCACAAAAAAAATCAGCCGTGGTGGGAGTATTTACACCCTCACTACTGGCCAAAGCGGCAAGTCAGTGCCTTTTGTGTTGCCTTGTTTGGAGAGCCCACATAGTGCTGTGTACATGGCTGACACCAGACCCTCTCTGGACAGTGTTTCACTTTAGGAAAGGGGAAGAGAAGATGGGGGACCTGTGGTGACGAAAGCAGGACCTGCCACCTCCTCTCCACTCCTCACTGGCCCAGGAGGCTGGAAGACGCTCAAAGAGCCAGGCTCTAGAGACTTGAGTATGGGCCTCGTGATGGCATCAGAGTCCCCCACCAATGTCTCTTTTCTCTTCTCTCACCCCTGGGCTTTAGCCACTTAACCCAGCCTTTCAGACCCCATCTCCCCTTAATATGTGCCTTGTGAGAGGCCTGGCCCACCTTCCCACCCATCCCCTAGCACCAGGGACCCCTCCAGCCAACCCCTCCCCAGCCCTCAGAGAACTGCCCAGAGTCACACTCCCTGTTCCTTCTCTGCCTGGAACCAACTGCCCTCAGATCCTCTTTGAATCAGCTCTTTCTCATCCTTAATGTCTTAGCTCAAAGGTCACCTCTTCAGAGAAGCCCTCCTTGGCCTCACTCTCTCACTCTCCATCACGCTACTCATCACTGACTGAAATTCTTGTATGTGTGACTGTCTGCCTATTTAGTGTCTGATTCCCAACTAGGATGTTAATTCCAGGATACGCACTATTTTCATCATCCCTATTCTATATATCAAGAAACCGAGGACTGCAGAAGTTAAATAATTTACCCATATGGTCACAAAGCCAAGAAGTGACAGAGCTGGGATTTGAACCCATACAAGCCGACATGCTTAGCTGCTCTGTCATGATGGACTGCCAGAAAAGCAGGGCAGTGTAGGCAACTGGTGAGTCCAGAGAGAAGTCAGGTGAGCAGGAGCCTAGGTTGGGTGTAGGGGGTGAATAAGGGGCACACCTGCCAAGCTAAGGAGTTTGACAGTCTGGCTGGAAGTAAGTCTGACGTCCCAAGGCCAGTGAGTAACAAGGTGTAGAGAGCAATAAAAGGCCCATAGGAGGCATCGAAGCAGTGCGTGCAGAATGTGCCTTTATTCACTTATTTATAGAGGATGAGAAATTAATCAAGGGCCCATGCTTTGAACTACCAGCGCCTTCTCTTCTCCTGCAGCAGGTCAGTTGGTATGATTAGCTGGCACCGGGGAAGGAAGCCAAATTCTCTGCTTTTCTCTGAGACTCGCAGACTCCCTGTTACAGGGCCTTCCCCAAGCCAGGAAATCAGTCCTTTGGCCAGAGAAGCATTGGCTCCATGCAGGAAAGCGGGGATCAGGAGTGGGAATGGGGGAAGCCAGCTGGGGCAGTGAAAAGAGTACTGGACAGGAGGAATCCTCAAGCCCCATAGGACCATGTCGAGCACTTAGCGCAGTGCCTGACACGTACTGAGCGCTCAGGAAATGCTGGGTGGTGGTGGTGGTCCCAGGTCTCTGTGACCTTAGGCAAGTCATAGTCTTTCTGTGTTCCCCTTCCCTCATATGCAGAAGACAGTTGAAAAGAATTGCCTGCTGGGCCCTCCTCTCAGAGAAGCTAAGGGGTGCTCAGCACAGTGAGTGGTAGCAGCCTCATAAATGCTTATGGAATGACTATAGTGCGTGTTAACCGTAAAAACCTTTAAAAACCTAAGTTGTTATTTCAACAGCCATCTGAAAATACGATAAGATGTCTGGGCAGTTGCTGAGGTCCCCTCACTGGGTTCACTCCGAGAGCAGCTGGGAGGGGAGACGCTGGCATGGAGTGCCGGCTGGGGCTCCCCTCTGGGGACAGTGCTATTTAGAGAATTGGCTTTAGAGCCCAACAGTGAGAGTTCAACTCCCAGCCCAGCTACCTGTTAGCTGTGTGGTTTTAAGTTCCTTCCTCTCCCGGATCCTTGGTTCCCTCTCCTCAAAAACTGCAATAATAACAGTAACTGCCTTACATGATTGTTTGGAAAATTCCTTGATACAACGGACAAGTAACTGACATATTGGGCCATTAACATGAAATGGCTTTTTTTCCTTCTATTTCTGCCTCTAGTTGTACCCAGTCAGCTCCATCATCTTACCCACTTGATGATGATCACTTCAGCAGATGCCAAACATTCTGGTCATTTAAAGCCCATTTCTTCCCTCCTCCTAGTGTGGGTTGGACCGATGGCTCAAGAAACAGGACCAGAAGTGGGCAGGGGCTTGGCCTGCTCATTCATGCCCCCTCCTCCCTGCACCTCCCTCCCTGTCTGAGTCTGGGTCTTTCCTTCCTCCTCTGACATCTAGTGTCCAAGGTGGGTAGCTGATGTGTCACCCATCTGACCTCCTGGGGGTGGGGGGAAGTGTCCCTGGCCTCCCAGAGGGTCAGCGACTTTCCACGAGGTGCTGGTGGCCTCTGCGGATGTGGTGGTCCTTGTTGTGGTGGTGCGTCTTCGTTTCTTAGGGTGGTATTTAACTTCACTCAACGGCAGCTCTGCAGACCCCCCAGAGAGCAACAGCCTACTCTTCCTCAGCCCTGCCAGGGCCATGATGGCCCTTCTCCTCTCTTGCCAGCCTCAGGCCCTGCCATGCGAAGGAAGCCTCCAGGCTCCTTCACATGGAGCTGCAGGACCCAGGCCTTTGGGTCCTTAAGCACCTACTACACACCAGCTCCCTACTCACTGTAGGGGAGGGAAGATTTTTCCTCAACCCTTTTAAGGTCCCCGACTGGGTCTGAAAATTAAACTGACAGCCAAATTAAGAGGAGAAAAGCATACATATATATCTAAGTAAGTTTTACACGCAAGCCTTCCAAAGGAAATGAAGACCTGAGGAAATGATTAAACCCGCATCTTTTTAAAATTTTTAAAATTTTATATATTTATTTATTTTTTACGGTACGCAGGCCTCTCATTGTTGTGGCCTGTCCCGTTGCGGAGCACAGGCTCCGGACGCGCAGGCTCAGCGGCCATGGCTCACGGGCCCAGCCGCTCCGCGGCATGTGGGATCCTCCCAGACCGGGGCACAAACCCGTGTCCCCTGCATCGGCAGGTGGACTCTCAACCACTGCGCCACCAGGGAAGACCTAAACCCGCATCTTTTCATGCTAGGTTTGATAAAGAGTGGACATCCTGGAGGGATATGGCAGGTCAAGTAGTACGAAGCCAGTGTAGGGAACTGGAGGAAACTTAGCAAGGCCAGTGCGTTTGGATTCTTCTCCATGATCCTTTGTCTTCAGAGATGAGGATGCCCCTTTCCTCAGGGTGCAGGCAGGCAGAGGCCAGGTCAGTGGCAAACAGCTAAATTGCCACGAGCACTCAGCACCTTGTCCGTTGTAAACTGTAGCAGCGCTTCCGCGAGGGGCTGCAGCCAGCAGGTGAGGGACTCGGGGCGCCCTGAGAGGAGAAGGGCTCTCATATGAGTGCCTTGTGACCCATCTCAGGGGAGGGAGGATGGGGTCAGAGTGACCTTCCTGCTTCTGCTGTCTTCTCAAACTCCTTCGGCCTAAAATGTTTAGCATACCAAGGTGCTCTCTATGGGGGTAGGTGTCCTGAACCCCCCTCATCACTCAGTTGGGCCAGGCTGCTCCAGCTGTCTTCCCTGCCTTCCTCAGCACCAGTGTCCACGTTCATGACCGCCCCCAGAATCCGGGGACCCGGGCTGAGTGCACCCACACTGGCTCACCACGTTCACGATGGCGTAGACTCTGCCGCTCAGCAAATGTCCGCCTGTGAAACTCTGTCCACCAGAGTGACCTGTAAGTCTCGCCTTCTTGCAGGACCGCCCCATACTGCAGGAGGGATTCCCTGGGAGTCCCCCCACCCTCCACCCTTTGACTGGCCTCTGGGGTGTGTGGTACAAGGGAGGGGGAGCTGGGGGAGCTCTCAGGGGAGCACTGCTCCCCACGAGGCCGAGGCCGCAATTCTGCCCCTCTCCTTGGTTTTCGATTACACACCAGAAGGGGAATGCGGGGCTGGTGGGGGGTGGCTGGACTAGTCTGCTGCCTTCCAGCGGGCCCTGGGGGGCGGGAGTCTGGACACTGCTGCTGGCAGCCCTCATCAGAACAGGGAGAAAGCAGCACTTCTGGATTCTCTACTCTGAACTCTAGGCGTCAGTTCAAGGGGAAAGGACAAGTTCCCTCAACATCCTGTTACGCGGAGAAGTGTTTACCGCAGCAGATAGCAAGTGCTCACCTCAATTCCAGTGTTAGCTGCTCGACCCTCCTCTGACTGCCTTCTGCTGGGCCCCTTGTCCACATGCCCCAGTCTACCGAGCTTCCTCCTGCTCTTCAGACCCGCCTCTGGGTCCTCCCACATTCCATCCCCTCTCCCTCCTCCCCTAGCTCACTCCTTCTCGTCATTTAGGACTCAGCTGGAGGGTGGCACCCTCACGGAAGCCCTTCCTGACCATCCCTGCATGAGGCACTCCTACTAGGTATTCCCGTACCCATCCTGTCCTGTTAGAATGCATTTTTCCAAGAGAAAGAGAGCTTATATGAGGAATCTAAGAAGAAATGGTACAAACGAACTTATCTGCAAAACAGAAACAGACTCACAGACTTGGAGAACAAATTTATGGTTGGGGGGTGGGGCGCAGGGGCGAGGATGGGGAGAAGGGATAGTTAGAGAGTGTGGGATTGACATGTACACACTGCTCTATTTAAAATGGATAACCAACAAGGACCTACCGTATAGCACAGGGAGCTCTGCTCAATATTATGTGACAACCTAAATGGGAAAAGAATCTGAAAAAGAATAGACACATGTATATGTGTAACTGAAATACTTTGTGGCACACCTGAAACTATCACAACATTGTTAATCAACTATACTCCAGTATAAGATAAAAAGTTAAAAAAAATGCATTTTTCTCACAGGCTTATTTTTCAGTTTCTGCTACTAGAATGAGGAACATGTCTACTGAGTTCTCCAAGGCCTTTACTGCTAGCACAGTGGCTGGTACAGAAAACTGCTCAATACCTGTTTGTTGAATGGAAAAAATAATAATTAGCTGTTCTTTTTTAAGGCAATTTACTGGTAAAGCTCCCATGTCCTGGGGGGTTGGGAGGCCTAAGGCCTGGACAACTTGAAGCCCTCTGCTCTTCCCTTTAAAGAGGCAAGGAAACCCCTGAGCAGAGGAGACAGGCTCCCCCTCGCCCTGCCTTTCTGCAACTCTCCCCCAGGGTGCTCGCTGTCAGCAGATTTGATGAGGCCTAGGGGAGCTATGTGGAAAGAGAAAGAAAAAGAAAGAGACTCAAACCTAACTCTATGAAGCTAAAAGGTCACCAGGGCCCATTTCTCCTCTAAGGTTTCAGGCCTCCCTCCCTCCTGTCTGTGTTAATGAGGCAGTTACTAACTAATGTTCCATCTGAGAACAACCAAGTTGGTTAAGGGCTTGGGACCAAGTCTGCGGCCATTAACCAGCTAATAGGTGAGAAAGAACGTGTGGGCCAGCACTTGGATGGCTGTCAGACACCGCTGGGCCGTGCAGCAAAGTAGATCCTCCTTTTAAATCTCTTCCTTGGCCACCCTCTGGTCATGTGACCTTTGCTAAGTCAGGGAAGCTCTCAGAACCTGATCAGCAAACAGGGATTCATTCATTCCACAGATATCTGCTGAGCACCCACTGTGTGCCAGGGCCAGACAGAGATTTCACTCTTTCCATTTTCCAGTGGTTTTAAGGAGACGAACTACTGACTCAAATGCTTCCAGGGCCTAGACAGATAATGGAAATGAAGAGGTAGGGGGAAAACTGTGGTGTGCCTGCCTGGTCTAAAGGGACAGCAGATACTCAGCTCCAGATGGTTGTTGCCAGGAACTTCCATTACTTTTAGAAAATCTGAAAACCTGTATTTTTATGTGAAAATCTTACAATTTTTCAATGTTGGCAACTAATTCAAAATTTTAAAAATTTCCAAGCAGGTCAAACACATGGGCTAGATTTGTCTTGCTAGATGCTAGCTGGTGACCCCCGGGAAAGGCTATGAAGTAACTGATGTGATACACCCAGCTCAGAGTCTCTTGCCTTAGCTTAGCTTTTATCAGTATACCTGTGATTTATAATACATACCCAGGGCTTCCCTGGTGGCGCAGTGGTTGAGAATCTGCCTGCCAATGCAGGGGACATGGGTTCAAGCCCTGGTCTGGGAAGATCCCACATGCCGCGGGGCAACTAGGCCCATGAGCCACAACTACTGAGCCTGCACGTCTGGAGCCTGTGCTCTGCAACAAGGGAGGCCGCGATAGTGAGAGGCCCGCACACCGTGATGAAGAGTGGCCCCCGCTTGCGGCAACTAGAGAAAGCCCTCGCACAGAAACGAAGACCCAAGACAGCCAAAAAAACAAATAAATATATAATACATACCCAGTTCCCAGAGAGCTCTTAGCCCAGAAGGGGAAATGGGGTATACATATGTAAAGGTAGGAGCTATAGTCGAAAATGTTCATGTGAATCACAAGATATCTGTAGAGAATGGAGAGATCATTTCCCTAGAAAAGAAGACAGGCTTCTTGGAAGAGGTGGCATGGGCTGGGCTCAGGAAGACTTGTGAAACCCAGTGGTCCCCAGCCACGTGATCATACAGAGAATTTCATCAACTCCTTAATCTGAAATGTAATCAGAAATGTCACTTGATACTGTGTTTTTGACTAGGAAGACTCAGTGTCATAAAGATGACAATTCTCCCTAAAGTTAATGTATAAAAACTTGGTAGTCCCAATAAAAATATCTTCAGATTATTCCTGCAGCTAAACAAGTTGATTATAAAGTTCATTTGGAAGAACAACAAATAATAGAAAACCCTGAAAAAGAAGAACAAAGAGCAGGGGCTTAACCCTACTAAATACTAAAACATGCTATGAAGCCTCTATAATTAAAATGAAACAGAACAGGAAAGTCAGAGAAAGACCCATTCGTATGCAAATTTAATATGCGATAAAGACAACAGCTCAAATCAGAGGAAAAATGATAGACTTTTAAATTATATTCAGATCATTGGAGAGCCATATAGGAAAAGATAAAATTGCATCCGTTCCTGTCACACATCAGGATAAATCCCAAATAGATCAGAAATGTAAAGGTAATAAAGCAAACCATACAAGCACTAAAGAAGAAAAAACATTGTTGAATTCTTCTGTAGTCTGGGAATGGGGAAATCATTCCTATGACTTAACAGGGAAAATATAGCTAAATTGATTACATTCCAAAAAATTTTGGGCACGGCAAAAGTTGTTATATGCAAAGTGAAAAGATAAACAACAAACTGGGAATAATATTTGCAACTTACATTGCAAAGAGTTCATGTATCTATTATATAAAAGAACTTCTAAAATTAGAGAAGAAAAAACCTATAAGCCTATAGAAAAATAGGCTAGAGGATTGTACCAACGGTCCACAGAGAAAGAAGTGCAAGTGGCTCTTATTTTGAAAGATGCTCAAATTTGCTCATAAGAGAAATGTAAATTAAAACTATACTGAGGTATAATTTCTCACCTGATATTCAACTGGAAAAAATAAAAGTTTGACATTCTCTGTGGGTGCATCTCTGGAGAAACAGGATCTCAAGCTTTGCTGGTGGAAATGCATATTGTACAATCCCTATGGAGGAGAATTTGACAATATCTGGAAAACTTACACATTTACCTTTGAACCAGCAATCCCATTTCTAAAAATATAACTCAAATATACACTGGCAAAACATGAAAAGATATATACACAAGGCTATTCACTGAGAACTGCTTGTAGCAGTGAAAGATTGGAAACAACAACAATGATTACATAAATTACAGTACACTCATACAATGACAGGGCAACCAACCAACCTGGTTTGGGACACATGGAACTTTCAGTGCTAACACCAGGAGAGTCCTAGGCAAACCAGGACACGTTAGTCACTCTTACAATTGAGAACTATGCAACTGTAATGAAGAAATGAGCAGTATCTCTTTATACTAGTATGGAGTGATCATCAGGATACATAGTTACATGAAAAAAAGCAAAATGGAGGAAAGTATCAATATGTAGAGTATACTGCTACTACTTATTTAAATAAGGGGTGAATACAACACATACACACACACACACACACACACACACACACACACACACAGCTTATGTTAACAAAAGAAAGAATAGAAAATAAACCCTTAATATTATTTTTAACTGTTATATATAAGGAAATGGGGTGAGTAAGGTGGAAGGTATAGGAATACGAGCTAGACTTCTATGAATAAATCTTATTTTGTAGATTCGATTTGGAATCTTGCAAATATTCTATATAATTATAAAATAAAATTATAAAAAGAAACTCCAAAAAATAAAAATATATGACCTCTGTTTCAGACGACAGAGTAACTAGGACTGGACCAGCCCTTCCACCATGGGAAAGCATATACAGTAACTACTGTTTTTAGATGTTTCACAGCAGGCAGTAGAGGACTGTAATCCATAAGAGAAATTTCCCTGGCTCTCTGCTTGGAGGTCCTGCTCCAGACCATGCAACACAGGGAGGTGGATTGCAAGCAGAGCACAGAAGTTTTGCTTGAGATGAGGGGTCAGATATTAGAGTTCAAGGCTACTGAGGCAGTTGGAACTGCAAGACTGGGTACCAGATACGAAGGACTTGTGTATAGAAAGAGTTGTGAAATCTGCATAGGGTGCCCTTAAGTCACCTTAAGTCTTTAGCCAAATGTAAAGAGTAGGCACACAAGACTAGATTCTGGAAAGCCTGGCAGAGAACAGCTACAGAGGAACTGTGAGCTGAATGCAGATTCCAAAAGTCACAGCTCTGGGATACATATGAGATCTGATCATCCAGAGCAGAGGGACCTGCTGAACACTCTAAACATTCAGCCGTGATACTGGAAAAGCCACGCCTTACAGTGTAGGGCTGTTATAGCTCCAGAGTAAAGACTACTCTAGACATACCTTAATGAAGCTTAAAAACAAGACTTCAAATGATAGAGCTGGCCCACTAGTAAATTAAGTGCCTGCCAGAAAAAAAATTCAAAACTCTTTAAAGAAGACACCACCAAATCCCAGACTCAACAACATATCATCCACAATACCTATCGTACAATCAAAAATTATGAAACCTGTGAAGAAACAAGAAAAGAAAAGGAGACCATAACCAGGAAAAATAATTAATAGTAATCAAGAGAAACAGATCCATAGGTGACACAGATATTGTAATTAGTAGACAATATCTTTAAAATGTCTATTATGAATACATTTTAAAGATTTCAAGGAAAATATAAATATAATGGGTGAACCTATAGAGGAATATCAGTAGACAAATGGCAACTATAAAACTGGAAATTCTAGAACTGAAAAGTATAATATAGGAAATGAAAATTTCAGTGGGACAAAACAGAAGATTTAGCACTGCAGGAGAAAAGGTCAATGCACTTGAATATATATGACAAGAGAATCAATTCAAAATGAAGCACAGAGAGGAAAAGGTTTTTAAAAAAATGAACAGAGCCTCACTGACTGCTGGCATAATATCAAGCAGTCTACCACATGTGTAATTGGGATTCCAGAAGTAGAGGAGATTGAGAATGGAAAAGAAAAAATATTTGAAGATATACTGGTCAATTTATTTTCCCCAAATTTGTTGAAAAATTCCAGTTTCCTTCAAAGAACTCAATGAACCTCAAGCGGGATAAACACGGAATAGATAAGCTACGTTATAGACAAATTGCTTAAACCAAAGAACACCTTAAAAGTAGCTAAGGCCAAAAGACAAGTATATGGTAGAGAAAAATGGAAAACCACCCACTTTTTATTACAAATAATGTGAGGCAGGAAAAAATATAAAGACATATTCAAAGTGCTGAGATAAAGGGGGAAAAACCACCCTGACAAACTAGAATTTTATATTCAGGGAAATAACCTTCAAAAATAAAAGCAAAATAAAGACATTTTCAGAACAAAAGCTGGAAGGATTTGTCATCAGAAGATCTGCACTGCAAGATATAGTAAAGTTCTTCAGGTGAAACATGAATCTAGCTGAAGAAATGGAGAGATGAAAATAGTAAATATGTAGGGAGATATAAAAGGTTTTTCCCTCCTTGTTTCTTAATTTTTGAAAATATAATGGGTGTTTTAAAGCAAAAGCAGTAATGTATTGTGGCGTTTATAACATGTGGAAGTAAAATGTATCATAGTAACAGAAAGGATGGGTAGGGAGTAAATGGAAATGTACTGTTGTAAATTTTTTATACTACATGTGAGTTAATACAATATTAACTCTAAGTAGACTATGATAGGTTAAGGATGCATACTGTTTCCATAAATCAGCCATTAGATATAAAACAGGGAAGTCTAAAAAGCCAACAGAGGAGATAAAATGGAATACAAAAAATAGAATACAAAAAAGAAGGCAGGAAAGAAGGCAAAAAGGAAGAAAGAACATATGAACAAATATAAAGCAAATAGCAAGATTGTAGACATAAAGCTCACCATATCAATAATTATATGACTTCACATTAAATAGACTGAACACTCCAGTTCAAAGGCAGACATTTTCAGACTGTATAAAAAGGCAAGACCCAAGTACAGGCTGTCATCAAGAAATGCTCTTTAAATATAAAAGCACAGGTAAGATTGAAAGTAAATAAATGTGAAAGGATATGGCATGCATTATTAAGCATAAGAAGGCTGGGATAGGCAAAGATTCCTTGGCTAGGACACAGAAAGTACTAACCATAAAATATTGATAAATTTATCTTCCCCAAAATCAAAAACTTTGCTTATCAAAAGACATCAATTAAGAGAATGAAAATGTAAGCCACAACTAGGAAAAACTATTCACAATTACGTAAGTCTGACAAAGGATTTTCATCTAGAATATATAAAGAACTCATATAACAATAACCAAGACAATTCCATTTTTTTAATGGCAAAACAATTGGACAGACACTTTCCAAAAGAAGATATACAAATGACAAATAAACAACTGAAAAAGTGCTTTATGTTATTAGTCGTTAGGGAAATGCAAATTAAAACCATAATGAGATACAAGTACAAATCCTTCAAAAAGGTAAAATTGAAAAGATGGACAACTTCAAATGTTGGCAAGGATGTGTATTGCTGACAACACTGTAAAACTGGTCAACCACTTGGGAAAATGGTCTGGCAGCTTCTTATAAGGGTAAATATATACCTCCCAGCAATTCCACTCTTGGGAATTTACATAAGACTGCTCAGAAAAAGACTATGTGCAAGAATGTCCTGGATGCAGCTTTATTTATAATAACCAAAATGGGAAGCAGTTTAACTGTCCATCAATAGGAGCTTGGATAAACAAATGATGAGTATTTGTCAATGGAATACTATTCAGCAATACAACAGAACAAACTACTGATACACACAACATGAATGAATCTCAAAAACATTATGCTGAGTGAAAGGAGTCAAACACAAAAGAGTTCATACTATAAATCCATTTATATACAATTCCACAGGCAAACTGATCTATGGTGAAAGATATCAGAGGGGTGGCTACTTTGGGGTGGGGTATCAGGTGGGGTAAAGGCTGATAGTGACTAGGAAAAATGCACTGTTTTCTTTTATTCTCCCACTCACAGTACTTCTGAAACAAGATGTGTGGGGTTTTCCCCACATGGACTAATTCTCCAACACGAGCGGGATGTCCTACAATTCCATTCATTTCTGATACTACCTACCTAGAGTTAGTATCAGATGATCCCACAAGTTAAGGGCTCAGTCCCGCAAGGCTGCCTCCATTTCAGATGCCAAGTTCAAGTCCTATGTTGTCACCTGTACTTCTGACAGAATGGCTATAAATGGAGTTCCCATGACCCCTCCTTGGGTTTAATAATTTGTTAGAATGGCTCACAGAACTCAGGGAAACACTCACTTATGTTTACCAGTTTATTATAAAGGATGTAATACAAGATGAATAGCCAAATGAAGAGACACAAAGTGTGAGATTCAGAAGCACAGGAGCTTCTGTCCCTGTGGAGCTGGGGTGTGCCACCCCCCTGGCGCAGGATGTGTTCATCAACCTGGAAGCTTTCTGAATCCCATACTTTTGGAATTTTTATGGAGGCTTCATGACGTAGGTGTAATCAATTACTGACTGAATTTCCAGCCCCTCTCCCCTCTCCGGAGAATGGGGCCTGGGGCTGAAATTACCAAGCTTCTAATCATTACTAGTTCTTTCTGGTGACCAGCCGCCACCCAGGATCCCACCAAGAGTCACCTCATTAGAACAAAGAATGCTCCTATTGTCCAGAAAATTCCAAGGGATTTAGAATCTTTGTGTCAGGAACTGGGGTCAAAGACCAAATATTAGAACAAAAGATGTTCCTAACATCCCTTTTCAGAAGAGATTTAGGAGTTCTTAATCAGAACTTGGAGGCAGAGACAAATATATATATTTATTATTTCACAAGGAGCTTTCTGGGCTGTGGACAATCTATATCCTGATTGGGCTGTGAGTTACATGGGTATATGCGTTTGTCAAAGGTCATCAAACTGTAAAATCATTTATAATGTAAAAACTTTAAGATCTGAGAATGTCACTGTGAAAATTATACCTCAAAAAACAGAAATAAAACAATTAAATGGACTTAATTATGTATGTATTTGTTGGCATAATCACACATACAGAAATATTCCAAGTGACTTCAAAACACAATAATTTGACTGTACATCCTAAAAAGCATGTACTCTAAGGACAAAAATATTTGCAAGAAAAGATCATAAGTCTTTTCAGTAATCACATCACATTGGTGATGGTACTGTGGTGTTGTTATTTTCAGACTGTATTGTGTGATAAAGAAAATGAATAATTCAGTGATACTCTGATGCTATCATTGTCATTGTCATTGAGAACCTGGATTCTCATCTTAGGAGAAAGGAGATACAGATAGAAGATTTTTAAAAGTTAAATAAAAAATTCCTAAAGTACTGAACTTAAATAGAAAGAGTTGCTATTGAACACATGACATACTTTACCCTTAAAATAATTATCAAGCCCTGTCTACTAAAAAGACCTAAAAATAATAACCAGTGTCAGTGAGCTCCCTTAATAACTATATTACTGTCTTGAAATATCATTTCCCACCAATAGGAACTAGGGGTTCTTGGAGAAGTGGCTGATTCAGGTCAGGTGTAATAAAAAGAAAATGTACAAGATGAGCCTAGAACATCTTATTCTCGATAACAAGGAGACTATTGACAACTACAAGGACATGTCAAAAGAACTCCATAATCAACTTGAAGAAGATGTTCCCACTAGTCAAATATGGGATAATTTGAGCATCAGTAAGGACAATAACTGCAAAGGATTGAAACATTCAGTATGTTTAAATTCATGAATTCATTATGATATTAAAACAAAATAAGACTAATTGAATGGCACAGAAAATGCAAGATAATCAACTTTTGCAAATTGAAAATTCGTGAAGAAATGGAAAGAATCAAGCATTTATTCTGCATTCTCTTTTCAAAATATATCACTGGAAACCTAATAATAAATGGGGAGACATTTCTCTCTCTAGAAATGTTCCACCTAATAAATGAAGAAGAATATTACTGCTTTGAAATCCCTAATGAGCTAATGAATCTGGCAATGGGCAGCAACAGCTAACATCACAAGCAAGTCAATCAGACATTATGAACCTCCCAGTGGAAGAACACAGCACCACCTAGGAAACAGTTTTGCTGAAAAAAATTGAAACTGAATCAGATCAAGCCTCTAGATCTAACTACAGAGAATAGGAGAGCATGTTAAACAACACAATGAGGATGCAATCTTAAAGTTCACTTCTCTGTGAGCTACTCTACAAGACAATTTGGTTTCTTCCTCAAACAAATTGCAAGGCAGAGAGAGAGTGAGTAGCAATAGATTAAAGAGGCCTAAGTGACATTTCAACCAAACCAAATATGTAGAGTTTATTTGGATCCAAATCCAAATAAACAAAGAAAAAAAAAACCATTATGAGGCAATTGGAAACAGGAACACTGACTGAAAATTTAATAATATTAAGGAAATGTTATTAAATTTTAGACATGGTAAGATATTGTAATTTTATTTTACTTTTTATTGAAGTATAGTTGATTTACAATATTGTGTTAGTTTCAGGTGTACGGCATAGTGATTCAGTGTTTTTGCAAACTATATTCCATTATAATTTTATAAGATAATCGGTATAATTCCCTGTGCTATGTGGTATATCTTTGTTGTTTATCTGTTTTATATACAGTACTTTATATCTGTTAATCCCATACCCTAAATTTGTCCCTCCCCTCTTCCCTCTCCCCTTTGGTAACCACAAGCTTGTTTTCTATATAGGTGAATCTGTTTCTGTTTTGTGTATACGTTCATTTGTATTATTTTTTAGATTCCACATTTAAGTGATATAGTATTTGTCTTTCTCTGTCTGACTTATTTCTATTAAGCATAATATTCTCTATGTTCATCCACGTTGCTGCAAATGGCAGTATTTCATTCTTTTTTATGGCTGAGTAATATTCCATTTGTATGTGTATATAGATATATAGCTCCCATATCACATCTTCTTAATCCAATCATGTATTGATGGGCACTTGTAGTTTTTCAGAGTTCTTATTTTTAGAAATACATACTGAAATTTTTACAGATGAAATAATTGTAGGGGGTTCGAGGGATTGGGGTAATGATCAAGGAAAAACATAGGACCATATGAAGCATTAATGTGCAACAGGCTTTACTGCATGATGCTTGGACAGTTGCATGAGAGGGGAAGTCCATCATAACATGAGACCATCCAGAGCTTAGGGCAGGGAGGCGACAAGGGTACACTCAGGGGAGACGGGGATCAGAGAGAGGGTGTAGGTGTCTAGATGATGTCTGTCGCTCTTCGTTGTGGTGGGGAGTCTCTGGGTCAGGGAACTTGGAGGGCAGCTTGGGGTCTCATAACTACAAGGCCCCATCTTATCAATGGTCAGGAGGTGCTGGGTGAGGTTTCCAGGGTGTGCAAAGCAGTCTCTAAGTGCCTAAAAATCTGCTTGTTTGCGATGTTTTGAAAACAATTGGATGTGTAAAAATTTGGGTTTGGCTTTTTTTTTTTTAACAGTTTTATTTTATTATTTTTTAACATCTTTATTGGAGTATAATTGCCTTACAATGGTGTGTTAGTTTCTGCTTTACAACAAAATGAATCAGTTATATATACACATACGTTCCCATATCTCTTCCCTCTTGCGTCTCCCTCCCTCCACCCTCCCTATCCCACCCCTCCAGGGTTTGGCTTTTAAGTTAATGGGTCTGAACCGTCAGTGAAGAAATAAACCTAGGAATCAATACACAGAGGCCATCTTTGGCTCATTTATAACAATATATAAAAAGGTATGATTTCTGGGGCTTCCCTGGTGGCGCAGTGGTTGAGAGTCCGCCTGCCGATGCAGGGGACACGGGTTCGTGCCCCGGTCCAGGAAGATCTCACATGCCGCGGAGCGGCTGGGCCCGTGAGCCATGGCCGCTGAGCCTGCGTGTCTGGAGCCTGTGCTCCGCAAGGGGAGACACCACAGCAGTGAGAGGCCCGCGTACCGCAAAAACAAACAAACAAAAAAGGTATGATTTCTGAGTTTTCCTTCAAAGTAATCTGGGAGAGGGGAAGTGGCTAAGAGTAATGAAAGAAGACTGGCTATGAGTCGCTAATTGTTGAGGCTGGGTGATGAGCGCATGAGGGTTCGTTAATATTCACTATACGTTTGTATGGGTTTGAAATTTTCTCGATAAAAGGTTAAATACTCCATGGTTTTTTGTGACCCAGGAAAGAAGGAACAGATGTCTCTCTCTCAACACAATCTAGGTCTGAAAATCCTCCCCAAGAGGCTTGGTTTTCTTCTGGGGCTTGAAAGAGTTGCTTTTCTGGAGACCTCTCCTAAATTTCAATGATCTAAAAGAGCATTTTGAGCCCCTAGTCCCTCGGCAGGGATTCAGCTGGCCACCAGGAGAGAATGAAAAGGGTAGCAACAAGCAGAGGACCAAATAGGATGTGGGATTTAGGTAGCCAGAGGGGTGAAGGAAAGGAAGGAGGCCCAGGAAGGTGAAAGACCACCCCCCCCCCACACACACACCAAAACCAACTTTTCTTTCATTATTCTGTTCAACCACAAACCCAGGCAAGGGCACCATAGGAAACTATTCCTTCTAAGTAATCTGGGAGTGGAGAAGTAGGTCAGAGTAATGAAATGCGATTGGCCATGAGTTGCTACTTATTGAGGCTGGGTGTTGGGTACTCAGGGTTCACTGATACTCTGTCCTTTTGTATAGGTTCAATACCAGCCATCCACTTGCTGTGTGACTTTAGGCAGATTCCATGCCCTCTCTGGGCCACCACCTCCTTACTAGTGTTCTAAGCTCATTTATAGAAGCTGCAGAAATAGCTACTCAGGGTGCAGGGCAAAGGGCTTGCTCGGGTCACACATTTTATCAGGAATGTTTTTCATTGAGAGATCAGTAAGCTTTGGGAAAGAGGAGAGAGCTTATGGGAGAGAAAAGGAATAGGGAGGGAAGCAGTGCAGGGGTTCACAGAAACAAACAGAGAAGTTGCCCAGTGTGTTCCCAGCTGGATAAGGAGGGAGAGATGGAGGCATGGGCATAATTTAGAGAAACACTTCAGTGCAACAATGTAATAGAAATCACCCCAGCCCCTCCTGGCTCCCGGAGCCTGACTCTTGAATCATCAGCGAGTAATGATGTGGAGCCCTGCAGGCTGACACTCAGATTTCGATTTGAGCAGTCAGTCCTGTGATTTGTTTTTGTCAAGGCTAACAGTATCTCTGCAGATCCTCCACTTCAAAGACCTGGGGGTTTGGCAGCTGAGTGCAGGCGGGCAGCTACTACACAGAGAGAAGGAAAACAGCTGAAAGGGGTTTTTGCCCCCAGGTGCCAAGGTGAACTTTGGCTCCACGGCCAAGCCTTTTTTTTTTGCGGTACGCGGGCCTTTCACTGTTGTGGCCTCTCCCGTTGCGGAGCACAGGCTCCAGACGCGCAGGCTCAGTGGCCATGGCTCACGGGCCCAGCCGCTCCGCGGCATGTGGGATCTTCCCGGACCGGGGCACGAACCCGTGTCCCCTGCATCGGCAGGCGGACTCTCAACCACTGCGCCACCAGGGAAGCCCTCAATGTGTAACCTTTAGCAAGTTTCAGCACCTCCTTATCTGTTAAACAAGGTTACTTACAGTTCCCAACTCTGAGTGAAGCTTAAAAGAGCTAACCTACATAAAGCACTTTCGTGATGTTAACTGTTATGAAAAGGTAAACAAGCCATAGTCTCTGCTGGCAAGGAATTCATAATCTAGTAGGAAAGATCAAGCTAGGGATAGAAATGGCAACATTGGAGGCATAAAGTGCTAATGTCTCGAGGATGGGAAAGATAAAGTGTCAACGTGAATACAGAAGAGAGAAGCAATCATTCTTGTGGCCAAAGACAGGACACGTTCCCCGGGGGGTAGTGATATATTTTAGCTGGACTAAGGGTGGATAAAGTTTGGGCAGCAGAGGCCAGATGGCAAGAGCAGGAGAGCGAGACCAGGAGCCGGAGGAGGCCTGGCAGAGGGAGGTGTGTATGAAGATGTCAAGAACCACATTTGGCTGAAGAGTAAGTTTTGTGATGAGACGTGGGGGAGATAAAGATGGGAAGGGGCTGGAACTCTGGGTTGGGCTCTTTTGGGGCCAAGGAGCAGAGAGACACACTCAAGCTCACTTTGAAAACCAGAGATATTTTAAGGGAGAGATGCAGGAAAACCCCTGGAACTGGGGCATAGGGATTTTAAGAGTGTTGGTGTTGGGGGCTGGGGTGGGATGAATTGGGAGATTGGGATTGACTTGTATACACAATTGACACTATGTATAAAATAGATAATTAATGAAAACCTACTCTATAGCACAGGGAACTCTACTCAGTGCTCTGTGGTGACCTAAATGGAAAGGAAATCCAAAAAAGAGGGGATATATGTATATGTATAGCTGATTCACTTTGCTGTACAGTAGAAACTAACACAACATTGTAAAGCAACTATACTCCAATAAAAAGTAATAATAAAAAGAGTGTTGGTGTTTTGCACAGGCTGGGTGGTAGGCTTGTTTATTCAACAAAGGATGACTCAGCATCACTGGGTCCCCAGTCTAGGTCCCTGCCCTTGTGGGCAAATAACCATGGAAACAAGTCAGTGAGACAATTTCACATAGTGATAACTTTTGCAAAGAAAATAAAAAGCAGAGTACTAGGACAACAACTGGCAGGGGCAAAGGGATAAGCATTTATTGGGGGTGGGGGCGGGGATTAGGAAGGAGATCTCTGAGCTGAAACCGAAGTGGTGGAAAAGCTAGTTAGCAAAGATCTGGGAGAACTATGAGTGCAGAGGTTCTGAAGTAAGAGTGAATGATCTTGGACTGGCAGCAGAGGAAGCCAGAGAAAGACAGAGGTAGGGCCCCATCATGGAAATACCATTCTTCTTAGGCTATGGTAAGGGGGCTGGAATTTATTCTAAGAGTGAAGGGAAGAGATTCAAGGGTCGTAAGCGGAGGAGTGACATAATCTGTTGGGCATGATTACAAGCCAGCCCCGGCTGCTGTGTGGGGACACATTGTCACCGGAAGGCCTGGAAACAGAATACTAAAGAGGAGGCTGCCCCAGTGTCCAGGTGTGGGATCGTGCGTTCTGGGTCCAGAGAAGTTCTGGGGACCTTGACGGGGAATTTGTGTGTCTTCCCAAGAGGGGATCTGATAAGTAATTTATGGAGCATCCATGGTATCTTCTGCAGCCACAGCCATGGTGCAGATCTGAATACACTGCCAGGAAAAGACATCCCTGGACATGCTGTTTGAGAGAAAAAAGCATATTGCACAACTGCACAGATATGTTATGAGCCCAACTACATAAAATTAAACACTCATTTTTATGCCAGTTTATCTACGTATAAAGAGACCTCTGGGAAGATACTCACGGAATTGTTACCAGATTTTTCTGAGAAGCAAAGTGTTTTGTTTTTGCTTTTTTATTACATTCTTTGAACTTTTCTGAGTTAAATTTTTTTCAGTGAGTATGCATCATTTGTACAAAAGCCTAGTAACTTTTGTAAAAAAAAAAGAAACAAAACAGGAGAAGGAAGGAGAGAGGGTGGAACAAGAGAAGGAAGGAAATTAAGAAAATAAAAGAAAGTACAATCTCTCTGTGCCCCTAACCCTGCCACACATAAACACACACACACACACACACACACACACACACACACACACACAC